>NC_091232.1:10055431-10252931 GCF_040958095.1 Procambarus clarkii
AATGAAAACACAATTAACTGGACTCACCCCCTATTTGTCTAAAATTATTGCTTATTTTTTTGTCAGCAAACGCGAGATTAACATATATTTATACCCTGTGCACTTGTTCACAATATATACAGTAAATGTAATCCTAATCTATATTTTTTTTTGGGGGGGGTCTGTTAGTTTCTTGACGTTTCTGAAAGAATCTGCAGAAGGTTCTGAAAGTCCCTGAGAGGATCACTTGGTATATAAATTGTTATACACACTTCCGTAGAAGTAAACTTTTCTTATTAAGACTCCTCAATAGCTCGATCGATAGAGCTTCGGTGTCACACACGCGGGGGTTCACGGTTCGAGTCTCCTAGAGCCCAGGTGAATGGAATGATTATTTGGTATAATAGGAGAATGTCAGCAGTGTCTTCAGTGGTCATGGAGGACGGGTACGTTAGGGCCAGTGAAGGAGCACGGAACCTATACAAGGACAGAGAGAGACGGGATAGGTCCGACGACAGCTCTATGGACGACAGCTCTATGGACGACGGCTCTATGGACGACAGCTCTATGGACGACAGCTCTATGGAAGACAGCTCTATGGAAGACAGCTCTATGGAAGACAGCTCTATGGAAGACAGCTCTATGGAAGACAGCTCTATGGACGACACCTCTATGGACGACACCTCTATGGACACCTCTATGGACGACACCTCTATGGACGACACCTCTATGGACGACAGCTCTATGGACGACAGCTCTATGGACGACAGCTCTATGGACGACACCTCTATGGACGACAGCTCTTGGAGGTCGTCTGGTACACTCCCGTCTCCTCTCTTCCACACACCGCTTCTCTTTTCCTCTCCCCTTTGTTCCTCTCCCTCGCCTCTATTTCTCTTCTTGCTACTCTCCTCTCCACCTCTTCCCTGCACGCATCCTCTCCTTCAGCCCACTCTCCTCTCCTCTCCAGTTCTTACTGAATAAATATTAACATGTAAAAAAGGCCCAAGACTCCGTTTACTTCTCAGTTAATTCTCTCTTCCAGACCATGAAAGGCAATTTGAACACCGTCAAAAATGATTGGGTAGTTAATGTATGCAAACACCTCGTAGTGGGAAGGGGGGGGGGAAAGGGAAGGGTTGAGACAGTAGGTGACAGTAGGGTGCTGAGAGAGAGACAGGACCTGGGAAGGGAACTATCAGGGAGAAAGCGCCAAGTCATTACTCCTATATAGCACTTGGAAAGGGGGGGTCAAGATAAGGATTTGGGATGGGACGGGGAGGAAGGGGAAGGAATGATGCCCAACCACTTAGACGGACGGGGATTGAACGCCGACCTGCATGAAGCGAGACCGTCGCTCTACCGTCCAGCCCAAGTGGTTGGGCGGTCATATAGGGAAAGGAGAAGCAAGAATTTAAAGTAACGGGGGGATGACAGAGACATGAGATGACAGAGACGAGCAATGACAGGGATACTGGAGATGACAGGGATACGGAAGATGACGGGTAGAGTGGAAATGACAGGGAGAGAAGAGGTGACAAAATGGATGACAGTTGGTAAAGGTTATAACAAGACAGGATCATATAGAAATTTAACCGGTGAGGACGGGAGATGGTACAGCGAACGGCTGTTAGTAAAAGAGACGGGAGGTTACAGGAGAGTTCAGGGTGGTGTTGAGGGGACGGGAGATGAAAGAGGACGGAGTGACAAGGGAAGGGGGGGGGGGCGAGTGGTGACGGAGATGAAAAAACTGTCTCTGGACGGAAGTTGAATGTCCAGATGATGGGCAACAAAACAGTTGACGTGAATACAGGAGACGGGGAACCAGACAGTAACAGGTGACAGATGTGACGCTAAAAGAAACAGGCGACACATGTGACGCAAAAAGTAACACGTGACATATGTGACGCAAAAAGAAACAGGTGACATAGGTGACGCAAAAAACATTAACAATATTAGACTTTACGTCAACGCGGCTCTGCCCATGGCCCATACGATTCCCTTTAGTGATCAATACCTTAGACAAAAAGGAAAACATTCTGAGACACTGAATGTCACTGTTCCTAAGTGCGAGTACCTAGGTACAGCGGTACAGCTTAGTGGTACAGAGGTGGTACAGCGCGAGTACCACCTCTCGAAGGGCCTTGTTCCGCCTCTCCTCAACCAGCTGTAAACCACCCTGAGCACCTCTTCCTTCACGGACATGCTCCACTTCAAGCCCTGATTCTCGTTTGCCTTGCATAGGAAGCTGAAATCTTTATTAACCAGGCATTCATGATATTATTCAGAAATTACTTATGGGCATATTCACCAGGCCTATTGGCAGGCAGGCACACACACACACGCGCGCACACACACACACACAACATATTCAGCATTCACATACACCAAATAACCAAGAATAATAATAATAATAATAATAATAATAATAATAATAATAATAATAATCCTCATAGCGCAGTGGGCTACAGATATGACACACCACCGGCAGTGTTTACAATTAATTACAAGTGTGTGTAGGAGGAGCGAATACGTTTGCAGGTGCGAGAGACGTCGTCCTCATCACTATACATCTCATGGAAATGGTTATACACTGGCTCTTATGAGCAATCAAGCCATTGCAGGCACCATGAGTTGGACTCTGAACTCACCTGCTACAACCCTTCCTCCTGTTTAGATAGTATCTATTGTGATGGTCGTCAATAGTCACGAATTCGTACGTACTTAGCTTTTAGATAGTAGTATACTGACTAGTAAGGAGTACTTTTAAAATAAATGAAGACATGAAACAAATTTATATATTCCTAGGCCTTGTATATCACTCATATGTGCTATATTAGGCCTCAGATATCGTGTATTAGGCTTAGGAAGGTTAAGTTAGGTTAGTTTGTCAAAGAAACACAAGTCCGGTTTGTCCAACTCAATAGTTCAGATTTCTACTTTCTAATTTCGTTGTACGTCGGTATATATACTATGGTCCTCGCCGTTACTGTAAGTACTACCAAAACTGGAGGATGGGCTGCACGCAGCGACCAAGGCTTGGCCTCGGGACTCACCTGTACCATGTAGCGACCATGACTTGAACTGGGGTACTCACCTCTATCATGCGACTGAGGACTTGTACCACAGCCCCAGATCCTCCTCCCTCAGTCTCAGGTACAAAGAGAGAGGAAGTAGGCATTGCGTTGAGGAGGCACGCCCATGCCAACGCCCACGCCCACATCTTGACCCTGGTAACACGCCTCGGTGACAGGTCGGAATCAGTCATAGTATTTCAGAAGCCCTTCAAATGTGTATAAGGAGGTATTAATGTTACATTCTTTATGGTCGTGCATCAGATACAGGAAAATGTACATTACGAACCATGATTGATATCTGAGCACTATTTTATCCTTGTGTTTCATGTACTTATATATCATATATATTACACTTTTCGTGGTGATATTTCAGCTCTTACCGGTTTAGTTTGATGACTTCTTGGTCCAACACATCAAAGGACTTCCATAATTTGATCCATATACTCACACGGGCCAGTATTGTGCACAGAGGCATTCAATTTTGAATGTTATTTCACACAATTCAGAACAATTCCATCACTGTGAATGTCACTGCGCACAAGCTAATTCATTCATCGTCCCGTGATCACTGCTTTCACTTGAATTTATTCGTTATTGAATTCAATATTTGTAATTCGACGCTTATATAGTATTTCCAGTCAAGTTCACATGTTCACCCTTCGTGTTCAGCGTTTCTGCACTGAAGTCACAACCTGTGTGTTCCAGTACAAGTTGTGTGTGTGTACTGGAGTCACTACTCGAGTGTCATGTTCCTCGTGAGTGGCCACTACTCTAAAAGGGATATTTCTGTACAAATACGTAGTTTATCCTGGTCGAGAAGTGTTCTGATATCCATCAGATCCTGCATATAAATTTTCTCTCTGTTTCCTTAACTCCTTACACACGGTAAATGTTCCAAGTAAATTTTCATGAAATGACATTCACTATAATATGTAATGTGTCAATTCTTAATTTTATGTTCAAATATTGGAAATCTTAACCAAAATTGTGAATTCTTTACATTTTTGTGTGTGTGAGGAGCACCAACTTTGTTACATAAAAGTATTTTTTCACAAACTGCTGTTTTCCTGGAGAAATAGAAACAATACGTCAATAAATCAAGATAGAATCCAATAAAACAAGAGCATTCGCACTTGCATGATTGCAGATCTCAAGAATAATCACGCTGGCATGATTTACAGATATCTGGACTGATCGCACTGACATGACTGGAAATCACTCGTGTCCATTTTTGTCCCCATGTCAGGGGACAACGCTTCACTATATGTGATAACCCACACACCGGCCTCTGAGGTATATTGCTGGCAGACTAGCATAAATGATCAGTAAATGCTGGTAACGTTGAGCTGATGACATTAGGTATTTAATGAGCAAACATTTGGCGCTCTCTGATGACACGCAGATTCCGCACCAAATTGTTTTTTGTTTCAGACAGAGAATATTTTCAATTATTCAGCCCTCGGAATACTAGTTTTATTTATTCATTTCTTAGTACAACTAATCAAGACTTTATTAATATACTTACGGGAGTTATATTTTAATTATAAATTTTCTGACCAGACGTTATTGGTGAGTTGAACAAATAATAATTTGTAATTATCATTACAATTTGAAATAATAACACATCGGTATAAACAAATGAACGTTCATTATAAAATGAACATTACGAGACAAGAGGCACATATGAAAGAATTAAATCTTTCTACGTAGATTTCAATTTCGTGCAGACTAAATGGTTTTAATTCGACACATTAAGAGGAGGATTCCATACACCAAACACCATTATGTAAGAGATTCACACGCTGTATAAACACCAGTGTATGTATTTGTAAAGGTCAACATTAAACATTGTAACAAAAAGGTGAACATTTACACATTGTAAAGGTGTGAAAGATGGCCAACACAATATTAATTGGATACCTGATAATTCCTGCATATTTTAATTTTAACCTTGTCTGCCCTTCATGCAAAACATTGGGAAATAAAACGAAACTGACGCTCCGACAGTTGGGTTCGAATCCCGGAAAGGGCGAGACGTTTGGGCACAATTCATTACCCTCGAAGTCTCTGTTCGCCTAGCAGTAAAGTGGTGCCCGGGAGTTGACTGTTGTCTGTAACACAACACAATGTGCGAGATGGTTAATGCAGTCCTGTGTTGTTGAAAACGGCTGTGTGCTGTTTACTGTGTACATGTGTGCTCTGTTTCGTGGGTGTTCTGTTGTGTTTCGTGAGTGTTCTGTTGTGGTTGTTAGTGAGTGTTCTGTTGTGGTTGTTAGTGAGTGTTCTGTTGTGGTTGTTAGTGAGTGTTCTGTTGTGGTTGTTAGTGAGTGTTCTGTTGTGGTTGTTAGTGAGTATTCTGTTGTGTTTCGTGGGTGTTCTGTTGTATTTCGTGAGTGTTCTGTTGTGGTTGTTAGTGAGTGTTCTGTTGTGGTTGTTAGTGAGTATTCTGTTGTGTTTCGTGGGTGTTCTGTTGTGTAGAGCGTGATCTGTTTTGTGTCGTATTCGTTCTATTGAGTGGATAGTGTATATATTTTGTATATTGTGTGATGTGTATTGACCGCGTACCGTATGTGTTCTGTTGCTAGTGTACTGTGTGTCTATAGACAACGTGTGTGTATGTGTGTGTGTGTGTGTGTGTGTGTGTGTGTGTGTGTGTGTGTGTGTGTGTGTGTGTGTGTGTGTGTGTGTGTGTGTGTGCGTGTGTGTGTGTGCGTGTGTGTGTGTGTGTGTGTACAATGTCTGCGTTCTATGTGTCATTTGTGTGTCACTGTGTATTGCATATACTGTGAGTTCAATACGTGTTGTGCAAAATAATGTATAACTAAAAAACTTACACATTAGCGCCTTTAACCATAAGATCATCCATGTATGAGGCTTGTTTCCCTTCCAATAGTGGAACATTTAATTTATCGATAAATGTTAATGAATCATTAGCCATTACTAATAAATAATTTAGTCTAAATGTTATACGAACGGGACCGACGTATCCCATATCATGCATAATTTCCATGCCATTAGCGAGCAACCATAACTATTTATAACTATTATTTGTGCCCTGGACGGTAGTGATTATGTTCACCTGATAGGATCAATGGCCTAAAAATTTCAGGCTTGAAAATTTCAGGTCTGAAAGTTTGCTTACAAAGGTTCCCGTCCCCGGGATCTCGAGGCGTTCTCGGGTCAGGGTTCTTTGGGTTCTCGGAAGACCACGGGCATGGGTTCACGGAGGTCCCCGGGCATGGGTTCTCGGGGCCCAATCTATGGTTCTTGCCAAGAGATCCTCCGATAAACTCACTACTCACTCCTTACATTTGCAACATACTCCGAGCACAAAGTAATTCGACTCCCAAAGATATTGACCTGCTGCCACCTGCACAGATACTCGGCAGAAACAAATGGGCAAAGTTTCTTTCACCCTGAATGCCCCTGTTACCTAGCAGTAAATAGGTACCTGGGAGTTAGTCAGCTGTCACGGGCTGCTTCCTGGTATGTGTGTGTGTGTGGGGGGGGGGGAAGTAGTTAGTAAACAGTTGATTGACAGTTGAGAAGCGGGCCGAAAGAGTAAAACTCAACCCCCGCAAGCACAACTAGGTGAATACATTAATCGATCTCACAGCTTGAATTCTGGTCAATTGTAAAATATTGGTTGAGATTCCCGAAGAGTTTTCCCCAGAAAAATTAATTATTTCCTATACAGTACAGAAGTTTCATTCCTCCCTAATATTGTATATAATGAAAATGAAGAGGGGTCTAAGGGGGGAGGGGTAAGGATAGGAATGAAACAGAGTGAGGATATATATTCAAACTCATTTTGTAACGAGTTTAGTGTTATCAGATAGTTATCATTTGAGGAATTCGTCCCTAGAGATCATCGCTGAGGCGGTCCAAATTGTATAAATCGTTACTAAGATTCATGTTATAAAGCAGATTTTTCAGAAAATTATCACCAAATTGATTGGGAGACGTCTTCGTCAATCACAAACTGTAAAAGGTTGCAATTATGGTAATATCCACAAGAACCTCAGTGTGTTAAGGAACCTTATGCCCATCTATCTGCAGAAAAATGCACTAACAACCTGTTAGGTTAGCGAAGATACAGCTGATGCCATCTACTGGCAGAACATTGCACTATCAACAAACGCACAGCAGCTCATAAAGCGGGTTGTTGTATTGAAGGAAGCATTCCCACGCTTGCTTTTCAATGGTGGAAACTCTTTGTTGACATTCTCCGTGTCAGCCAATCACAGCAAGGGATCAGCTAAATGCTTCACCCACTGAATATCCAGCCCGTCCTCCAAACAAAGACCCAAAAGTGATACCATGCACCCGCCAAACCCCCTGTTTATGAATGAAAAACGGTTTACATACGACTCACAACTGATGACGTTCGAACACTTCCGGAACAAGTGCTTCACTGACGGATTTAGTTCGAACCACCACACTGTAAACAGCCCGTCCTCCAAAGATCCAAAAGTGATTCCATCCACCCGCCAAACCCCCTGTTTATGAATGAAAACGGTTTAGACACGACTCGCAACTGATTTCGTTCGAACACTTCCGGAACAAGTGCTTCACTGACGAGTTTTGTTCGAACCACATCGCTATAAATGCTTCACCCACGTACTACAAATGCAAATAATCGCCAACCGAACCTAAACACCTAACCTAACCTATGCCTATATATGCCCAATGTGCCAATATATTATAATATTAATTTATATTTGAGAAAATTTTTGTTTTGAATGAACAGCATGTTAAAATTTATGAATGCGTCTGTGGGGGAGACCGCTGGATGTAATGGACTTGAGTCGAGGACGGGTAGCGGTTAGGACAGGCGTCTGGGATTCACCAGAACGCGAGTTCGAACCCCTACATTGCCTCAACATGATATTAATTAATATATCACGCCACTGTGATTTGTGATATTTATGTTTTATTTATTTTATTTATTTATTTATACATATATGCAAACACATGAGACTTATAAAAAGCTTGTGCAGCATAATACAAAGCTCAACAGGGGACTCTGAGGGGGAGGTATCGGGGGAGCAACTTTTGTGCAACGTTCCCAAAAGCGTAAGTTGGTTAATGGCAGCGTCTGAAGGATTATTGGAACTCTTTGAGTATCAAGCATCCTCAGGGATGCTCTCATCTTTCTCATCTCTAATATAAATAAAAATTTAGCTTGAGCCGTTATTCTACTCAACCAACCACTGAATAAATATTAATTCTTGAATTATTGCTTATAATATATGATTATTTTTGTGTCTAGTAACGTAAATTATCCACGTGTTTGTTGAACTATAAAAGTTAGATAAATATCGTGGTACGAGTTAGGATTATTATGCACAAAAGAATTTTGTTGATGTTCAGTTGGTCTCCAGTAATACGTTACCAGGTGGGTATTAAAGGTTAAGAAGTGCTTAACTTGGATGTTTATTTAAACCTTACTGATAACCCTTAATTTGTGGCACTTACAACTGCTAACTTAGACCAAAACAATAAACTTAAAATGTAAATGAAGTGTTTATCAGGAGCGTTTTCGAAAGAAATTACGAAGGAAGAAAACAAATGAAAAGAGAGAGAGAGAGAGAGAGAGAGAGAGAGAGAGAGAGAGAGAGAGAGAGAGAGAGAGAGAGAGAGAGAGAGAGAGACAGACAGACAGAGAAAAGGATAGATAGAGAGAACGCCTCGGGTTTCACTATAATACCCAAAGTATTACAAATTTCTATAAACATACTGGATCAGCACGCGCCAGGAGGGGCTTCAAACACGCAGGCATGAAGCCCCATCTGTCTACACACGCAGGCACGAAGCCCCATCTGTCTACACACGCAGGCACGAAGCCCCATCTGTCTACACACGCAGGCACGAAGCCCCAACCGTCTATACAATGACCGGGGCTGAAAGAACTCAGCAAGGCTTCAACTTAGATTGAGAAAATGGTACATGATTCAGTTCCAATAATTACCATAGAGACATACACACCAAACTAAATTATTTCTGAAGCAATCCTAACCTTATTGAAGAGTTCGCAACTCGAGTCAAATACAAAAATAATGTACACAACACCAACAATACAAACATAGTTCGTTGAATATGTCTGTAATGTAAATAAAGGAGGTTAGAAAAATGTTTTTTTAAGATAGTTGGAACATTCAAGCTTCCTTACTCTCACCTTCACATAAAATAAATGTTTCGTCCTGAACAGTCTTGCCGGACAAGAGAGTGCTGCCAGGTTATCATGAGATCTTGAGGTTGAGATGATTTTGTAGGCAGAGTTACCTTTCACCCTGATGCTTCTGTTCACCTAGCAATAAATAGGTACCTGGGACTTAGACAGCTGCTACGGGTTGCTTTCTGGTGGGGGGGGGGGGTGTGTAACAAACAGGAGGTCTGGTCGAGGACTGGGCCGCGGGGGACGCTAAGCCCCGAAATCATCTCAGGATAACCTCAAGATAACCTCCCCGTGGCAATATGCCACTTATTGGTTCCTCGCTCATGGCGAGCCGTGTGCTCCTTGTTGACCTTCATATGGAGGGCTTTGACCGCCGACAAATTGCGGCTCCTTCAAGGTCACATATCGGGGTGAAGACGAAACACACCTGTCAGACTTGGCCAGTCAGCTGAGTCATCCTGGAATGAGGTGGAAATAATGGAATGTTCCCGTCCTTATTGGTACCGGAGCGCTGATGTAACTTTGACATTTCAACTGCATTTTTATGACAATTATTGGGACGTTTGTGTGACTTTAAGGAGGCCTCCCCTTGATGAGACTACAGCAGGCCTCCCCTTGATGAGATGACAGCAGGCCTCCCCTTGAGACTACAGCAGGCCTCCCCCTTGATGAGATGACAGCAGGCCTCCCCTTGAGACTACAGCAGGCCTCCCCCCTTGATGAGATGACAGCAGGCCTCCCCTTGAGACTACAGCAGGCCTCCCCTTGATGAGATGATAGCAGGCCTCCCACTTGATGAGACGACAGCAAGCCTCCACGGCCACTATCCCTCCTCCTCTCTATGGGAATGAGTGGCCACTTCCGTCCCACGAGCGAGGCCACCGGGGCCGTGTAGGGAGGGCCTCACAATCATAGGCTGGCGGCGCCGTCAGAAGGTTATCTTATCGTACAGTCAAACAGCCTCGAGTGTGTTGGCGCCACCACCCGCCTGCCTGGCGCTCTGGTCGTTGGCAGCTTCTGGGCGTGTGGTCGATATTTCTTAATCTGTTTTCTTGATTCATTTTTGTATTGTTTTTTTACCCGAATATCGAACCTGTTGGGCTGCGTAATATGGCCGTGTGTTACTGCGCAGAGAAGTAACATTTACGGTTATAACAACATTAATATCCCTTAATGTGGGTTTGATACCTGATCGTATAATTTTTTGTTTAGGCGCTGCTTGGATCTGACTGTCTAAAGTCAACAAACCCTCAAACAGAGGGATACAAATTGACTGACCCTCAAACCTATTCTATGATGCGGGTACAGAGTTAGAAAAATCTTCTTCTAAAGTATCTGAATTGATCAGATAGTGTTTTCGTAAGTTAATAAATGAGGGGGATTTCTTATGTCATACACATTTCTCAAGTCTTCAACGATGAGCACAGGTTCTCAATTAAGAGTTCAGGCGAAGTACATCTCTAATATCGCAGATTTGCAGCTCCTCTGCTTTGGCTATCATTTCCATTCCGAATATAAATGAGTAATTGCATCAGAAACAAATTCCCAGAGGGCACAATATCCCAGAGTGGCGCCGGTTCGACGCCGCTCCTAGATATTGTGCTCACTGGGTTCACTATTACAGCATTTCTGCCCCGCTCGACCCTCAAGGTTAAGGTTGTCGGCTACATGTACCCGTGGACAGTCTCGCTCACCTGGGCCTCTTCACTCGGCTACCTTGTCTCTGGTCTGCTACCTAATGATCATTCTAATTTGTGGAAAAGATCAAGTATTTAGTATGGCTTTCTTCACCACACTCACCAGCCAACATATCTGATGGTTCGTTTCCACTGATTCCAAATGGGAGGGAATCCAGAGGAACTTAATCACCTATTTCTGATTGATTAGAATTTGCATAGCTCTTTTTTATTTCCTTCCCCTTTGGTTGTTTCTTTTTAAACATCGTGCATTTAATATTATTAATGACGACTAAGAAGTCAAACAAAGAGTTGATCAGAAGAGAAACGAGAGGGTCTGGAAGACCTCAGATATCGAAAATAGATTTGAATAAAAGGATTATTTCTCTCTTACCAGAGACTTTTAAACAGAATGAAACTAAAGAGATAAAAAGGCTAGAAGATATATAACTGAAGTTGTGCTTAGATGAAAGAGTTTGATTTGCAATGGTCTGTAGGATTCATTCCTATGTTGTGCTCTTTTAACACTGATTTTAAAGAATAGTTTTAATGATGAGGATGATGAACTATATTTAATGAAAATATTCATCCAAGAAACGATAATTCCGTTGATCTCGCAAGCACATACTGAAGTCACAAAACTGAAATATTTAATGTGGAAGTTTATTTTCCCGTCGGTACATCACGCAAATAGCATCGAATATTTTTGTCTAGCTAACGAAACGCTGTTACAGAGATTGAGTAATGAAAGACACAATAGCCAGACTGAGGAAAATATGCTTTCAAGGTGTATCTCTGGTGGGGCCATGTGTACGTGCTTGACCTATGTGTACGTGCTTGACCTGTGTGTACATGGTTGACCTATGTGTACATGGTTGACCTATGTGCACTTGACTGACCTATGTGAACTTGACTGACCTATGTGAACATGGCTATTCTATGTGTACAAGACTAACCCATATTTCCATAGCTGACCCCTCCGAACACCCATGTGTTTGGGAAATTGGTTTACAGGTTCAGGGACATGAAAGAAAATATCAGCGTTGATGCTAGCGTCGATTTTTATTTGTAATTGCTACGACTTTCATATTTTCAGTGTCAGACACGATAAAGTCAGAACTTTGCTGTGAAGTAACCGTCAACACGGTTGACTATGCAACATACAGTACCACTTGTCAGGTTTTTCCTATGAGGAGAGTACAACTTTTTTACGATTTTTTTAGAAATAGCGATCTTGACAGACTTTGCTGGGGCCACTTGGCGTAGAAGATACTATGACTGACCCAGCGAGCCACATAAGTAATAGTGAATGCAGTGATTGTAGGCGTGATAATATTAGTTGTGTTAGGAATAGTAGTGTTAGTAATGTTAGAAGTCGCAGCAGTTCGATGCTAGACGTAGCAGTAGTAGCAGTGCTAGAAGTAGCCGTGTTAGTAGCGGCGTTAGTGTAAATGACACAGGTATTTGTAGTAATAGTTTCAATTGTAGAAGTAGAAGCAAGTGTAGACGTAACATAAGGAAAATCAATAAGAAAGTAGATACAAATCATATATCTGTTATGATATCGCAAGCACGATAAAGACCAAAAAAGAGTGAGTGATTGTCGACTCGTCATCAACGAAGTTCAACATCCTCTTATCTCTATTCCCTAACTTTCTCCTGCTACCTTAGCAATCTCTCATCTCCCTCTCTCCATCCCACCATCCCTTCCTCTCTCCATCCCACCATCCCTTCCTCTCTCCATCCCACCATCCCTTCCTCGCACCATCCCTTCCCATCTTCATTCCACTATCCTTTCTCGCTCTCCATCCAACACCACTCTCGTCCTCTCTCCTCTAAAGTCGGTGACGAAAATTGGCATCAATTTGGACGAGAAAAAAAAAAGAGGTTGTTCCACCAGTCTATTGTGTTGTAGGAAGGTGTGCGAATAGAGGCGTCTATCAGCCGAACACACACACATGTTCACTCAAGCCGGAACTGTAATGAATTTTATGACTGACGAATACACCTTCTAAATCTAAGTTATACAGTACATCATTATTATTACAGGTGGTTTGATAGGTCGTCTATATTTACTCAACAAAAACGTTTTCGTAAAAGTACTTACAACAAAAGACGAAACCTTTATGTTGGACTAACTCCCTTCCTCTCGGGAAAGAAAGCTAATTATTCTTTACAAACGTTTATACCACAAATTATTGCAAAACAACAAAAACACAAAATAAATCGGTTCTAAGAGAAAAAATACAAAATACACTGATCACACATTTCTGCAAAATTGTGGGATATAAATATTTACAAATAAACTATGTATATAAAATACATTAAATACATTTAAAACTCAAAAGGGATAATTTTAAAACATATAAAGAAGGCGGGATAATAATAACAACAAATATAGTTTAACAACAGATGTTGGAAAAACTTGAACAAATAATTGCATCATTACGGAAAACATCCCAGTGCATAACCCACTCGGAGTTGTAATAAAACCAAGACGATCAAGGTCAGATACGAATATCTTAAGGTCAAGGCGGCAAGATACGAATGGATTAAGGTCAAAGGGGCTAAATATATATATATAACTAAGATCAAAGAAGCAAGATATGACAAAGACTAAGGTCAATAAATACACAAAAGGGTAAATATTGTATATGTAATGTTGACAGATAAAACCTGATATATTTTAGTAAAAGCAAACTGAATTTACCAAACAAAATGTACAAGTTCATTTTTACTAATATAATGTTTGAAGCAGACACGGTAATGTTGTAATTCCCATGAGAATTCATGGCGTATTTTTATAAGAAATTCTGCATTATAAAAGGCGGGGACCTTCAACCTTTTAATGTGTAACCTTTAAATGTTTTAACCTTCTCTGTCGTGAATCAGGCACGCTCACTATTATTCTTCAATTACAGCCACTATCGCAGCATTTAATACCAAAATATAAATCACTCCAGCTCTAAAGATACCCAACCATTTGGGCTGGACAGTAGAGCAACGGTTTCACTTCGTGCAGATCAGCGTTCAATTCCCGACCGTCCAAATGGTTGGACACCGTCGATCCCCCCCCCCCCCCCCCGTCCCATATCAAATCCTTATCCTGACCTCTTCCAAGTGCTATAGTCATAATGGATTGGCCCTTTCCCCTGATCCCTTCCCTGCTAAAGATACCCAAGAATTCCATTAAATTACTCATCACTGAACGAACATTTAAGACACTAATCCGCAGAATGTCAGAGACGCTGATTAAAAAAAATTGTAACAAGAAAAAGAACAAGAATAACACCAGCTGTAACATCGCTTCAGCCACTAATTACGTGATTAAGTAATTAATTCGGTCACTAATCATTCACTTAAGCCAGTAAGTAACAGTCACTTCACTCACTATGTAACAGTCATTTCAATAACTTCAGTCACTATGTAAGAGTCACTATGTAACAGTCACTATATAACAGTCACTATATAACAGTCACTATATAACAGTCACTATATAACAGTCACTATATAACAGTCACTATATAACAGTCACTATATAACAGTCACTATATAACAGTCACTATATAACAGTCACTATATAACAGTCACTATATAACAGTCACTATATAACAGTCACTAGGTAACAGTCACTAGGTAACAGTCACTTCAGTAACGCACTAATTGCTTCACGACCCATTAAAGACTACACTACCTGTGGGCTAACAGATATACAATCCTAGTTATACCAGACAGAACAAAAAATCTATTTATACTGGTTTGCAATGTAAACGAATAACTTCATTTATGGTACAAAGACAACAGCGCCATCACTTCATGGCCTCGCCACACACTTTTTTCTGGTTCCAGAGGTCAAGGTGAACAAAATTATCCATTTGAGTTTTCGTCGAAGCTTCCACCATAGCTTCACAACTACCATGAAACACATTCGCTATATTATATTTCCGAACTGGTGGTGAAGTGTACCCAAGCCAAACACACACTCGTTGTATAGCAAGACGAAGCGCGGACCACAAGGGGAAGGTACGAGGTACCTCGTGTACCTTGTTCCTTCCCCTTCAAGGGGAAGAGGGTACAAGGTGCTCGGGTTGAGTTAGGTAAGAGTAAAGTCATATACGACACTTGACTTAGTACCTAACCTTTGTTGTGTTGTCTGTGCTGTGATAAGAGCTCTGAGAACGGGGTGGAGTTACGTACCTTCCTCACTACGTGCTACGTTACCTCACGTACCTCACTACGTGCTACGTTACCTCACGTACCTCACTACGTGCTACGTTACCTCACGTACCTCACTACGTGCTACGTTACCTCACGTACCTCACTACGTGCTACGTTACCTCACGTACCTCACTACGTGCTACGTTACCTCACGTACCTCACTACGTGCTACGTTACCTCACGTACCTCACTACGTGCTACGTTACCTCACGTACCTCACTACGTGCTACGTTACCTCACGTACCTCACTACGTGCTACGTTACCTCACGTACCTCACGCCTTACAATAAACATTACCCTATGTTAATTGATATGTATTTTTATGTTCGCCTAAAGTACATCAGTATTTGTATTTTCTCAGTTCCTTATTGATTTGTTTATTAATTTGTATATCAATTATTTTCTTCCTCTTGATTCAAGTGTTGGTGTGAGGAGGCTGAGTGGAGCCCCGTGCCAGGGGCGCCACTCAGGGTGCCATGGAGCGCAACTCAGGGTGCCAGGGGACGCCACTCAGGGTGCCAGGGAACGCCACTCAGGAGCCAAGGTGCCATAACTCTTAATTTTCGCTGGTATTATTTCCACTGTATTTTCTCCTACAAACGTCGTCATTCATTTATGACATTTACAATGCTAACCAGAGTCTTATAAATTATGCTCATATATGTTCCCAATGCAAATTTGCGTTCAATCCTTACTGCTGTTGCCGATCCTTGATACCTGCTTGATGGGGTTCTGGGAGTTCTTCTACTCCCCAACCTAGCTTGGTCCACTAGGCTGTTGTTTGGAGCGGCCCGCAGGCCCACATACTCACCACAGCCCGGTTGGTCCGGCACTTCTTGTAGAAAACTATTTAGTTTTCTCTTGAAGATGTCCACGGCTGTTTCGGCAAAATTTCTTATTCTCTCTGGGAGTATGTTGACCAACCGTGGACCTCTGATTCGTACCTTGTTATGATAACTCGAGAGTATTGTTACTCATTTACACAAGACTATCCATCCACTCGTTTACACAAGATTACCCAACTCGTTTACATATGATTATCCAACCATTCGTAAGCACAACGCGAATGCAGCTTTGTATTTAAATGTAATATCAAATTAGCACGGTTGTGATCTTAAGATAACTAATTGTCTATAGTAATGATTAAACATAGCGCAAAAACATAGAGCAAAAGGAACAAAGTGTAAATATGGAAGTTACACCCCTGTGCATACCATAGGAGAGGATGCAATTTGAACCTTGTAAATTTCTTAACTCTAAGAACAGTGGGATCATTTTCTAGAATCTGTTATGTGATTCGGTTCACTTTCCCCCACCGCTCACAGGATAGATATATTATAATTACCTGATGCATATCATTATCTTTGTCAGTAAAACCTTGAAATGAGTTTCTGAACTTTCACCATATAAACCTTTTCTCAATCTCTCGGATTATTTACCTGCCATATCAGCCCTTTTCTGCCCAATTAATTACCTATTCTGCCAATTCTTTCCTGCCTTACTAAGTATTATCTACCCTATCATTCTTATCCTACTCTACCAATCATTCTCTGCTCTACTAATCCTTTTCTACCCCTCCAGTTATTTCCGGCCATTCCAATCCTTTCCTGTCCTATCAATAATTCTCCCCCCTACTAATCCTCTTCTGCCATATTTAACCTCGTAAAGTCCTCAAAACTGATAAGTTTAGGATTGGAAAGTTAGATAAGAATAAGAACGGTCACTAAGGTTCATTCTCTGGTTCAGTTTAAATATCTGCAAAATATATTTCTACCAGATTCCAACCTCTGCAAAAAATCAGTCCCATGAAAAAGGAATTTAATTCCATTAATATGTCGCCAGTTGAACACAGTAAAATAATACACTTGATCACCCAGACCACATAGGATCTTTCATCAGAACTTTTACACCAATATAGGGTGAGAAACAAAGATATACAGCAATCGAAAACTTCAGTAGTACTCGAATTAAAATTAAGCGTTGTCTACCCTCAGATTATTATTGACATTTTAGAGAAATTGAGAACTATTTATACCACTGAGAACAATGGTTTTCTTAGGAAATATGATGATTCATAAGCTTCAGAGCCCCACGAAAAAAAAAAAATCCACAAGAAATGCTTTTATGCAAATGCTAGAAATGAAAAATAATTTATGAGATAATCGTATACAAGTCAATTAAAAACTATTTTTTTAATAGTTAACTATAGTTTAATAGTTAAAACACGTTTTTCTCTCGTACCACTGACGTGGCTATTCAGCTGCAATGATAACAAGCATATATGCATTTTTCATTGCCTTCATAGGCAGGATTACTGATTTGTTACACTACATGCAGTGTTGTATAGGGTTGAATTATTTACCATTCACTACAGCGGGTGAATGAAGTTCTTGTTTTCAGTTTTATTACGAGGAACTTCACTTTTTAAATAATCCGATAAGTAAATTATATTAAATCTAAATCAAAATGTTATTTTGTGAATCATTTAGATGATTTGCAAGCAAAGAAGGCGATGTTTATAGAAAGCATTTTAGCATTGCGAAAAAAAATAAATTATGTTTTCTTGCATAAATAAAACAAAAATTGTTTAATGGTCAGAACTAAGAAGAATGCATTACAATACCTTTATTTTTACTTATCATATCTTCTGAGTTAATTGATTAGTAAGATCCTGCTCACGTGTTTTTATTCACTGGAAACCTGCTATCATGAAGGATATTATGATGCAATAAACAACTTGAACTCCTCTCAATCAATGGCTTTTGTTTTCACTAGAGGATCTTCAGCCAGTCAATTATCAAACTTGGCCTTTATTTTCAGTCAACTGGTCCCTATCTTTATTCAGTCTACGCTCAAATGAGGCCTTTATTTCCAACTAGTCTATTATCTAACTTGTCCCTTATCTTAGGTCAGTCTACAATCAAACCTGCCCCTTATCTACAGCCAATCTACTCTTAAACCTAGCCCTTGTCTCCAGTTAGTCTCGTATCAAACCTGGCCCTTATTTCCAGTCTACTCTGAAACGTGGTCCCTCATCTTCATCCAGTTTACTCCCAAGCCTGGTCCTAATCTTCTGTCAATTTACACTGAAACATGGCCACTATCACATTAACTTTATGATTATACTCACTGCTTTATCATATTCACTGTTTTATCATATTCACTGTTTTATCATATTCACTGGTTTATCATATTCACTGCACTATCTATTATATTCACTTCATCACATTCATTGCTCCATTGTATTCAACACATTCACTACACCGCCATATTCACCTGTCTATATTATTGTGGGATATGAAAATGAAACATCATAATCACCTCATTTTCCTGCCAGCATCACGCTCATTGCTCATCTTGTCTCTCAAATGACATATCGCATATCGAACGACAGACCCAAGTAGCAGCTCATGAACATCCACGTTTTCTACGCGTGGGTTAGAGAGGTTAGGTAGGTGGCTTGGGTTTCGCCATTGTAGTACCACCACCTTTTGACCGTTGTGGCAACTCAAGAGAACGAGCTGCCCAATCCACTGCATCATCACAGTCACTAAACTGTCAAACGTGTTCTCTTTATTGACAACAATGAACTGTTGTTAATATAGAGATCTCACAATATATAGATCTCATAATATAGAGATAACTCAATATATAGATCTCACAATATATAGATCTCACAATATATAGATCTCACAATATATAGACCTCACAATATATAGACCTCACAATATATAGACCTCACAATATATAGACCTCACAATATATAGACCTCACAATATATAGACCTCACAATATATAGACCTCACAATATATAGACCTCACAATATATAGACCTCACAATATATAGACCTCACAATATATAGACCTCACAATATATAGACCTCACAATATATAGACCTCACAATATATAGACCTCACAATATATAGACCTCACAATATATAGACCTCACAATATATAGACCTCACAATATATAGACCTCACAATATATAGACCTCACAATATATAGACCTCACAATATATAGACCTCACAATATAGAACTTCAACTTTCAAGCTGGCGATAACAGAGTCAAAACACAACAATAATATTTATGTTTCATTTATCATTAAAAATTATTTATCTGTACATCACTATCACATGAATGATAAAACGTGGTGTTGTCCGTGTTTGGGCTGTGTACGTGTCTGTGTACGTGGATGTGTATTACACGTGTTTGTTCATTGTGTGTGTCAGTGAATTGTTCATGTCTACGCATTGTAAGTGTTAATGCATAATACGTGTCTGTGCACTGCACGTGTCTGTGCATTGTCTGTGTCTGTGCATTGCACGCATTTAAACCCACCTTAACTTATCATCACACGAGTTACTCACCTTTCATGTACTACAACATAAAAAATTTAATAAATTGTGTAGTTACATTTTCTGCTCTAAGGACGTATACGATATTCATGTATTTTGATACTAAGATGTATGGACGAATGAAACTCACGAGGCGAAATTAAAAACCGCATGAACTTAAACAAGTTGTTCACATTCTTATCTGCACAGCACAAGAACTAGGGTCAAACACGTCGTACACCAGAGGACTGTTTATGTTCTGTACGAGACACTATCACACGTTATAAGCTGTCTCCTCTTAACTCCTAAATCTCGTCTCACGAAAGGACACCGTCGGCGGGCGCAGAAGGGCACACACATGGCTCCTGGCCTGGGCACTGGCAGCGAGCTAAGGCTGGCCTCTCGGTACTCCTCATCACAGACACTGAGGCAGCCAGGACCTGCGTTGCACCTCCTCTCAAGACAAATAGCCACAATTACCGCTCTTATCTGCCACACACTCCACTTATCTTATCAATCACATACACACACACAGCCTATCTTATCTAAGCTCAGGGATTACAGTGGTGCAGAACCCTTCGCCTCACGTACACATCGAAACCTCCTCCTCTCTCTCTCTCTCTCTCTCACACACACTTTCTATCTATTGTCTTAATGGGTTGGCACTTTCTCCTGGTAGTTCCCTTCCCTTTCTCTTTGTCATAGTTTTTTTATTCAAATTTTTTTCCCATATTTCTATATCTCTTTTCCCTCTTTTTTTCCTTTTATCCTCTCTCCTCTTACTCTTATCCCTTTTCTATTCATTTCCCACCTTAATCATCCGTTTTTAAACTCCTTCACTTCTCTTGTTCATTTCTGTTTCCTCTTTTCTCTCTTCCACATCTATAACCTTCCTACTTTTCTTCCATTCACTCATCCTTTCCCTACTCATCTTTTATTCTTCACCCCCTTTCACCTCTCCGATCTCTATTTTTCTCCTTTCGTGTATGTGTGTGTGTGTGTGTGTGTGTGTGTGTGTGTGTGTGTGTGTGTGTGTGTGTGTGTGTGTGTGTAATCTCACGTACATGGCAGACTCATGCGTATTTTTTATTTTATTTTCTTTCCGGTGAATATAGATGAATAATTTTGGTTAGTACATTTAATGGGAGTATATTGCCATGGCAATAAGAGTTGTATTGCATTAAGTGTGGGTATAGCAGAGCTGCAGTCTCTGGTCCTAGACAATTGGTGCAGCGCAATATACGCTAACCGTATTTTTTCGTCAAGAGCAGCAAGCAATTAGGACATCTGTGAGATCGACTAAAAGAAAATTGTTGTTATAGAGAACCGTTTCAGTCTCGAAAATTTATAGGTATGTTTTTTGTTTTTAGCTTTTAGACAGTAGTTAGGGGAATTAAAACATACATTGGCACACGCAAGCAGTAGAAAGTACCATATATAAATTACTGTACATGAGCAACTTATATACATATATTAATATATATATATAATATATATATATATATATATATATATATTATATATATATATATATATTTATTGACGTGAGTGCCTGGCACTCACGTCAATTATCCTGTCACTCCAGTCACAATCATTAACAACCATTACGGCACTTCCTGGGAACGAGTGCCACCCATAACACCAGTCTAATCTAATTGTCTATACAGGAAAACGAATATCCCAAAACAGTGAAGAAAACTGATGAATCTCCTCAACGCTCCACTTCACTCGTGTGGCAATCCCGGCCATGAACAAACAAACGTTAATTGCAAGGGGGCGGGGGGGGGGCTTTTGTCCACGGGACGAGCCCACACACAAGGTCAAATAAACAAAAACTCGACTGGAGAAGCAAAGACGGCGTCAGGGAGGCAGTTGTGTCTCTGGCGCACGTAGGTGGGTCCCACTGAGGCGGGGGAGAAGCTGCTGGTGGGGGAAAGGTCATACTGACGTGAGGAAGGAAGGTGGCACTAAGTCGTGGAGTAGACGGTGTTACTGACACGTAAGGTTGAAGGTGCCACTTGAGGGAGTGGTAGATAGAATGTGTCTCTAGGTTGGGGGGTGGGAGAGGGGGGGGAGTTTAAATGGTGCCAGTGGGTCGGGTAGTGGACGGTGCCAATCGGGCGGGGAGATGAGGTGCCACTGAGGATGGAGGCGGTGCCACTGGGTCGGGAGAAAAGAGGATACGCCAGGTGAAGAGGCCCCCCCCACCACCACCACCCCCACCCACCTCACGCCTCTCTACAAAAATAAATTATTATTATTATTAACATTTAACGTTAACTCACCAAGCACTTGGAGCTCTCGCTCAATGCCCCTCGCTAGAGAAAATAGTTTGCGAAAATTCGTCTAGTTTATTGAACGTAGAGGTGTGTGGCGAGAGGCCACGTGGTGAGGGAATCTTACTATGCACACGACCCCATCACAGTTACTGCCATTTGGAGTGGTTTTGTTATCGTGAACTGGATATGGTGTAGCGGGAAGCATGGCACCTACACTCCTATGGCACCTTTTGAAAACAACAAAGTGGGGTAAGTAGATTCAAGGTGAAGAAAAAAAATATTTTAATGAAGAGTTAAGTTCCTCATATAGAAATGGCCTAAAATGGCCTATCATTGTGGTTTTGGCTTTAGTCAGGTTCGTAATGATTTCTTAAAACAAACTCAGCATATTTCCAAATTTACCAACTTCCCAAAAATGTATTAAAAAAACATTAAAATGCTTAATCAAAATATTGACACCATGCTGCATACGGCGTTTCGTAAGACGCAAAAATATAATTCAACGTGTAAGAATATAATTTTTCTTGGGTGTATTCTTGAAGGATCCTCATGACTTTACTTAATAACCTTGACAAGATGTAACTAAAAGCCTCTTGTGTATCAAAGACGAGTTTAAGAGCGTCCGAGAGTGTGTGGCTGAGGAAGGAGCTGTGTTGTCACTTTTGATATGTGCTTCAGCATGAGTAGTATATAAACTTTGTGTGATAGTCCTGTGTACTCACCTATTTGTACTCACCTATTTGTGCTTGCGGGGGTTGAACTCTGGCTCTTTGGTCCCGCCTCTCAACCGTCAATCAACTGGTGTACTGGTTCCTGAGCCTATTGGGCTCTATCATATCTACATTTAAAACTGTGTATGGAGTCAGCCTCCACCACATCACTGCCTAATGCATTCCACCTGTTAACCATCCATCTGTGAATGTCGGTGCTGCTGTGCACGAGTGTCGAGGTGTACATTCGTGAGTGTTGTGCAAGTGACGCATGCGTTGGAGAGTATAGTGCGTGTGGCAGTCGTTTGTGTGTGTGAGTGTGTGTGTGTGTCTGTGTACTCACCTAATTGTGCTTGTGGGGGTTGAGGTATGGCTCTTTGTGTGAGTGAGTGAGTGAAAGAAACAGAGAGAGAGAGAGAGAGAGAGAGAGAGAGAGAGAGAGAGAGAGAGAGAGAGAGAGAGAGAGAGAGAGAGAGAGAGAGAGAGAGAGGAGAGAGATGCACGAATACGCTGACACCACATACGTCAACACACACACACACACACACACACACACACACACACACACACACACACACACACACACACACACATTCTTGGGTGTATTGGAATGGAATGCATTAGGAAGTGATGTGGTGGAGGCTGACTCCATACACAGTTTCAAGTGTAGATATGACAGAGCCCGATAGGCTCATGAATCTGTACACCTGTTGATTGACGGTTGAGAGGCGGGACCAAAGAGCCAGAGCTCAACCCCCGCAAACACAACTAGGTGAGTACAACTAGGTGAGTACACACACACACACGTTGCACACCAATGATAAACAATTATTATACAATAAATCATCAGCGTTGCCATATTCACTCTCCAGCATCACACGTCACGATAATACCACAAGCTATAGTATAGATGATATATGAAACTTTTCACTCTAATTAATCTCGGTGCCCAATTGATGACGGAAAACATTCCTTGGCGTTAAGGGGAACATTTTGTGGTGTGACAAATGGTACCACTGAAATGTGGAAAGAGTCGGCTGTGTGATGAATTGTATTGTGCGATCGTTAATATGATTGTGTATTGTTTGTCAGCGTTCCGTGAAACGATAAGACGACCCACAAAAGTTTACTCATGGAATGACAAGCAGATGTGGCGAGTGTGATATGTTGTGGAATGAATGGGACGAGTCAATAACATATTTTTCTTAATTTACTTTAAGGACGTTCTCTCTTTAGTGACCTTGACGGGGACAGGAAGCTAATAGCTCATCAAAGATTCCACTTTTGTCCCAAATAATTTATTTCCTGCTGGATTTAGGCATTTACGGTTTCGGCGGGTAGGCGGTTCCATGGCTATATAACCCTATGGGTGAAAAGGCTGCTTTCTGCCCTGCATTATGGCTTGTTTAATTGAGCTTGAAACAGTAATGTGAACCCCGTATTAGATGTGTTCATGGTGCAGTGGTCGGGCACTTGAGGCATGAGTTACGCGGAAAGGCTGCGTGAAATGCACCTCACGACAGTGAAAAACACAAGAGTAAGGGGAGACATGATCACTACCTACAAAATTCTCAGAGGAATTGATAGGGTAGATAAACTGTTTAACGCGGGTGGAACGCGAAGAAGGGCGACACTGGATGGAGACTGAGTACCCAAATGAGCCACAGAGACGTCAGAAAAACCTTTTACAATGTCAGTAGTTAACAGGTGGAATGCATTAGGCAGTGATGTGGTGGAGGCTGACTCCATACACAGTTTCAAATGTAGACATCATAGAGCCCAATAGGCTCAGGAATCTGTACATCAGTTAATTGAAGGTTGAAAGGCGGGACCAAAGAGCCAGAACCAGAGCTCAACCCCCGCAAGCACAACTAGGCGAGTACAACTAGGTGAGTACACACACACACACACACACACACACAGTTTGCATGACAACACTGGGACTCCAGCTCTCTCTCCCAGACACCATTATCTCTAACACCACCTCTTCCCTTCTAGGCTCCTCAATACAATTCACCCTCTTTATTGCGTGCCAAATCTAACTACTTCTTATCTCCCTTTCGCACTCACTCTCTTCGCACTCATTTACACTCCTCCTCTTCCCTTCTCACTTTCTCATTCGTATCAGAAATGGATATTTATGTCTGACATTCAGTTTATCCTCGAAACTCTCCCTGTCTGCAAATGGTTTGAATGTTGTTAAAGCAGAGACAATAAATGCACAGCAATATAGGCGAGCAATATCAGCGTTTAGTATCCCACTTGGAGGAAATGAGAAATAGATGTTAAACAATATTTCTCTTAGTGTAAACAGTTACGATGACAACATATGATACATTACTGGCAGGAGTTTAGAATTGTGTTGTTGTTATTGTCTGTTAACATTCTCAATGGCAGCTCATTGACTTATAGAATAAGAATTGCATTTTGGAGAATCGACCCAGTGAAGAGGAGAGCAGCCAGCAGCGTAACATCAAAGGTTTCCCTGGTTGTGAGAGCCATTAGAAGCAAGCAACAACTAACCCAGCGAGGTCTGGTAGAGGCTCTTGCTAGGAGGACATTCACAAGCAACAATCAAGCCATGCTGCATGATGTTCTTTTCACCTTCATCACATAGAGGTTATACAGGATACCATTCATGCCAGTGGCAGGGTATCGAGCAGGCAAGCAAGCACAGCACCAAGCAGGCCATTGAGCAGGGCATCAAGCAGTCCAAAGGGCATACCATCAAGCAGGGGGGCATCAAGCAGGCTTTCTGCCGTGCTAGATTACACCATATATATATATATATATATATATATATATATATATATATATATATATATTGCATTGACAGAAGTTTTTCCTTGGTATTGCTACTCGTTAATTTAAACTGTTGGTCGTTAGGCTGCAGAACAACGAGACAAAAATACGGAAGCTTCCGTGTCTTGGATGACTCCCGGCCCTCGGGAGCTGTTGGAACAAACTCACCTGAAACAAGGGCTGCTGGACTCCTTTCCGGTGCTGGAAGTAAAGTCTGGAAAATTAACGTGAGAGGAGCAAAGAAGTTGTTTCCGGAATGACTCCTCTGGGGGATGGTCGAGGGCTGCCCATCTATACTACACCAGCTGAGCACACAACAGCAACAGCTGGCCTCACACTGTTCCTGCTGTACAGTCACGGCTAGTCACTCTGTCCCAGCTGTACAGTCACGGTTAGTCACTCTGTCCCAGCTGTACAGTTACGGTTAGTCACTCTGTCCCAGCTGTACAGTCACGGCTAGTCACTCTGTCCCAGCTGTACAGTCACGGCTAGTCACTCTGTCCCAGCTGTACATTCACAGCTGGCCACACAGTCTCTGCTGTGATCACAGCTGGCCACATATCCCCAGCTGCACAATAAAAGTTGGCCACACTCCTCCATTATAGCTCTTACTCCCCCTTCAGCGTCTGTCCTCGCTACCGCGCACGTCCTGTGCTTTTCCATTTTCCTTCTCTTGCAACTAATCCATCATTCCATCCCAGCCACAGTCCACTCCGATGTGCAGTTATTCCACAATCACTCCACTACATTCGCCAAACCTTTCAACTTCACCAACCCAACTCAGTTTCGAATCGCTTTTAGCCCTACAAACGTCTAAGGGTTTATATATCTTGTCGTGGGAAAAAATGGTGACTCACAGAATGTATACAAATGCCATTTTTAACATTTTGGTTTACGAGTAATATACACACATGCCAAGTTGAGCGTCAGGTGTGCCAAGATAAAGATATCCACCTTATCTGGATAACGATAAAGCGGATATCGTTATCCAAAAGACGTAACTCCACAGTTACTAGCATAACCGTCACAGATCTTGAGGTTCGAGATAAATAGTTGTTTCGTAAAATAATAATAAATTGTTATACACACACACACACACACACACACACACACACACACACACACATGGGGTGTATATACGTAATAGTGCTTTGATAA
Source organism: Procambarus clarkii (assembly GCF_040958095.1). Taxonomy (NCBI): domain Eukaryota; kingdom Metazoa; phylum Arthropoda; class Malacostraca; order Decapoda; family Cambaridae; genus Procambarus; species Procambarus clarkii. Next base: position 10,081,847 of record NC_091232.1, read on the forward strand.
ATATTAGAATGGTATTTTGATATAATTTAATTTCCAGATCTTCTTCACTTCAACTCTTGCACGGGTTCGTCATCCCATATCGGGTTTTAGACAAAATCCGGATCTCTAAAATAAAAACAGGGTTTTTTTCACTGTCTGCTGCAGTATTCCTATTTTCCTATCACTCTGCACCGGTGGTTCTCTTTAAAGCAGAACACTCTCTCTCTCTCTCTGTCTCTCTCTCTCTCTCTCTCTCTCTCTCTCTCTCTCTCTCTCTCTCTCTCTCTCTCTCTATGTCTCTCTCTCTCTCTCTCTCTCTCTCTCTCTCTCTCTCTCATACACTGGTGCCAGGAACCACAGGTCTAGTGATTTCGTGTTCTCATCCCTGTCACGCCTTAAGTGTTGAGCTTGTGTATTGTTCTAGGAAACACCCTGTGAACACGCAGGTGTTGAGCTGTGTACCGTGCTACAGAACACACACGGTACACCAGGTGTCAAGGCAGTGTACAAAAAACTAAATAATACAGCTATTATCATTACAAATTTGTGAGGTTAGATAGCATAATGGTAATTGGGGAATGTTTCTCCGCTCTCTTGTTCTCGCGTATATTCCTGAGGGTTAGAGACCAGACGCTCGGGGCTAACCTCACTAAACATTCCAAAGTGAATGGTAGGGTAGGGGGTGATGATGAAAGGTAGGTAAAACAGTAAGGGGGGGTAGGGAAGGTAGTGATGATGATAAGGGATTGGTTACTGATGATGTACTCGGCGATTGGGCACTTAGTGAAGATGGTTTCTGTGATGAAGACGGCATGTAGTGAAGAGACTTTCAGATGGTCATGTATAGTGTCGATAGTTAGAGTGTTGAAGATTGTGGAGTTACAATCTTCAACACAGTTGTACAATGATAAACATTGTGTGTGTGTGTGTGTATTAAGATTGCAACAGTGATCACGACTGTGCGTAGCTAAGATGGTAACGGTGAGGAAGACAATACGAAGAAAAGATCTTACTGATAACAATCGTGTGTAGGGAAGAGCGGATATAGAGTGATGATTGTTGAGAGTGATGAAGATTGTTACACTCATGACAACAGTGTACACCGATGATCTCCATCACCCGTCACTCCATGTGTATGTATATGTATGTGTGTCACTACATATACACCAAACTAAAGTGTTCTTGATATGTGAGAGTGGGGTAACTCCTGTGTAGTTACCGTAACAGTTACAGCCCCGCTCCTGTGCCAGGTAAGTCCACTACGGGCTCACCATCGCCCGTGCTACTTGGAACTTTTTGTACCCAGTAGCTGAATCTATAACAACTACAACAACCTGTGCAGCCGGAGTCGGTGGAGACCTGTGCGGGAGTCTTGCTAAGAACACTGCCAGAGTCAAGCGAGACACTGTAGCTACAGGGGGTGTATATACACTATTGATAACAGCAGTGTTGTGTACCCTTACCTTGATGTTATCTTGAGATGATTTCGGGGTTTAGCGTCCCCGCGGCCCGGTCCTCGACCAGAGACCAGATTCACGAAGCAGTTACGCAAGCACTTACGAACCTGTACATCTTTTCTCGATCTTTAGCGGCTTTCTTTACAATTATTAAACAGTTAATGAACTCCGAAGCAACAGGAGGCTGTTTATAACAATAACAACTGTTGATTGGGAAATTTTCATGATTGTAAACTGTTTAATAAATGTAACCAAAGCCGTCAAACATTGAGGAAAGATGTAAACGTTCGTAAGTACTTGCGTAACTGCTTCGTGAATCTGGCCCCAGGGCTCCTCGTTGCTGGACTGGTCAACCAGACTGTTGGACGCGGCTGCTTGCAGCCTGACGTTTGAGTCACAGCCTGGTTGATCAGGTATCCTTTGGAGGTGCTTGTCAAGTTCTCTCTTGAACACTGAGAGGGGTCGACTCGCTTACCCTGGGTGAGCACCCGGCACCCGCCCACAGTATATGTTATAGTCCGTATGGCGCCATGGCAACTCGTCTTCCTGCAACACTATAACCGTATGGCGCCATGGCAACCCGTCCTCCTGCAACACTATAACCGTATGGCGCCATGGCAACCCGTCCATGGGAGGGAGGGACATCAAAAGGTACTGATAGGAGGGAGGGACGTCAAAATGGGGGTGGGATGTCAGAAGGTATAGATATGAGCGACTGTGAAAGCGTGAGATAGAAGATAAGTGATCAGCCCTAACATCCCTACGTGAACACATCAACATCCAAGACCACTAGCAACACAAACATTCATTACGGGGCGACAGGAGGAGAGTGAAGGAGGCTCGGCCCTCTGCTGTGACTGAGAGAAGGAACTAAGGATGCTCTCAGTAATGAAGTAGCAGATCAGGTTGTTAAAGCAGGCCAAAGAGGTGAATTTAGTGCAGTAAGTGCTATTTACGGCCTGTGGTCCAGGGCCGTAAATGAAGAAGCAGGATACAGCCCTCATTAAAGAATGCTAATTTTTTGGTAATTCGTCTACTAAAAGACGGTTTACTCCTCTCAAATAACACATCGTATTTTTGACGCAAAAAGCGGACGAAATACGGGGTACTATGAATCACAGCGGCTCACTAATAACCAGGTTTTCTTTGCGGGGTTTGGTTAGGTTGGTAGCTGGGGTTCTGGTACCTCTTTTTAGTACCAATTTTGTTATCCATTGTGACAACTTTTTTGTCAAGAGGACCGGGTGATATATCAGCCGGTCCTCTTGAGTGGCCTCAACATAATAATAATAATAATAATAATAATAATAATAATAATAATAATAATAATAATAATATATATATATATATATATATATATATATATATATATATATATATTATATATATATAATATGCAGGCAAATATTAAAACGGCAATTCACGTTCAAATCAAGCTCATTAAACACACACATAGTTGTTGTTTAGTTATTAGGTGAAAGTGTACACGAACAATTATTTCATTACCATTGTTATTATCACATAATGTTGTAGCAAAATACCATTCAATATTTCCTCTCCGGCGTGACAGCTTACGCGTACATGGCAGTAGTCACGTGTGTGTGTGTGTGTGTGTGTGTGTGTGTGTGTGTGTGTGTGTGTGTGTGTGTGTGTGTGTGTGTGTGTGTGTGTTTTCATCGCTAGTGTTTATGGACGTTACGCCTCAGCACCTGTACTCCTGATCGCATCTGTTAATCTCCAGGTGTTAAGCCTCTCTGATCCCATGTGAGAGCATCACATTAGCATTTCAATTGTGTGTGGGGGTTGTGCCTCCGCCACTTCCTAACCCTAATGCATTTCACCCACGCTTTTCTCTCATCTTGATGCAATTACCCCTTATATCACTATGACTCCCTCGGATAATTCTGCTTAAATTTGCACTCCGTCAGTCGTTCTCCTGTAGTACACTAATAAGATCCTTCTTATAAGGAAACCAAATCATCTTGCATGTTGTGAACATGTCCCTTCGTATGTTTTTTTTTGTTTTGCTTTTCTTGCACTGTAATAACTAATTTCAATGAGAACATTCACTACAACTATAGTTGGGCGCGAACCTACGGCCCCGACATTGCCAGTCGCGTACTCTACCACGAGACCACCGTGGCCTTGTCAAAGTTATACAACCGGATTTACACTGAAATTTCACATTTCGCTCATGGGTTATTACCATCACCCTTCAGGGGAGTCGCTGATATATATAATAATCCCTTGGGTGTTGCTTTTAAAACAGTTATATTATGCTACATTGCTTCTGTACAGTAAATTCTATTCTTCATTTTTTTTAAATATCTCTCGTGCAAACACGTGCTGCATTTATCATTTTTTTATTCTAGGATACAATGGACAATTCAAACATCGCTCAGAAAATTCAATCCGATTAATATTTACGATTAAGGGTAAGACTGCCAAGGACTCGTAATCCTCAGTGACAAAGTAGATTCTTGAGGTGTTTGCATTAAAGAGAACGAGCGAGTGCTCGTTCGCTTTAATGCCCCTTTAAGCTAGGGGCACTCTCTTAAAGCGAGTGCCCCAACTCTTGCCAGGACGGAGGGTACCTTGCCAACGACGCTGAGGTTCTGGGGGGCCCGGGGGAGCAACGGGAGCAAGCAATATGCATGGTTAATGGGGTTACAGAGGAGGTGGAGCCGGCATCTGTTACCCTCACGGACAGCCTGCGAGGCAAGTCAAGAAATATGAGAACCGTGTAGGAATTTGTCACAGTGGGAGTAGGCTCTCCTAAGTGGTGGGGGCAGCAGGGAGGAGGCCATGCGTCTCTCTGGTGTGTTGCTGGTGCCAGATAACGCTCCCTCTCTCTCTCACTTTCACACTCACTCTTACACTCACACTCATTCACACAACTTTGGCCTAAAATTTAGCTTAAATATGGAGCCTATATATATTCTCTCTCTCTCTCTCTCTCAACTCGAGAGAGAGATATTTAAACCAAAATTTTAGGCCAAAGTTTTCTTTACAGTCATACATAAATTATATTAAAATTTTATACACTCGCCTATCAGAAATTCATAAAAAAAAACAAATTCCTCTTCTGTAAACTGTCCAGTTTTGTATAATTTTCTGGAAAATCTACTCAAAGTCTACAAATGCTGTGTTATGTTTTATTAAAATTTCATATATAGTTAACTTCCTTGACAATGGTAATGATTTTGTGCTTTGTTAACGCTACCAGAGTATACTTATATTGAAGTCTCAATGTTTCAATTACGGTAACACTTCATCTTTATTGCGTAAATATGAGAAGTACAGCGAAGTAAAGAAGTTGATGAGATATTAAGCACATCCTCTGACATCATCTGAAACTTTCCAACTCTTCCTCAGACATTATTTAAGATTATCCAACACATTTCCTGATATTATCTAAGACTATTCAGATAATGTCAGGAAATGAGCTAAGATTATTCAGCACATTTCCTGACATTATCTAAGATTATGCAACACATTTCCTGATATTATCTAAGACTATCTAACACATCCTCTGACAATAAATAAGCCTATTCTGCAGACACTTCAGTATACTCGGGCCTCGTAGCCTGGTGGATAGCGCGCAGGACTCGTAATTCTGTGGCGCGGGTTCGATTCCCGCACGAGGCAGAAACAAATGGGCAAAGTTTCTTTCACCCTGAATGCCCCTGTTACCTAGCAGTAAATAGGTACCTGGGAGTTAGTCAGCTGTCACGGGCTGCTTCCTGGGGGTGGAGGCCTGGTCGAGGACCGGGCCGCGGGGACACTAAAGCCCCGAAAATCATCTCCAGATAACCTCCAGATACACACAATCACGACGAAGATATTTGTTGAATCTTCAGCTTCTAACTTCTTACGAAAAATAAAATATTTTTTCACTGATATTTCCTGACTATTATCCTTTCAAACCCAAAGTTAACTCCCAGCCAAAAAAAGTAATAATAAGCTGTAAATTTATGCAAACAATGTGAGTTATGTTTACCCAAATACTCAAATTACGCCACCAGTCCTCTCGACAGCTCCATTAACTGTTGATAATGAGCAAAGGCGCCTTTTTCGGGGACTGTGATGTTTCGTGTCTGGATGACATGTTTGACAGAGACGGTCAACAAAAAATTAGTAAATATAACATAAAAAAAGAGACTGAATGGGAAATTGCAATGCAAATTTCGGGAGAAAATTCATCACGAGGAATTAAAGCGTATTGCCGTGGTTATTAGAGTTGAATGACAATGTGATGAGTTAATTTGTGGTTTCACGGAGTTGACACGCGCTCAGGCAGCCACATCTGCGTGCGCACGCAAGCACACACACACTCAACCTCACGTATACACACACACACACACAGTCAGCCTTGCAATCACACACACCAAACATTTGAGAAGTTCTGGAGGCTGGCAACAAGACTTATCTCATTAATTAAGGGAATGGAGTATGAGGATAAAATATGTGAATTCCACCTTACAGCCTTGGAGGAACTTTCGTCATAATGTACAAGGACATAGAAGCGAACACTGAGAGACTGATTAAACGAAGACGCAACATAAACCAAAAGTATGCATTGGTTGCCTATATGAACCATAGAGATGAAGGGGGATTATCTCTTGAGCAGTGAGCCTGTAGGAGCAATTCGAAGGGATATAGTAGAAGCTATATATCTCCATACGTATAAATAAAAGCTGAAATGCCAGGAAGCTAGATGGTCGGCAGTCATTGCTTCAGGTCTCTGATACACACTGCTTTTTGTCTGACGTTGTTGGCATAAAACATACTAAACTCGACGGTCGATCGATGATTTTCTGTAGTGTCTGACAGGAAAACCTGGTGTGACGATAAAGCGTAATAATTCAACATTCCATCATTTATGTGTGTCATTTAAACGTGGAATTATGTTTAGTAATGGCATTTGAAATATTTTTAATATATTAACACTCAAAAATATCTCATCCGAGCTCTGTCTATGACATTTTCTTCAGCGATACTGTTCAAAATTTTGAACAAAATGACCTTGGGACATTGACACAATTTATTTAGTAAAATCTGATTTTCTTTACAATTTGTTTGGCAAAACCAATTGTTTTAATTTTTTTTTGTATGTTTCTTGGGCAGGACGGTAGAGCGACGGTCTCGCTTCCTACAGGTCGCCGTTCATTCTCTGCTCGTCCAAGTTTTTATCATCATCATCATCATCATTTTCTACCACAGACGTGGCCACACACTTACAATGCTAACCAACATATATACATTTTTTTCTGTCCTCCATGGACAGGGTGAGAGATCTGTTAAACATATAGTCCAGGGATTTACTGAACAATAAACCACAGTCCAAGTGGTTGGGCACCATTCCTTCCCCCCCCCCCGACCCATCCCAAATCCTTATCCTGATCCCTTCCAAGTGCTATATAGTCGTAATGGCTTGCCCTATCCCCCTGATAGTTCCCTTCCCCTTCTTTGTTTCTTTTATACTAATATAATTTACTTCATGTGATTTGACGATGATCTATTGAACTAAAATCTTCAAGCTTAGAATCAAGCTTCAACCCCCCCCCCTTCGAGCTTCAGTTCCGATGTATGTGTATATTAGTGTACACTGGCGCCAAGGAGCAGAAATATTGGTCTCTGGTTCTCAGAGAACGTGTTGCCACCCGAGGGCCTCAGGCGAGTGCTCGCGGATCCCAGAAGGGCTTCCAGACATCTACATAATGAAAGGCTTCAAGGAGACACTGTGATATCACCCGGGTCTAACGGTCTCAACTGATGTGTCTATATATCTGCCGACTGGGAATTGTAATGAAATTGGACATTATTACCTTCACCTGCAATGACACGATAGTCAGGGTACCGTAAAGTTAGTCTATAAAAGGAAACATCTCTGTCTCTGTCTCTTTCTGTCTGATTCTCTCTCTCTCTCTCTCTCTCTCTCTCTCTCTCTCTCTCTCTCTCTCTCTCTCTCAGACACATATACACTCACTCTCTCTAGAGGACACTAATCTTCATTTACGAGTCATAAGGCCAGATTGGCTGGAAACGTAAGACTGTACGAGAACTGTTTCGACTGATGAGACTGCACTTAGAGATCGATAAGAAGAGGCGTTTGGGCCGGGTCGCTGGAAGCTGGAAGGTGATTGTGCTGATGATGGTTTACCTGCCAATCAGCATCTCTGCTATCTTCCATTCGCAACCTTCTCGCTATTTAATAATAAGGCGCTATTTTATTTCTTATTTGAAGTGGATTTGTCTTGCCATAATCTTATGAGCTTAAACAAATCGTCTAATCTAGCGAGGCTAGATTCGTTTGTCTTAGAAAGCGTACAATTTTAGGAGTATAAAGATCAGCCTGTCCTCAAAAATGGGGAGGTAAATGTAACAGCCCCATATGTGCAATTAAGTACTATGTATGACAGTCAGGAACTGGACTTATTTTCACCTAGTATTAAACCGTACTGTACAATATATTGTGAATATTTGAGTTTACCTGAGAAGCTGAATTGAAAACCACGACCTAACCTAACCGTCTTAGTTTTTGAAGATAAGCATTTTATTGCTTATTAATTATTATTACTACTGAACCTATAGCTAAATTCATATTACAGTTTTATAAAACAAATAAAACAAAACTAAAATATTTCAATAAATTGTAAAGTAACTCAGGATATTTTCAAATTTTGTATAAAATCTGTATTGTTAAATAAAACTGAAAAAAAAATCCTGATATTTAAAACTTGTGAATTGCAAACTTAACTTTAAAACTTCATATTAAAATTGTAAGTGACTTAACAGAAAACCAGGAGAATAAAAGGAGAGGTATTTATTACACTTAGTATTAAAACATTCTGTCAATTCGGAGGATGGGTTGATGGATGGTTTGCCCGTCTATGGTATAAGGTGACTCGATTTTAATATTTAGTTATCACACTACTATTATTATTAAATAATATATCGATTTAAATATTTGGCAGGTAAGCCAGGGGCTGAGATGAGCACCTTCAGTACTGGTGCTGTTTGCTCCTTCATTTTCTTACGACGTAAAACACAGTTGTTGTTTAGCCGTGTGTCAACAAGATGAATGAGGTCAATAACACTGGTGACAGTTGTGTTTAGGACCTGTTGTAATGCCCTGTCCACAAGTTGGTTATTAATGTTTATGCTGCCAGTATGTCCAAAGGCGCCTTACCGTTCTCCTGATGGGTATACTAGTATATACAAGATTATTATTCAGTTACCCTTAAAAAGCCCTTTGTTTATTTATTGCCATTAGGGATTTCAGGCCATCTAATTTTTGGCACAGAATTTCGTATAACCTTATTCTAAATTATGAAAAACATCACCGAAATCTTTGATACCAGCTTACTAGGTCTACTTTACAATTATTTTCAGCTGAGAGCCCAGCAACACTGAAAATCTTGACTCATACTATCGAGAAAGTCAACACGATTTATGCGACAGTGAGGTTTACACTCCTTCACAAAATACGTCAAGGTTTAGTGGCACCCTGACTGCTCGTCTGATGAATCAAGGTGAGTGCTGTACTTCATGTCTTATGGCCCTCTGGGAGTAATGTTACTTATGCTGTCTCTCTCTCTCTCTCCCCCTCTCCCTCCCCCCTCTGCCATGCCCCCAGTGTTGTGTATATTTTCTCACAAATGTCCTCGATAGAGTTTTTTACTTATGAGGTAAGGATAACCTGAAATTGTACTGGGAACATTTCTTTGTTCCATTTCCCTGCGACTACCGGAAATCCTCTAACTCAATGCCTCATAGTCCATTAAACTCGAAACTGCTTCTTTCGTCGGCAGCTCTGCTAGAATTATTCGTTGTGAGAATTTGAGGGAGTTGGTGAAACTTTGTGTGCGTTTCGGGGAGAAGTTGTGAGAATTTGTGAGAAGCTCTCTTTTATGGACAAACTCTGAACACGAGCAAAACCCAATGAGGCGTCGGGTCTCGAAAAAATATCTGGGTGATGGGGGGGGGGGGGAGGCGTCATTCGTAAAGTAACTCTTGACTAGATTAGAAGAGGAGAGATGGGAGGATTTTGGAAGCACATCACAGGGCAAGGAATCGAAGGATTCTGAAAACCAAACGGAAGACAATGTCAAAAGATTCTGGAAACACATCATAGGACAAAGAGACGAAGACTTTCGAAACACACATCAGAGATAAAGGCGCCAAAGGGTTCTGAAAACACATCACAGGGTAAGGAGAGGAAGGGATGGAATTATCAAGGGAAAGCGCCAAGCCATCACGACTATATAGCACTGGGAAAAGATTCACGATAAAGATTTGGGATGGGACGGGGGGGGGGGGGGGTAGGAATGGTGCCCAACCACTTAGACACAGGGTAAGGAGTCAGAGATTTGTTTGTGGAAGGGAAATTAAAGGATAAATCCCACCGTTCTTGGTTCTAGTATAGCGACAATTGTGAGCAGCGGCTTAGTACCGGCAGATTTGAGGCCTCTCTTACTCACAAAGGAATAACAAACAATTACTCCTGTGTGAGAGAAGCGACATTGCGACAGAGAGGAAAAGGAAGAAGAATGAAAATAACTACATAATAAATAGAAAAATAGCCTTATCTGGCTATTCTCTCAAGCTTCGTCTGTAGAAAGAACTGCTCCGTATATGAGAGCAGTGTTGGCTCTGTTGATACCTTATAAGCAGCTGGTCACTAGTGATATAATCAAACAACTGTGATATTGTCACTGTATTTCTACGGTGATGTCTTTTATACTGTTTTATGTTTAATATTGAAGCACTAAATGATAATTCCGTCTAGCAATATCGGTAAATTACAGCATCAGGTGAAGCTTAGTACAGAGGATAGTGAGCTTAACTTTTCCAACTAATTTAAATGCATATACCATAATGCGAGCTTCAGTCCCACCCCCCTATCTAGTAAGACCGGATTATGCTATGTTTCAGAGTCCTTCAAACAGAGCATCATCCACGAGGCTGGAAGACAGTTACACAAGAGAGCACAAAATTAATCTTTCTAACGTAAATTGGTAAGCTTTCAGTGAACAAATCCATAAGGGCCGTGACGGGGATTCGAACCTACGTCCGAGAGCATCCCAGACGTTGTCTTAATCAACTGAGCTACGACATGATCAAAAAGAGTTGAAACCAGAAATTCTACTGAACTTACTTGGATCCTGCAGCCTCTCCGAGACACAAACCAGGGTTTTACACAACTCCCCCATGCACTCGAGCTATGTCAATAGGCCTATGTCAATAGGCCACAATCCTCTTGTGGATTTGTTCATTTGATGCATGTCAAGGATTTGGGAATAATGATGTCCGACGACCTAACGTTTAGGGAGCATAACCAAGCAAGTATTGCGTCAGCCAAAAAAATGATAGGATGGATTACGAGAACCTTCAAGTCCAGAGATACCATCACAATGGTTGTACTCTACAAATCACTTGTGTTGTCCCGTCTTGAGTACTGCTCAGTACTCACTTTCCCCTTCAGAGCAGGAGAAATCTGCTCTAGAAAATTTAGTCTCCGTGGTGTAGTGGTAAGACACTCGCCTGGCGTTCCGCGAGCGCTATGTCATGGGTTCGTATCCTGGCCGGGGAGGATGAAAAAACGATTCTTCGCGGCAGGGGATCGTATTCCAGGGACCTGCTCGAAACGCTACGCGTACTAGGGGCTGTACAAGAATGTAACAACTCTTGTATATATCTCAAAAAAAAAAAAAATATAAAAAAAAAAAAAAAAAATTGCTGAAATTGATGGAATACAGAGAACATATACGGCACGCATAGACGAGATAAAGCAAATAAATTATTGGGATCGTCTCAAAGCTCTCCAAATGTACTCACTAGAAAGGAGACGAGAGAGATACCAAATAATATACACATGGAAAATACTGGAGGGCCAAGTACCAAATCTACACAGTAAAATAACAATGTACTGGAATGAACGATATAGAAGAAAATGCAGAATAGAACCAGTGAAGAGCAGAGGTGCCATAGGCACAATCAGAGAACACTGTATGAACATCAGAGGTCCACGGTTGTTCAACGTCCTACCAGCGAGCATCAGAAATATTGCAGGAACAACCGTGGACATCTTCAAGAGGAAACTAGATTGTTTCCTTCAAGGAGTGCCGGACTAACCGGGCTGTGGTGGGTATGTGGGCCTGCGGGCCGCTCCAAGCAACAGCCTGGTGGACCAAACTCTCACAAGTCAAGTCTGGTCTCGGGCCGGGCTTGGGGAGTAGAAGAACTCCCAGAACCCCATCAACCAGGTATCAACCAGGTATGCATCACGCTATTGTGATTTCTGTGTGTAATGGTAAGCTTTCAGTTCTCTGGGATGAACAAGTAGGTGAATGGAAGGAGGATAATGAATAAACAGTTGATAATCTAATGAGTTGGGGGAGAAAGACGCGGTTGAGGACACGAGAGGAACTGTGGAAAGAGTAGAGAGGTTAAGGTCATAGACTCGAACTCTCAATCTCACAGACGGATAGTCTTACATTCTCACACACTCACAGTCTAATAGTCTCGAAGACTCGGAGACTCACAGTCTCAAAATCTCACAGGCTGATAGATTCACAGTTTCACAACCTCACAATATCACAGACTCACAGACGGATAGATTCGCAGATTCACATACTCATAGATTTAGAGCCTCACATTGACACAATTATATTTATCGATTTTTTGGGCATTAATATAATTGACAATTAAAAGTTCTCCTGACAAGGAGGAACCCATATACTCATCACTGAAGAAAAAACAAAGGATTTTGGAACACAAGCGTTTTATATTCATAACATTCAGAATTTATTATACAAAGTAAACACGTTTTAAATCACGTCATGTTATCATTCATCGGAGGAAGAAGAAGGAATGATTATTATTCCCCGTCTTCCTGGGACAGGTGAGGAATCTCTGCTGCCTTGTCTGAAGTAGTTAATTAAGCGTGTTGGTGTTTCTAGTGACAGTAGTGGAGAACAGTAAAAAAAATTCTGCTAAATCTTAGTTAAAGTAATTATTTAGATAACGACAATTTAAGTATTTTATAAGAAAAATTATATAATTTTAATGTTATGTGGCGGATTTACATCTTTAAATTGATAGACTATTTATTTTATTTTTTTCTAAGAAATTCGTGCTAGTTAAGGTCAAATATACTCCAATTTAGACGCTGTCAATCAGTGCGTTAAAATTCTGGTGCTTCAGATAAATATCACCGTAAAAATAACGCTTCTCCTGACTAATGTATATCAGCCTCTGATATGTTAGGTGGATCCTCCTGGTTTGAACGCTTCTGGTTAGACCAAACCACTACAAAACTGACGCTTTTAAAGCCATGAGTACGGGCTGCATGTCCACTATAGTGATCCATGAACCAAGATTCATCAATCATTCACGTGTCCAGTTACGAAACCCGTACATCTTTCCTTAATCAACTTGAGGTTATCTTGAGATGATTTCGGGGCTTAGCGTCCCTGCGGCCCGGTCCTCGACCAGGCCTCCTTTATGTTACACACCTCCAGAAAGCAGCCCGTAGCAGTTGTCTAACTCCCAGTTACCTATTTACTGCTAGGTGAACAGGTGCATCAGAGTGAAAGAAACTCTGCCCATTTGTTTTCGCCTTCACCGGGGCTCGAATCCGGAAACCTCAGGACTACGAGTCCCGAGCGCTGTCCACTCAACCGTCAAGCCTCCCTCATGGCGGCATATATTCAACAACTCACCAACACCTCAGGATGCGAAGTCTTCAAGCTCTTAAACTGTTTAATAAACACAAACTAAGCCATACTAATTGAGCAAAGATATACAGTGTTCGTAAAAATGGTAAATGCTTGGTCTAGTGAGATTCATATCACCATGGCAACAAGGACGCCGTCCTCCCCTCCCTGGCACCAGGCAAGAGGCGGAAGGGGATGTAAACACACAAGTTTCCCCGGGATTTCATTTCAGGGGGTTTTATGTCACATTTTTCCCCTACGTAACTGAGGAATGTTGTGGACGTGTCGCGTGGAGGATACGTCCAATGTATTTCTAAGGAAAATGGTTTAATTAAGAGAGAGATATGTTAAACAGGATGGGACGTATCAGGAGGAAAGCGACAAGCCATTACGACTATATAGCACTCGGTAGGGGTCAGGATAAGGATTTGGGATGGGACGGGGGGAAGGAATGGTCCCCCAACTACTTAGGCGGTCGGGGATTGAACCTCGACCTGCCTGAAGCGAGACCGTCGCTCTACCGTCCAGCCCAAGTGGTTGCTATGTTAAACAGGAATGGAAAATGGATTAAAAAAGATAAAATTGCTTACCTGAAGGAAAATTCAGGTAATTTCCTGAAACTTCAGGAAAATGTTCAGTACTAAAGTACACTTCCTGGCTGGTCAGTAAGCTATTGTGGTGGCCTTAATAACCCTCCAGAGGTTGATTGGTCTTACCCCAGCACGAAACCAGCAAGTAGCTGGGTGGAAGAACCAGTGTCATTAAACCACGCAGCACTGCGTATCCGGCCCACGCCGAGGAGTTATAAGCCTTGCACCACATTGTGTATCCGGCCCACACCGAGGAGTTATAAGCCTTGCACCACATTGTGTATCCGGCCCACACCGAGGAGTTATAAGCCTTGCACCACATTGTGTATCCGGCCCACACCGAGGAGTTACAAGCCTTGCACCACAATACGTATCCGGCCCACACCGAGGAGCCATAACCCACGCACCAGACTGAGTATCCGGCCCTCATCGAGGAGTTATAAGCCTTGCACCACATTGTGTATCCGACTTACATCGAGGAGCCATATCCCACGCACCACACTGTGTATCTGGCCCACGCAGAGGAGTTATAAACCTTGCACCACACTGAGCATCCGGCCCACACCGAGGAGTTATAACCCTAGCACCACATTGTGTATCCGGCCCACATCAAGGAGCCATAACCCACGCACCACACTGAGTATCCGGCCCACATCAAGGAGCCATAACCCACGCACCACACTGAGTATCCGGCCCACATCAAGGAGCCATAACCCACGCACCACACTGAGTATCCGGCCCACATCAAGGAGCCATAACCCACGCACCACACTGAGTATCCGGCCCACATCAAGGAGCCATAACCCACGCACCACACTGAGTATCCGGCCCACATCGAAAAGTGGTAAATCTAGTGACCTCTAGAGCACTCACCTCCTTAATAATGGCAACATTTACGAAGCTACAACCTTAAAATTACTTCCAGTAAAGTCTGCATAATAGGCTCGTTTGTAGCTAGCTCGGCTGGCAGGAGGTCGCGCGGAGTGATAGCACGTCCACACGATATTCATTTTAGTTTAAACAAGAACCGACGACGCTATACACACACAACATCTTATTCACAGGCCTCAAACCCTGTGTTGTGTGTGTGTGTGTGTGTGTGTGTGTGTGTGTGTGTGTGTGTGTGTGTGTGTGTTGCAAGACTTGTGTTCTCCATTATTACGCAGGTAAAGGGGGGTCTGGATCGAGGTCGCTGAAGCTTGACCCTTGAATGTTTTCTTCGCGAAAATGTCTGCACGAAACGTTCTTGAAAAAATTTGCGACAAAGACGTCCAACGCTTGTCATTTGAAGCCGCTTTATCGCAATATCTGAAGCACGACGAGCAAGGAAAGCAAAGTTTTTCTGCTTGTAACCACATCAGAAAAATATATATATATATATATATATATATATATATATATATATATATATATATATATATATATATATATATATATATATATATATATATATATATATAGGGAGCTCATGAATTCAGTGAGAAATATATAACAGCAAAAGATCTAAAAATTCTTTGTGTCAAATTAAGGATGATTTATGTTTCATAGGGGCAAGACGGCGGAATGAGTCAGTTCATAGCATGCAAGCGGCCGTGTTATCAGTAATTCACTGATACAAAAAATATTATTATTGATTAACTGTGACGCACTGAATGATTATGCCAATAATGGCGTAACTGTTGTTTAAATAACCGGAAAAAATAGGGCAAAAAGTCTTACTTTGCTGCAAATAATTCGTTTCCGACAGTGTCATTATTTGATTCGTAAATCAATATAATAATATGTCCATTCATTGTTTTGTATAAATTTAACTAAGTCATACTATGATTCAGTGCACCAAACACAATGTAATCCACGTTTTCTTTGACTATAGTAGTTATATAACTAATGGGAAAATTGAACACAGATTGTTTCTATTAAGGTCGTTTTCTAACTTGATAAACTATACATTCTTAGGTAAGAGTTAGCGCTAAGTCAGGATCAGTTTGGTTATATTCGATTAGAGTCAAGTAGGTCAAGTTGAATTGGCTAAGTTTTTAAAAATATGTTGGCGATTTGTGTTATATACAAAGTTACCTTGATCCTAAATAATAATTACCTTCAATAAAGCCACTATGTTATAATTTCCGTTTTTTTTTTTTTTTAAGTCATGTCATGAAATGTGATTCTTCCCTTCAAAATGACACCGTGATTTATGAGTACAGAATATCTTATGATCGTGATTCATTAGATTCAGCGCCTTGTCCGTCAAAGGCCTCATTACCTCGAGCAAAGTTTTGATATCAACGTCAGCCAATGAAAAATGATCTTGCCTCACGTGAAGCAACGGCCAGGAGGAGGTTCATGGGTGCTCACTCATCTTCCTCCTCCATTGTGCTCCACTTCCTGTTTCTCCATCTTCTACACCCCCTTCATTCGTTCGTTCTTTCACTCCTTCCATCCCTATTATTTCCTTCCTCCTCCTCAGGCCCTGCGCCGTTGTTCCTCATCTTCGTACATTAGAAAAGTAAATAACAATGGTCTAAATTATTATAGTAATGCAAATAATAATGTGTAGCATGTGTGTCAGTATGTATTACCACGTTCTAATATGCATTACGTGTCTAAGGAAAATCTACATAATTAAGTAAATAAATAAAGAATTAAGTAGTTACATATCCCAAACCGTTTAAGCTGTTGGGGTGGGGGTGGGGGGGGGATGAGACGAGGGCAGTATTCATGTGTTTTATAAATTTAAAACTTCTCACTGCTATTGGCAATGTAAAGTTACTTGGAAATTTGTTAATTTTTTTCCGAGATCAATTCATACTAATTTACAATACAGAAATAATTATTTTTTGTATAATTATTTTGAAATTTTTGTTTTCAAAATCATTTTGAACTTTTGTTGTCAAAATCGTAATGGAGTTCAGTATGTGACTGTGCCGTGCTGTTCTCTTTTGAATGTAACAGATTCAGACCCGACCATGTTGGGCATGTACCCAGCAGCAATCACTACACAAAGCTGGGGAGAGGCTAACCCCCAAGCGTCAAGCCTATATTAGGTGTTCAGTAATTATGCGACTGTTGTGAAATTCATCCTAGGAAAAGTCAGCATTTTACCAAGATATCCACAGAAGCATAATAGACTTGCTGTCCCGACCACAATATGAAACCACACGTTCCTGTATACATACTCGAGGAATACATACTCCAGGAATACATACTCGAGGAATATATACTCATGTATTATAACTCGAGGAATATATACACCTCCGTCTGACCATTCATGACGAGCAGGTCTGAAGCTGTTCGTCGAAGCTGTATTCTGGCCTAGACACCGTAGCCAGGGTTCTGGCGCAGCTTCACCTGTTGATTATTTTGGTTGAAGACGATTTTATACTGCTGTCACCTGAGTCAATAGTGACCGGTTGGAAAAGGGAGGTTTGGGGATATTAATACGAGCGTTTGTGTGCTCGTGTGCTTATTTTGAGTGTGTGAGTGAGTGTGTGAGTGAGTGTGTGTGTGTGTCCGTGGGAGTGTGTGTGTGTGTCCGTGGGAGTGTGTGTGTGTGTCCGTGGGTGTGTGTGTGTGTGTCCGTGGGTGTGTGTGTGACTGCGTTTATCCACTCAAATAACATTGTTTAGAAGACGAATGTTAACAGAACCGAACTTCAACTTCCGGGCGTCATCTTTATCATTCTCACTCGTCAAAGGTATGAACCATCTACCTTTTATAGCTATGAAAGGTTGTGGCCTCTACGGTCTCTCTTCCTAAATAATTAAATGGCCCAACTAAAGGAATTCTACCTCGTACATTCTCATGTTTTATTGACCTTCAGAAACCACAAATTATTTGGTCTATGTTTACCATATCTGCTCTGGCTCGTTTTTGTTCATGCTGCGTAAAATTCAGGTCCCTCAGTCTATTCCTGCAGCTCAGTCCTCTCAATTCTGGGACTAGTCTTGAAGCAAATCTCTCTACGACTTTCCTTTTGTGTTTTGGAGATGCAGGCTCCATGCCGGAATTGTGTTGTAAACGTCCCTCTTAAAACTTACTTTTCTACAATACAGGAGACGTGATATTTTCAAGCTAGTATAAGCTGCACATGCGAGCATTTGTGGCTGAATGTTTGAGTCTCCGATGAAGTTGTGCATGTATTTGTGCGTGCATGAAAAGAAGCTGTTTTTGTCAGTATACACCATTTTCAAACAAACAACAATGCCAAAAGCAGAGCCAAATACGAGCCCCAACAGAGTTGCTCACTTAACGGGAGAGTTCACATGCATAAGCAAGAGAGAGGCCCTCAGACGTCGTCCTCAGACCCCGACGCCAGACAATAAAGAGACAAACGAAGCGTGTGAGCGGCGGCACTCGCGGATGGAACACGAAGCATCAAAGACCTCGCCGGAGCCCAGGAGAGCGCCCTGGCCGTCTCAAGGAGCCCCACTGAGAAACAAGAAGATGAGGACTCTTTCCTCCCCGTCCTGCTTGCTCCCAGCGACCTGGCGCTGATGCAAGAGGAAGAGGACGGAGCACTAGTCTCCAGCTCCTTCATGCAGGTTCCCGTTTAATCCCCGACCGTCCAAGGTACTTGGGGCACCATTCCTTTCCTCCCGTCCCATCCCAAATCCTTATCCTGACCCTCCTTCCAAGTGCTGTATAGTCAGTCGTAATGACTTGGCACTATCCCCTGATAATTCCCCTTCCTCAGCTGGGTAAGTTTTGCAGATTGTGAACTTTACTAGAATAAAAAAAGTTTTATTCTCTTAAATGACTATCGGATATTGTTGTTGTTGTTCAGTTCTTTAAAGAACAAATGTTTCACTTATACCGCCATGTGGTGTATCCGTCAGGCTTCACAGACACTCTACTTGTAACAAAAATAATTACAAATTTGTATGTTGTTCATACAATGTCTTCACGATGTCTTCAGGGACACGCTGGTGAAGGATGATGTCTTCGGGAAGACGCTGGTGAAGGATGATGTCTTCAGGGAGACGCTGGTGAAGGACGATGTCTTCGGGAAGACGCTGGTGAAGGATGATGTCTTCGGGAAGACGCTGGTGAAGGATGATGTCTTCGGGAAGACGCTGGTGAAGGATGATGTCTTCGGGAAGACGCTGGTGAAGGATGATGTCTTCGGGAAGACGCTGGTGAAGGATGATGTCTTCGGGAAGACGCTGGTGAAGGATGATGTCTTCGGGAAGACGCTGGTGAAGGATGATGTCTTCGGGAAGACGCTGGTGAAGGATGATGTCTTCGGGAAGACGCTGGTGAAGGATGATGTCTTCGGGAAGACGCTGGTGAAGGATGATGTCTTCGGGAAGACGCTGGTGAAGGATGATGTCTTCGGGAAGACGCTGGTGAAGGATGTCTTCGGGAAGACGCTGGTGAAGGATGATGTCTTCGGGAAGACGCTGGTGAAGGATGATGTCTTCGGGAAGACGCTGGTGAAGGATGATGTCTTCGGGAAGACGCTGGTGAAGGATGATGTCTTCGGGAAGACGCTGGTGAAGGATGATGTCTTCGGGAAGACGCTGGTGAAGGATGATGTCTTCGGGAAGACGCTGGTGAAGGATGATGTCTTCGGGAAGACGCTGGTGAAGGATGATGTCTTCGGGAAGACGCTGGTGAAGGATGATGTCTTCGGGAAGACGCTGGTGAAGGATGATGTCTTCGGGAAGACGCTGGTGAAGGATGATGTCTTCAGGGAGACGCTGGTGAAGGATGATGTCTTCAGGAAGACGCTGGTGAAGGATGATGTCTTCAGGGAGACGCTGGTGAAGGATGATGTCTTCAGGAAGACGCTGGTGAAGGATGATGTCTTCAGGAAGACGCTGGTGAAGGATGATGTCTTCAGGAAGACGCTGGTGAAGGATGATGTCTTCAGGAAGACGCTGGTGAAGGATGATGTCTTCAGGAAGACGCTGGTGAAGGATGATGTCTTCAGGAAGACGCTGGTGAAGGATGATGTCTTCCAGCGTCCGCCGGAGCTCCATCCTCGTCTTCTGAGAACAAACACTTGGATACACCTTCACGACTCGGCTGTGTGCTCCCTCAGGCCATTCTCTCCTTCTATATAACATCCAATTTCCAAAAATATTCGTGACAATTTTTCAATCTAATATTTCATATCGCTTCTCCATCCTTTATAGTGTAAGGCTTTCGTGGTTTGAGTATTGTGTGTGTGTTTGTTTTGTCTATCGTGGGTCGTCCATTTTGTCTATCGTGGGTGTAGGTAATGAGCTTAAGGCCTATTAACCTATGGAAGGTTATTAAGGGCGCCGCAATGGCTTGCTGCTCAACCAGCAAGTATACTTTCGTCCTAAACATAGTCCAGGACAAGCGTAAACTCAGTGAGTATACACATATAGAACCGGGTTACATCCTCGGTGTACATCACCCCTAGCGTCGTGGGTACTATCATGTTCTCACGACTACCTGTTGTTGGTTCCGGGGATCAACGTCCCCGCGGCCCGTTCTCTCATTAGGCCTCCCTTTTCTTTAAATTGCCCAATACCCTCCAACATATAATTGCATTATTTTTAGAGAAGGAGCTGTCTTTTCTTCCATTGTTATCAGTCACTTTTCAGACTGGTATGTTTAAACACACATGCTTATTTGCATAATATTAAAATGAAATAAATTTTATCTTATTTATAAATAACAAAAATAATCTATTTCTAAACTGAACAGAGGAATGTTTGTTTACATATATGTAAATATATCAGTAGTTGAGAAAGAAGAACCGCAGGAACGAATAGCTGACCGGGAGAGATAAAGGAATTACAAGGTTCTGAAAGGGGTTCAAATGGCACGCATATTGTCGGTGAAAATAAAATTACGCGACATATACCAACATTGAAGGAATGGATCCGAGAACTTTGTCAGAAAGCGAGGGCCCGGATAGAAAGCGAGGGCCCGGATAGAAAGCCAGGGGCCCAGATAGAAAGCGAGGACCCGGATAGAAAGCGACCAGCCGGACAGAAAGCGAGGGCCCAGATAGAAAGCGACCAGCCGGACAGAAAGCGAGGGCCCAGATAGAAAACGAGGGCCCGGACAGAAAACGAGGACCCGGACAGAAAGCGAGGACCCACACAAACAGCAGAGTCAGAGTCAGGTGCTTTATTACCAACAAATCTTTTATAGGTCCCTTCAATTCTGGCGGAGCTGAAATCGCTCCGCCACTAATACGAGTTTGCAATTATTTAGATTGTCAAAAAAATAAATTGAGAATCATTTAATGAAAAGCTAATAACATACCAAATCCTGGAGTGTGGAACAGGTAAGACCAAACACTGAACGTACCAGAGAATGATTTATACCAAGCAGGGAGAATACGCTCATCATCATGGAAGTGAGAGACCTTACAATAACGTCAAAATAGCAAGATTTACCTTTATTAAAAAAAATCATACAAAATCTTTAAAAAAATATCCGGAGACACCATCCTCTATCAGAACGGAACTGGTCGCTCCTCTCCCCACAGTGACACCGTTTTCTCTGTCCTCTATCACAGTGACACCGTTTTCTCTGTCCTCTATCACAGTGACGCCGTTTTCTCTGTCCTCTATCACAGTGACGCCGTTTTCTCTGACCTCTATCACAGTGACGCCGTTTTCTCTGACCTCTATCACAGTAACACAGTATGTATACTTTCTCATAGGGACACCGTCTCCTCCGTACTTCGTACTCTTAGTTCACGGTAAGCCTTAAGCACTAGTTTTTTCCCGGCATACGACTCGGGATTCGACTTAGAAAAAGGTATATAAATACTGCTGGGTGATCAGAGGCAACAGATCATACAGCACCGTTCCTGTGCCAGGTAAGTCCACTGCGGGCTCACCATAGCCCGTGCTACTTGGAACTTTTTGCTTCGAGTAGCTGAATCTAAAAACAACAACAACAGAGGCAAATAGTTAAGGATTGGCGCCCAATCAATCCTCTATATCCAGGGGCTAGATTCACGAAGCTGTTACGCAAGTACTTACGAACGTGAACATCTTTCCTCCATTTTTGACGGCTTTGGTTACATTTATTAAACAGTTTACAAGCATGAAAACTTCCCAATCAACTGTTGTTACTGTTATAAACAGCCTCCTGGTGCTTCGGAGCTCATTAACTGTTTAATAATTGTAAACAAAGACACCAAAGATTGAGAAAAAATGGACAGATTCGTAAGTGCTTGCGTAACTTCTTCGTGAATCTGGCTCCAGGACTCGAACCCTGATCAAATCGCTGGCGAGTCAAGAGGGGAATGTGTTGCCTCGTCACATACAAGCCGCACCAGCCGCTTCAGACCGACAACATACAGATGATTTTGAGTCGAATCAAAAACTATTGACCGAATTAATTTTTCAGCGCAAACTGAACAAAACTTCGTATTTTATTTCGGGTTTTCTTCCTCTGCGTTAATTTTTATTCTTTTTTATGATATCGGTATTTTGTTCTTGTGGCAGATTCTGGTTCTCTTTGTTTTTCACCTGTGATGCTGAAGCATCTGTTATGAAGGGATTTATCGGCCCTTTTATGCTTTTTGTTATATGTTTTCTGTTGTACTGGCTCTCCTCCCATCTTTTTTTTTTTTGTCCTGTGATTGTGGGATTTGTTTCTGTAAATATTTTTGTTGGTTTTCTTGTTATTTGTGCTTGTGTTACTTTGTGATTCTTTTGAGTTTTTTTTAGCTAAAATTCGATTTGTATTTGCTAGATGATGATTTTTTTTTCTAATTTCCCTTTTATTTACCAACATATTCCTATACATTGAATATGTACAAATTGCCTAGATTATAGTTGCTTCAAAGCTAATTATATCTTGGAATAAACTTAATTACACACATCATTCTACACCGGCAGTTTCTTCTCATATGGTGAAGTGAATGACTTCATATATTATTCTGAACAGTGAACTTTCTACTGGGTTTCCTGTTATATGTAAATTTAAAATAAACTTGTGCCAATGTACAATCAACAGAAGAAATGTGTTTATCTCTGGCAAATAAGAATTATAGAACAAAAGACAGACTTCAGCATTATTAATTCGGTAACTGATGTTAAGTCTAATAGGCCAATAATAGCACATATAACGAGCATAATTAAGACATTCGCTAATCATTAAAATAAAAATTAATCTCCAGGGCAATTGACACACACTGAGGTACATAACGACTCAAAGAACGAGAACTTGAGTCAAAATGTATGTGCAGGCGAGGAGTCACAATAACGTGGCTAAAGTAAGTTGACCAGACCACACACTAGAAGGTGAAGGGACGACAACGTTTCGGTCCGTCCTGGACCATTCTCAAGTCGATTCGACTTGAGAATGGTCCAGGACGGACCGGAACGTCGTCGCCCCTTCACCTGCTAGTGTGTGGTCTGGTCGAAATGTATGTCTTTAGAAGATGGGAGAGCGAGCGAGCTCTCTCCAGCAGTGTTGAGGGAGCTGGCGATGACGGATGAACCAAGATACTTAGTCAACTTCTCTCGTTATCCCCCCCCCATAACACCTCCAGCACCAGCGTTATGACATCACTCCACAGGGGGGAAGATCCAATTTTTCATCCCTATTATCGACTATGTTTTTTGTTTTGTTTTGTTTTTGCTAGAGGGTGCGATCGTTAGGGTGTCCCCTGGTTCACCGCGGCCGCCAGCTGTTTATGGGACAGTGTGTGTGTGTGTGTGTGTGTGTGTGTGTGTGTGTGTACTCGCCTATTTGTACTCGCCTATTTGTGCTTGCGGGGGTTGAGCTTTGACTCTTTGGTCCCGCCTCTCAACTGTCAATCAACTGGTGTGTGTGTATGTGTGTGTGTGTGTGTGTGTGTGTGTGTGTGTGTGTGTGTGTGTGTGTGTGTGTGTGTGGCGTCGTGCTGGGAACAAGTAAATATACTAACCATTTTCGTAGACATGTGTAATTGGACATGGCTGAAAGGTTTACATCAGTGATTTACTACTTGTCTTGTCTACATTTTGAACAAATATTTGGAAAGGAAGTTGAATAATTAACTCTCCAAAAGTTATAATTTTAAATGGGCCTATTTCAAGTCACTAAAGCACACATTTGGCATCGTCGGTGGCAGAAGGGAAGTAATTGCATTCCCGTCTTGAGCCATTAGCTCAATAGCTAATAGTCATTGAGCCATTAGAGTCTCAAAACGATGCAGGAAAGATCGAAATGTTGAAACCTTATTGCGTTTCTAATGTTCGGTTGGGGCGTTTATTTTTCCGAACATCAATATTCTGACACATTATTACTTAAAGAATAATGCAACATAAATATTTAACTATAGTTTCACGGCAGTTTCTGAAGTCATCAACCTGTACGTTGACACCGATTACCTTGTTCACACGACTGTCTGCCATGAGGGTTTAAACCATCCTAACCTAACCTAACCTAACATTACCCAACCTATCCTACCATAACGCTACATTTTCATTTGCTTTGGAAAATGAACTGTGTGAAAGATTTTACTGTATCACTTGAACTATACCTCCGATCCCTTGGAGTATTTATTTATTTTATTGTGTCCGACATACTTAAATACATTGACATTTATGCAGCTACTCAAGACTATATGAAGGTTACATAGTTTGTGCAAAGATCTAGCTATGTAATACTAAAGTACCTGCGGGTGAAATAATTATGCAGCTAAACTATATGAAAATTTCTCGGTTTGTGTCAGGAGCAAGATATGTGATACATTTCCATCAGGCAGGTTGATCATTCAGGGCCATGTGGAGTGTGAGATGTCAAACTGAAGTCTGTAGGAAACTCTACAGCTCATGAGAGTCGTAGATAATTCCAGGCACAATGGTTAATTCCTCAGTCTCTCTCTCTCTGAGACCATGTCATCGCTTCAGTACAATAGTGAACATAATTTAATTGTATTCACTCGTGTGGAAGCGAACCACTTTGCAGTGGCTACTATGCCTTTGTCTTGACAGGCTATAGTATGCCCCATGTATTTACGTGGGACGGTATGCCCCATATACTTACGTGGGACGGTATGCCCCATATATTTACGTGGGACGGTATGCCCCATATATTTACAGGCTATAGTATGCCCATCTATTTGGCAAATATACTGTCAACTCTGACAAAGTGGCGAGACTGGCTGGTTGGTATTTCCTGAGCATCATAAAAATTTCAGGACAAATATGGCCACAGGGACCAATCCTCCTTTTGCAAACTGATCCGTAGGAATTAAAATGAAAATAAAGGCAAAGTGGTGGAGTTTTTGGTCGGCGGCCGGCCAGATGAGATTATATATATATATATATATATATATATATATATATATATATATATATATATATATATATATATAAACAATATTGTAATTTTTTGTGTAATGACATTTTCAAATAAAGTTAGATAAATATACACACATACCAAAAGAATAGGGGTGGTAGGAGAAGAAAATATCAAAGTGTTCAGTGAGGATCCACAAGGTCTTCTCTGAGTACTCTTTATTTTCTTTTCCGAGGCTATGGGTCCCTACACTTGCACCTGAGGTGGTACCCCTTCTAGGTTTTAATATATATATATATATATATATATATATATATATATATATATATATATATATATATATATATATATATATATATATATTAGTATATTTTGGTAGCAGTCTTTCCTGTAGACATATATTATTAAATATGACCGAAAAAGTAAGATTAATAATTCTAACACGAATTTTCTCAATCTTTCGTACATTACGCTTCACTGTTGGAGGTAAATCAAAAATCACTTCTCCAAAATTCATTTTTATTTCTAGTCTGACGCGACACGGGCGCGTTTCGTAAAACTTATTACATTTTCAAAGACTTCACAAATACACAACTGATTAGAACTTACGTATCTCTGATTTTATATCTACATTTGAGTGAGGTGGGAGCGGTGATGTGGCATTAACACAAGACAGAACAAGAGGGGATATTAATAGGGGGGATAATAATAAAAGTATCAACACAAGACAGAACAGAAACAATGGGTATTGAATAGAAGTGTTTGTAGAAAGCCTATTGGTCCATATTTCTTGATGCTTCTATATTGGAGCGGAGTCTTGAGGTGGGTAGAATATAGTTGTGCAATAATTGGCTGTTGATTGCTGGTGTTGACTTCTTGATGTGTAGTGCCTCGCAAACGTCAAGCCGCCTGCTATCGCTGTATCTATCGATGATTTCTGTGTTGTTTACTAGGATTTCTCTGGCGATGGTTTGGTTATGGGAAGAGATTATATGTTCCTTAATGGAGCCCTGTTGCTTATGCATCGTTAAACGCCTAGAAAGAGATGTTGTCTTGCCTATATACTGGGTTTTTTGGAGCTTACAGTCCCCAAGTGGGCATTTGAAGGCATAGACGACGTTAGTCTCTTTTAAAGCGTTCTGTTTTGTGTCTGGAGAGTTTCTCATGAGTAGGCTGGCCGTTTTTCTGGTTTTATAGTAAATCGTCAGTTGTATCCTCTGATTTTTGTCTGTAGGGATAACGTTTCTATTAACAATATCTTTCAGGACCCTTTCCTCCGTTTTATGAGCTGTGGAAAAGAAGTTCCTGTAAAATAGTCTAATAGGGGGTATAGGTGTTGTGTTAGTTGTCTCTTCAGAGGTTGCATGGCTTTTCACTTTCCTTCTTATGATGTCTTCGATGAAACCATTGGAGAAGCCGTTATTGACTAGGACCTGCCTTACCCTACAGAGTTCTTCGTCGACTTGCTTCCATTCTGAGCTGTGGCTGAGAGCACGGTCGACGTATGCGTTAACAACACTCCTCTTGTACCTGTCAGGGCAGTCGCTGTTGGCATTTAGGCACATTCCTATGTTTGTTTCCTTAGTGTAGACTGCAGTGTGGAAACCTCCGCCCTTTTCCATGACTGTTACATCTAGAAAAGGCAGCTTCCCATCCTTTTCCGTCTCGTAAGTGAAACGCAGCACGGAACTCTGCTCAAACGCCTCCTTCAGCTCCTGCAGATGTCTGACATCAGGTACCTGTGTAAAAATGTCGTCAACATACCTGCAGTATATGGCCGGTTTCAAGTTCATGTCGACTAAGACTTTTTGCTCGATGGTACCCACGTAGAAGTTTGCAAACAGGACACCTAGGGGAGAACCCATGGCGACCCCATCTACTTGCTTATACATGTGCCCATCCGGGCTCAAGAAGGGTGCCTCTTTAGTACAAGCTTGGAGTAGTTTCCTCAGAATACTTTCTGGCATGTCAAGAGGAGTACAGGCTGGATCACGATACACACTGTCGGCTATCATTCCGATTGTCTCGTACACAGGTACGTTGGTAAACAGCGATTCTACGTCCAACGAGGCTCTTATCCCTGTGGCCCGTGTGCCCCGCAGTAAGTCCACAAATTCCTTTGGAGACTTCAGGCTGAAGGCGCAAGGAACATAAGGAGTCAGCAGGCCGTTGAGTCGCTTCGCCAGTCTGTACGTGGGTGTGGGTATCTGGCTAATGATTGGCCGAAGTGGGTTTCCAGGCTTGTGCGTCTTGACATTTCCATACGCATATCCAGGTTTATATTCCCCAATGATCTTTGGCAGGTGGAGTCCGGATTTCTTGGCAAAAAGTAAGATTAATAATTCTAACACGAATTTTCTCAATCTTTCGTACATTACGCTTCACTGTTGGAGGTAAATCAAAAATCACTTCTCCAAAATTCATTTTTATTTCTAGTCTGACGCGACACGGGCGCGTTTCGTAAAACTTATTACATTTTCAAAGACTTCACAAATACACAACTGATTAGAACTTACGTATCTCTGATTTTATATCTACATTTGAGTCATTTTTCGGTCATATTTAATAATATATATATATATATATATATATATATATATATATATATATATATATATATATATATATATTCTCATACGACACGAAATGGGGTGCCATGGCAGACCCAGCACTCAGACCAGCCATGCCGAAAGCCAAGAAACAATCTAGTTGGGACAGCCCCATTGTAGACAAAGACGCCACAGCTTTGCTGGAGGCAGCAACAACCCCCAGTGATCGTGCACGCCTCACAGCTGTGCAGGCTCCCCATGCAGGGGACTTAATTTGGCAGTCCCTATGTTTGCGACAGGCACACGTCTTGATCCGCAGGAGCTCCGTATTGCAGTCGCTCTCCGCTTTGCTGCCCCTATCCACACTGTTCATAGGTGTATTTGCGGCGAGGCAGATGCTGACGAATATGGATTGCATGGCCTGTACTGTGGAAAATCTGGTGGTTGATACACTAGACACGACGAAGTCAATGACATCATAAAAAGAAGCCTTGCCTCTGCTCAGTGTCCAGCGGAGAGAGAGCCCCGCAACCTACTGAACCGTGACTATGTTAGCTTTGCCGGCCGACCAGACGGAATCACACTGCGCCCATGGAAGGGTGGCAGACAGTTGGCATGGGACTATACTTGCGTATCCACCCTGGCAACCACATACATCAACCTCTCTGCCGGCACAGCAGGAGCCGCGGCGACACGCAGAGAAAGAGACATGTCAGCCAAGTACAGGCAATTAGATCATCAGTACAACTTCGTTCCAATAGGGTCTGAGACCCTAGGCCCATGGGGAAAGAGTGCAAGAAGGTTTCTTAAGGATCTTGGTTCCAAGCTCATTGACACCACAAGAGACCCTAAAGCGGCAAGTTTTCACTTTCAGCGCCTCAGTGTCGCGATCCAGAGGGGGAATGCTCGCTGCATCCTCGGTTCATGCCCGGCGTCGGAGGAGTTCGAGGAAATCTACAGCCTTTAGGAAGCGAACTTTTTCTTATGTCCTCTTAATGTTGGAAGGGGTAAGGATTAAGATTGTGGATAGGACGAGGGAAAGGAATGGTGCCCAACCACTTGGACGGTCAGGGATTGAACGCCAATCTGCATGAAGCGAGACCGTCGCTCTACCGTCCACCCCAAGATTTTTGACTGCATTAAAAAAGATAAAAGGCTATACTGAGTATAACCGTTGACAAAAATGACAATATTGGATACGATAACGTTCGTGAGATAACAAAATGCCTCAAAAATGCGGTATTTCGTCTAGTACATTTTCACTTTAAAAGCTGACGAGATAGTTCAGTATTACATATTCAGATAGCATGCGTTTCCTTCCTGCTTTGTCTGAGTGTCAGTGCGGCTTGTCTGAGTGTGTCAGTGCGGCTTGTCTGAGTGTGTCAGTGCGGCTTGTCTGAGTGTGTCAGTGCGGCTTGTCTGAGTGTGTCAGTGCGGCTTGTCTGAGTGTGTCAGTGCGGCTTGTCTGAGTGTGTCAGTGCGGCTTGTCTGAGTGTGTCAGTGCGGCTTGTCTGAGAGTGTCAGTGCGGCTTGTCTGAGAGTGTCAGTGCGGCTTGTCTGAGAGTGTCAGTGCGGCTTGTCTGAGTGTGTCAGTGTGCTGTGTCATACATTTTATGGGAAGTAATGATGCCGCCAGTCTTAAGGTAATCAATGGTTTTCTTCCACTTCAGGAGAAGCCGGGACATGAAATCTGTGAACCAGAGAATGACGCAACTCAAGTTTATATATTTCTTTACCGGAGCACATTCTCCGGTGACTTTGTAGGCGATTTATATAGGTCGTAAAGGTGGGAAGGTGAGGCAAACGTGCTCGACAGGAATGTGTGACTCGCCAAGGGCTGATGAACGACTGTGTGTGTGTGTGTGTGTGTGTGTGTGTGTGTGTGTGTGTGTGTGTGTGTGTGTGTCTGTGTGTCTGTGTGTCTGTGTGTCTGTGTGTCTGTGTGTGTGTGTGTGTGTGCGCGTGTGTGTGTGTGTGTGTGTGTGTGTGTGTGTGTGTGTGTGTGTGTGTGTGTGTGTGTGTGTGTGTGTGTGTGTGTGTGTGTTGTACGAGACTTTAATAATGTCTTGGGCGGCGCTTAGTGTGTATGTACTCATGGTGAATCCGTACACACACACACACACACACACACACACACACACACACACACACACACAGCCCAATAGGCTCAGGAATCTGCACACCTGTTGATTGACGGTTGAGAGGCGGGACCAAAGAGCCAGAGCTCAACTCCCGCAAACACAACTAGGTGAGTACACACACACACACACACACACACGGAAACGCACGCGCACACAGGACTCTGTATACTATTACCCTGTATACTATATACTGTATATACTATTACAGGACCCTGTACACCACTTATGTCAGACCAATCTTGGAATATGCAGCGCCAGCCTGGAGTCCATACCTAGTTAAACACAAGACAAAGTTAGAGAAGATTCAGCGGTATGCCACCAGGCTCGTTCCGGAACTGAGAAGAATGAGCTACGAAGAAAGGCTAAAGGAGCTGAACCTCACATCCCTGGAAAACAGAAGAGTAAGGGGAAACATGATAACCACCTACAAAATTCTCAGGGGAATTGCCAGGGTGGACAAAGACAAACTCTTAAGCACGGATGGGACACGAACAAGGGGACACAGGTGGAAACTTAGTACCCAGGTGAGCCACAGAGACGTTAGAAAGAATTTTTTCAGTGTCAGAGTAGTTAATAAATGGAATGCACTAGGAAGTGATGTGGTGGAGGCTGACTCCATACACAATTTCATTTGTAAATATGATAGAGCCCAGTAGGCTCAGGAATCTGTACACCAGTTGATTGACAGTTGAGAGGCGGGACCAAAGAGACAAAGCTCAACCCCCGCAAGCACAATTAGGCGAGTACACGCACACTAATCAAAACACATCTTAAACTGAAGGTCCCGAATATCCTGAATGTTTCCGTCGCATCAACACGGTAAAAAAAACAAGAGGTGTTAAATTATAGACTAGTATTACCGACAAGCACACACTGCAAAGTACTGTAAATAATACAGATAAGAGTAACAGAACATTTATATATAAATAGATTGGTAAACAAACACCAACACAGCCTCGGGCAAGGGAAACCATGCCCGGCGACCCTGATGCCGTTCCATGACAAGGTGACGGCAATAAAACAGCGTAGCCAGATAGGGCCAGACTGCGTATCTCTTGACAGCAAAAACGTATTTGACACAATCTCGCATAAACGACTTCCACTCAAACTTGAGAGGCAGGCAGAAGTAGCGTGCAGGCATGAGTTGAGTGAGTCACTGTGGTGAACGAGTAGTAGGTCTGGACATGGGTAATAAGCGACATTTCTCAGAGGATCGAACGAAGGACCCCATGTTATACAACACAGCCCGAGTTCTACATGTTTACAGGTGTGCAAAATTAATTAGAGTCGAGACGGAAGAAGATTGCGAAAACTCTAAGAAAAGCTTAACAGGATGCTAAGTTGGTTCGAGAAACGAAAACTGGAATTCGCGATCAGTGAGATGATTACAATCAGAATAGGGTACAGGAGACCAGGACGACTCTACACAATGAAAGGGAAATATGTCCATGAAACAGCTTAAGAAATAGATCCATTCTCATCGACTTGAGAATGGTCCAGGACGGACCGAAACGTCGTCGTCCCTTCACTTTCTAGTGTGTGGTCTGGTCAACATACGTCAGCCACGTTATTGTGTCTCATCGCCTGCAGCTAAAGAAAAACACCAACGAATAGATATAATACCAAGTCCTACCCAAGAAGCTTATATGAACAGGATTACGTCAGCTGCCTACTGTAAAGTAGCATCATAAAAGCCTTCGGCAACCTTAAAAAGGAAGAATTCAGAACACTGTTTTATACCATCCTCCTAAAAAGACACGTAGAAAAACTTGAAATTATAAAGAAGCTTGCAACGAGGTTCATTCCTGAAATATTTGGGAAGATGTACGAAGATACTATCAGAGTGTTGGGCCTACCGGCGCTGGAAAATATAATAGAGGGAGAGGAGACACAATAGAGTCTCCTCTATCATTTAAAATACATATATACTAATTTAACGAGTTGTCAAAACATGTACAGATGAGCTACAGAGATTTGAGAAGGTACTTCTTTAGAGTAGAAGTATTAAAACAAAATGACCAAACCAGGAGATGCTAGAATCCAACACCATCCACAGTTTCAAAGAAAATTAAGTATGGTGAAATTTTAAGTCAAAAGTTATTACCTTAGACTAGATGACCGGCTTCTGGAAAGGCAGGATACAAGTGCTGGAACTCGACTTTGCAGGCACAAACAAGCGAGAAGAAATAGATAAACACACACACACACACACACACACACACACACACACACACACACACACACACACACACACACACACACACACACACACACACACACTCAGCTCTTTTTAACAGCAGCAGACATCCATCAGTCTCAGGAGACTATGGAGTTGCGCTCTGGTTGTCGGTCTGGAGTGGTCTCTCCAGGGCGTAAAGCCAGGGTAGGTTAATACGGAGGAGAAGCTGTTACCCAAGCAGCAGGTCCCCCCTCTCCACGGCGCCGAAAGTCTCCAATGAAAAGGCAACTAATTCCAAAAATCAATTACAATTTTTCCTGAATATTTGGGCCTAGCCACCGTCGAGACGACCCATGTATGTCACCCCTCTGTCAGTATGTGTAGCATTATCGGTTATAAACATTTCCCATTTACACAACATTATCATCAGAGTTGACCCATTTGTTAAATTCCACACCATTAACCCACTACGCCCTCATTACCTCCGCTTACAATGATAAAAATTGGTAATATTATGTTGTGTGC
Organism: Procambarus clarkii; assembly: GCF_040958095.1. Classification (NCBI taxonomy): domain Eukaryota; kingdom Metazoa; phylum Arthropoda; class Malacostraca; order Decapoda; family Cambaridae; genus Procambarus; species Procambarus clarkii. Next base: position 10,114,216 of record NC_091232.1, read on the forward strand.
TCTTTTTTTTCTAGGGAAAGGTTGTTGTTGTTGTTGCATTGTTATAAAGTAGAGGATTGTGTGTGTGTGTGTGTGTGTGTGTGTGTGTGTGTGTGTGTGTGGTGTGTGTGTGTGTGTGTGTGTGTGTGTGTGGTGTGTGTGTGTGTGGTGTGTGTGTGGTGTGTGTGTGTGTGGTGTGTGTGTGTGTGTGTGTGTGTGTGTGTGTGTGTGTGTGTGTGTGTGTGTGTGTGTGTGTGTGTGTGTGTGTGTTACAAATTCTAATTCCGTGAATGATTTAAAAAACAGTTCTCAGCAAACACACTAAATCCTGGATGGCTGGCAGACTCTCATTCTCACTCTCACACTCACTCACTCTCATTCCCTCACTCACTCTCTCAGCCCTTTTCAATGCATCCTCAGCTAGGCTATCACACCCACTCACTAATGGCCGACACAGCATTAGGTAAATTAACTCAACTCTTTCAAGACATTATTTGGCGTAGGAGATTTTTTCACCATAATTTTTTTGGCGTAGCATCCTACTTTTTGTGCCTCCAGTTTATCCACAGTTGTTAATGTATTATGTTGTTCACTGTCAGTCACGTAGATAAATAGCTATACTAGACTGGACGTATATATTGAAGTTTAGTTGATCGTGTGCTATTAAATACTCTCCAGCAAGCTTCAACACATTGCATATATAGATAAGAATCTTTGTTCGTAAAACTGTCTTTCAATCAATAATCAATATAAATGTTGCTTTCTCTCTCTCTCTCTCTCTCTCATTCTCTCTCTCTCTCTCATTCTCTCTCTCTCTCATTCTCTCTCTCTCTCATTCTCTCTCTCTCTCATTCTCTCTCTCTCTCATTCTCTCTCTCTCTCATTCTCTCTCTCTCTCATTCTCTCTCTCTCTCATTCTCTCTCTCTCTCATTCTCTCTCTCTCTCATTCTCTCTCTCTCTCATTCTCTCTCTCTCTCATTCTCTCTCTCTCTCATTCTCTCTCTCTCTCATTCTCTCTCTCTCTCATTCTCTCTCTCTCTCATTCTCTCTCTCTCTCATTCTCTCTCTCTCATTCTCTCTCTCTCTCATTCTCTCTCTCTCATTCTCTTTCTCTCATTCTCTCTCTCTCATTCTCTCTCTCTCTCATTCTCTCTCTCTCATTCTCTCTCTCTCATTCTCTCTCTCTCATTCTCTCTCTCTCATTCTCTCTCTCATTCTCTCTCTCATTCTCTCTCTCATTCTCTCTGATCCCATGGCTATAATACAGGATCTATATAATTATTTATAAATACTCGTAACTTTAAAATAAAAGATAATGGATAATGTGTCTTTGCTGTAAATTTTTTACAAGAAAGCGTAAGTTGAGACACGTTATTGTGATTTCCTTGTGTGTTTAAAGCGTAATTAGAGACATGGAAAGTGTAACTAGTAAAAAATTGCGTAATATTTGGATTTTGCATAGATATTTTGGAGAAAAAAAAATAATTGCGAATATTTAAGGTTAATAGGAAATGCAATTATAACATGAAACTATTTAGAATTTGTCTTATTTAAAAGTGTATCGCACCTTTGACCTGTTCTCTTGACACACGAGGTAGGGGGCGCTCCTGATGACCATATGTAGAGTGACTAACCTACGGTGAAGTAACATTAAGGTAACTTTAGTTAACTAAAGCAACCTTAGTTAACCTAACCTATCTAACCTAACCTATCTAACCTATCTAACCCATCTAACCTATCTAACCTAACCTAACCAAAATTAGCCTACCCAATTCTAGCCATGACCCAACAGACCTAATATAACCAAACTTAGCTATCCTAAACCAACCACATAGATGAGGGATCAAGAAAAGGTTAGCTCCTTGGCTAAGTGGCAAAGAGCTCAAAACATCTTGCAATTGCTTTCAAGCAATCTCATCAGTACCTAACTACTTCGTACATTCTAAAGTTACAAGACAGCATGATGTGGGGAAGAATGTCACCACCATGTCACTAAATTTAGGGAAATCGATTCAGTCAAATTAGAGCTTTGTTTAATATTTGTTACTAATGTTGATTAAAGCTTTTTCTAAACAATACTGTTATTAACGTGGCTTTACCGTGAACAAATATATAGTTTTTACCTTGAAAATGGACGTAACTATCTGAGGCGAGAGAAAAACGATTCAAAACGACCCAATTCTCATCTGTGCTCAAGTTTAATGAATGCAAATGGCAACATCAGGTACAAAGCCATTTACAGCACCAGAATATCAAGTGACACTCAAATCCGACATTTCGAGAAGGGACCTTCCCCCCCCCTCCCCCCCCCCGTGCTGGCACAGGGATGGTGTGTGTGTATAGCTGAAGCCCCTCCGGTTTACCCTGGATACACAGTAGAATCTAAAACCTGTACGCTCTTAAACATTATGACGTCGCAGAGACGTCACATACCTCGTTCAAACCACATACAGAGGCGGGACCAAAGAGCCAGAGCTCAACCCCCGCAAGCACAACTAGGTGAATACAACTAGGTGAATACATATAAAACCGCTCTTTTTTTTCTTATGTTTCATTAGTCTATGTTAAGCTCATTGAGGTTCGGTTAGGTTAGAATAGGTAAATCTGGGGTTGGGTGAGGTCAGATCAGGTAAATCTGGGGTTGGGTGAGGTCAGATCAGGTAAATCTGGGGTTGGGTGAGGTCAGATCAGGTAAATCTGGGGTTGGGTGAGGTCAGATCAGGTAAATCTGGGGTTGGGTGAGGTCAGATCAGGTAAATCTGGGGTTGGGTGAGGTTAGAATAGGTAAGTCTGAGGTTGGCTTAGGTCAGATCAGGTGAGTCTGGGGTTGGGTTACGTCAGTATAGGAAAGTCTGGGGTTGGGTTAGGTAAGGATTGTTTACAGAGTAGCGATGACGTAGAAGGGTAACACACACACATGTTCCTCAGAGCTTAGACCCCGTGATAACTCCTTCACTCACTGTGGCGTATTTCTGATAACATTCCCGCTGACGCCGCCTTACAGTTAGTATTGGATTGGTGCCCAACCACTTGGACGGTCGGGGATTGAACGACGACCTGCATGAAGCGAGACCGTCGCCTTAGCATGCAGAGCCAATGAATACATTCCCATGTAATAACTGAAGTTTACTATTGTCTCTATATTAAGAAAAGTTAAAAACAAAATTACACGTCACTCGGAGGATCTATATGGTTCTATAATCCCCACTGAGACTTCTATAATCCCCCACTGAGACTTCTATAATCCCCCACTGAGACTTCTATAATCCCCCACTGAGACTTCTATAATCCCCCACTGAGACTTCTATAATCCCCCACTGAGACTTCTATAATCCCCCACTGAGACTTCTATAATCCCCCACTGAGACTTCTATAATCCCCCACTGAGACTTCTATAATCCCCCAACTGAGGTTTCTATAATCCCCCAACTGAGGTTTCTATAATCCCCCACTGAGGGCTCTATAATCCCCACTGCTCGACGCATACTAATGTCTTCTCCACACAATTATGCCTCCATGCTACTCACTGCTAATTGCTGCCCTATAAACACGAACCAATAAACTCTCCGATCCCAGCAAACCGGTTTTCATTTATCATCCAAACTTCATAAAAATCTAATGGAAAAATCTAATTTTTTAATGAGTTTTTATGTAATTTACATAAAGAGATCAAAGTAAGCTTTGTAATATCCAGGAAGGAAAAGCTCGACTCTTTGATCAGCTGTACAGGCTGATGGGGAGTGGAAAGGTGAAGGGGTAGGAGGGATATGGAAGGGGGATTTGGGAGGGGGGGAGGAGGGAAGCTGGTGGAAGGGGGGAATTGTGGCCAACTGGGGGGAGGGGGAGAGTGGCCAACTGGGGGGAGGGGGAGAGTGGCCAACTGGGGGGGAGGGGGAGAGTGGCCAACTGGGGGGAGGGGGAGAGTGGCCAACTGGGGGGAGGGTGAGAGTGGCCAACTGGGGGGAGGGGGAGAGTGGCCAACTGGGGGGAGGGGGAGAGTGGCCAACTGGGGGGAGGGGGAGAGTGGCCAACTGGGGGGAGGGGGAGAGTGGCCAACTGGGGGGAGAGTGGCCACTGGGGGGAGGGGGAGAGTGGCCACTGGGGGGAGGGGGAGAGTGGCCACTGGGGGGAGGGGGAGAGTGGCCACTGGGGGGAGGGTGAGAGTGGCCAACTGGGGGGAGGGTGAGAGTGGCCAACTGGGGGGAGGGTGAGAGTGGCCAACTGGGGGGAGGGGGAGAGTGGCCAACTGGGGGGAGGGGGAGAGTGGCCAACTGGGGGGAGGGGGAGAGTGGCCAACTGGGGGGAGAGTGGCCACTGGGGGGAGGGGGAAAGTGGCCACTGGGGGGAGGGGGAGAGTGGCCAACTGGGGGGAGGGGGAGAGTGGCCACTGGGGGGGAAGGAGAGTGGCCACTGGGGGGGGGGGGAGAGTGGCCAACTGGGGGGAGGGGGAGAGTGGCCAACTGGGGGGAAGGAGAGTGGCCACTGGGGGGGAAGGAGAGTGGCCACTGGGGGGGGGGAGTGGCCACTGGTAAGAGTTGGAAGAAGAACTCATTAAGTAGACATCAGGTTAATTTAGAATTGAGAAAAAATGCACCAGAATATATATTTAAAAATCAACTCGATTTTTTGTATATAATTTTATTTTCCATTTTGACTGAGTAGTGGAAATATTTGGTTGGTCGATAAATGAATATTTCGCTAGATATCATATAACCTACATTTGCTAAAAATAAATTCACACATACATACGTACATACATATACATTCATTCATACATAAATACATGCATTCATACTAGACTATGTTCAGGACTAAAGTATACTTCCTGTTTAATCTGTATACTATTGTGGTTGCATTAATAACCCTCCAGGGGTTGATAGGCCTTAAGCCCAACCCCAAACCATTTAATCTTTAAAAAAAAAAGTACATAATACATAAATTTTATATATAAAATAAATATTTTGTGTATAAAAAAAATATATAATAAATATAAAGTTTGTTTCTGGTAGAAGCAAACTTAAGATAATTAGCATATCTCATCCTGTCGTTAACTTGTTCCATGTTTTCGGACGCCTCCAAAGTGATTTCGACAATTAGTTCAAAGGTTGTTCATGCTAGAAGTCGTTTGTATATATGGGTGTTTTTCAGTCATTCTTGTGATAATATTTAATATACTGGATACCCTGCACAGTCTGAGAAGAATCGTAGCTGTAATTGTGTATTCACCTAGTTGTATTCACCTAATTGTATTCACCTAGTTGTATTCACCTAGTTGTATTCACCTAGTTGTATTCACCTAGTTGTATTCACCTAGTTGTATTCACCTAGTTGTATTCACCTAGTTGTATTCACCTAGTTGTATTCACCTAGTTGTATTCACCTAGTTGTGCTTGCGGGGGTTGAGCTCTGCTCTTTCGGCCCGCCTCTCAACTGTCAATCAACTGTTTCTACTACTACTATTTTTTTCCCCACACCCCACACACCCCCCAGGAAGCAGCCTGTGACAGCTGACTAACTCCCAGATACCTAATTACTGCTAGGTAACAGGGGCATAGGGTGAAAGAAACTCTGCCCATCGTTTCTCGCCGACGCCCGGGATCGAACCCGGGACCCACAGGATCACATGTCCAGCGTGCTGTCCGCTCGGCCGGCCGGCTCCCTGTGTGTGTGTGTGTGTGTGTGTGTGTGTGTGTGTGTGTGTGTGTGTGTGTGTGTGTGTGTGTGTGTGTGTGTTTTGAATACCCAACCACTTGGGCTAAACGGTAGAGTGACGGTCTCGCCTCTTGCAGGTCGGCGTTCAATCCCCGACCGTCCAAATGGTTGGGCACCATTCCTTCCCTCCCCCCTCCCCCCCACCCCGTCCCATCCCATATCCTTATTCTGACCACTTCCAAGTGCTATATAGTCGTAATGGCCTGGCGCTATCCTCTGATAGCTCCCTAGGACGAGTCTTATAGGGCTTTCTAACAATCAAGGAATACAGAGTCTACTCATCCCATTCTCTGTGTACGCGTGTGTGTTTTTCATAATATATTTCCAGTTCCTTACGTGCATATTTCAACTCTTCTCATTCATGTCTTGGCACTGAAGTGGAGACAGGCTGTTAGTGACTCCAAGAAGCCTTAGAGAGTGCAGGAGGACATCAGCCTCACTCCTAATATGACCAGGGGGGAAAAAATATATTTCTGTGTGCGGCAGAAACGGGCAGGAGAAGTTTCTTTGTAGCTACGAAGAGCAAGTGATGTTTTATTGTGGTCATCACAGATTTCATCGTGCTGCAATGAGAATTAATAACTTCCGTGTGTGGCCATACCGAAAATGTCATCGTGTGGCCCTCGACCAGTGGTCCACTGTGTGGCCCTCGACCAGTGGTCCACTGTGTGGCCCTCGACCAGTGGTCCACTGTGTGGCCCTCGACCAGTGGTCCACTGTGTGGCCCTCGACCAGTGGTCCACTGTGTGGCCCTCGACCAGTGGTCCACTGTGTGGCCCTCGACCAGTGGTCCACTGTGTGGCCCTCGACCAGTGGGCCACTGTGTGGCCCTCGACCAGTGGGTCACTGTGTGGCCACTGAGCTAAGATACGAAAGCATTTTTCTTCCAAACTAACGAGTGGCAATTAAGGAAGGTAATTTATAGCAGAATTCTTGAAATAATTAGAAGGGCTTTTGGCTGGTGGAATTGTTGCGTTCATTTAAGTTACAAAAAACATATTATACCTGACTTGTTACATTAAACAAATGGTGTTAAAAATATCTCTATCACAAATTCAGAATTTTGCTGCTAGAAAAATTACCGATTTACTGCTGCTTCTAGCAGTAAATAGGTACCTGGGAGTTAGACAGCTGTCACGGGCTGCTTCCTGGGGGTGGAGGCCTGGTCGAGGACCGGGCCGCGGGGACACTAAGCCCCGAAATCATCTCAAGATAACCTCAAGATAGAACCTGAAGCTAAGAAGTGTGTGATGAGTTTGTTGGGTGTCGTTAGTCTTGCACATTCAGGCAAATGGGGTGGGGGACATTTGACAAGCCCCCGGCTTCCTGTCCTCATCGAGGCCTCTAGGAGTGTTAGAGACCCCTCAGGTATGTTGTGCTTCTTGTTTAAGAGTGTTATGAGTCTATTGATGCATAGTGTACTGGTGGACACCAGCATGTTCATGCTCACCTCTCCACGTGCTGAGAATGCTGCCAGAGGCTTTGTTGAGCTGGCACTTGCATCATCATGGACCACGATGATGAAGGTTCATCACCACAATGAACATTCAACACCAGCGAGTTGATCTCTGTGTGGCTCTTGATTCCCGTTCTTCAGGACGTTCTCTTGATATGTCACCCCCCCCCCCTCCCCCCTTCCTTAGAGCATTCAATCTCCTAACCTAACCTGAAAGGAACTAACCCAAGCAACCCACCTAACTTTACCTAACCCAAGCAACCCACCTAACTTTACCTAACCCAAGCAACCCACCTAACTTTACCTAACCCAAACAACCCACCTAACTTTACCTAACCCAAGCAACCCACCTAACCTTACCTAACCCAAGCAACCCACCTAACCTTACCTAACCCAAGCAACCCACCTACCATTACCTACCGACGCAATGAAACGTTGATATTTATAATGAGTCGTTATTTGTTCCTATATTTACGCTGTTCGAGGTCCTCCTGCGCCAACTATGACTCTCCCCTGGATTAGATCCCGGCCACTGGGGCTGGCAAGCACGTGCTGAAGCGAACACACGAGTCATAAACACTCATACACCGCCTAAGTAAAACTGAAGACTGAAACGAAAAAACGAGTAACACTTAGTGGGCCAGCCGGAAGCTTAGGGCCCGCGCTGGAATATCCCTGCAAAACATCCAACGTTGATTAAGCGTTGATTAACCGTTGTTTAACCGTTGATTAAGCGTTGATCCAACGTTGATTAAGCGATACTGAATCGTGCTTTACCTTCTGGGATAACAGGCCCGGATCCAATGACCAATCCTGCACTAGAGCGCTCATTCACCCAGTAACCTGACGATAACATGCCATCACAAAATGAGAGAACTGTCCCAGATTTCGTTTTTTTTTCTTCAATTTTTCATTCTTTTCGTTCCCATGGCAACGGTCAATGACTACGAAGTTTCAGGAGTCATTCCACCGCGATACATGAAAAATAAAGATGTGTTGACCTTATGACAGTTCTAATTTATGCCAGACTCAATCCTACATGTGTCCAGTTATTCAGATCTATGTCATTCATGTTTATATGAATGACAGATTCATGACTAAGGGTCCCGGTAGTACCGCCGGGTTCGTGCTCGACGCACAATCGAGAACTCCGGGTTCGAATCCCGGGCGGAACAGAAATGGTTGGGCACATTTTCTCTCGCCTAATGCACCTGTTCACCTAGCAGGGAGTAGGTACTCAGGAGTTAGTCAGCATGTTGTGGGGTAGCCTCCTGGGCGGGTAAGTGATTCCGCCTTATGGGAGGGATGGGGGAGGACCTTGTTAAAAGCCAAACGTTTATTAATACACTCAGGCTTCCTGTCCCCCTTCCTATCCATGCAGACAAACCACAGGCGTATTTCCTATTAAAATAGGAAATAACTTCCCTGGAAGTTATTTCCTGCACGGCCTTCCACCTAGCGTAAACAAGTAAACAAAATGTAGTGTAAACGTGTAAACAAAAGCAAGTCCGAAACAGCGCTCATGAGAATACGAAATACTTAACAAGTTGGGATGAACAAGAGAACTTATAACAAACAAATACCGGGAGAGAACGAGATGCACAAAAAAAGGCTTTAAAGAAAGCTTAAAACAGAAGAGCGGCTTGGGCCGTCAGAGGGCCGCGACCCACACAAAAGCTGATGACGTCGTGTGGACAAGGAGAGGGCCGCTGCACGCAATCTTTTATGGATCAGGAGAGCTCCTACGGCAGATTGGATAGGCAAGAGTAAAAGCAGAGTTGACGGAGTGAAGGGAGGAAAGTAGCAGCAGTAGTAGAAGTAGTGAATTGAGAAAGAGGGGTATCTTGATGATGGAGAGAAGAGAGAGAGAGAAAAAATAAAGTACTACGGCAACATAAATTCAATTCACATGAGCTCTGGGAGACTCGAACAGCGGTCCCCGTGTATGAGGCCGAAGTTAGTGTACTTCAAATAAGTACAATATTTGGGATGATGGAAGGAATAGATGGAATGTTATGGCAACTATGGAATAGACTATGGAAGAATAAGGGAAATGGTGAATGGTAATAGTAATGGTCATGCTAAGGGGGTATGGAGGCCTTGCCTGACTGGGCTCCATTCTTTTAGGGGTCAAGAGTTTTCTGATGCATGTTGGCTTGGGGGACCATTCATCCTGGACGCATGCATATGTATGTTGGATATATGTATGAATACTTTCATGAAAACATGCATATGCAATCAGAAACATATATATGTTGCCGGCTGTGTAATTACAGTGACTCCCGATTCCTATATTACACATCATATTATTGTTAAAAATCAGCTATATACAGGCAGCTTCTTTTATCCTCCCCGTGTCGTTCGTGTACCTCGCGTACTCTGGAGAGAGTACAGCAGGTACTCTTACTCCGGGGCATTTCTTGCACTGGAGAAGTCTTACCTCAAGGCCCTGTCTCTCCCCTCAACACACTATTACTTACCACCAACATTCTGTCTCTAACTCTTCAATTGATGTCTTTGCCGCCTTTCCTAACACATTCGTCTCTCTCTCTCTCTCTCTCTCTCTCTCTCTCTCTCTCTCTCTCTCTCACCTAACCTCTGGAAAACAAAAACCCAATTTCAGACTTTATAGGAGTCAATCCTTTCTATTAAAGAGAGACACAGAGGCATTCCCCAACCTGCCAATGAAAATCACGTACCACCAATGTGTAATCCAAAAAAGTTGGATAAGGCTAGCCTAAGCGTTTGGGCTACATGGCCATGACAAACATTCTGCTAGAATGAATATTATTATTATTATTATATATATATATATATATATATATATATATATATATATATATATATATATATATATAATCATTGTGTATTTTCAAGTCATAAAACCCACGTACAAATTTAATATAAGAAGGAAAAATTGCACATGTTTTACAGTTACCTTGACATGTTATATTTCATTTTGCACAACACTCTCATAAAACGTAAATATTGCACCTCAAAATATATCCCCAACCTTCCCCTTTACCGGCCGGAGTGATATTAGTGGCCGACCAGCCTGGGGCTTCTTGTCACCTCCCCGTGACCCTACCAGTGATATCACCCGCTGTTCCAACCAGCCGGTGATATCCAGAGTCGTAGTCCCAGGCAGGTATGATAACGCCAGAAGTCACTAGCAGCAGTGACGGCACCAATACTGAGACCAGCAATTATGATATCAGCATTCACAGTGGTACCAATGGTCTATACGGAACTATCAGAACACTAATAGTCCAGAAGCATCATTGATAACAGCTGTAGATGAGTATTGCTCACAATACTACCAGTGAGCAATGACAACCATGATAACACCAGTGAGCCAAGACTCCCATGATAACACCAGTGAGCCATGACAATCATGATAACACCAGTGAGCCAAGACACCCATGATAACACCAGTGAGCCAAGACAACCATGATAACACCAGTGAGCCAAGACAACCATGATAACACCAGTGAGCCAAGACAACCATGATTCTTCTTGAGATGATTTCGGGGCTTTAGTGTCCCCGCGGCCCGGTCCTCGACCAGGCCTCCACCCCCAGGAAGCAGCCCGTGACAGCTGGCTAACACCCAGGTACCTATTTTACTGCTAGGTAACAGGGGCATAGGGTGAAAGAAACTCTGCCCATTGTTTCTCGCCGGCGCCCGAGATCGAACCCGGGACCACGGGATCACAAGTCCAGTGTGCTGTCCGCTCGGCCGACCGGGCTCACCAAACAACATCGGAGAATATTGGTTTGGAAATAGAGTTGCGTATTTACGGAACTGATTACCGGGTAACAGAGCCTTAATGGCCTCACTTGATTCTTTCCCGCGAAGATCTGACACATATATGTATACGCTTGTCGCTGGAACAGCCTTTCATGGGGCAATAAACATTCCGCATTTTATTAAGTCTGAAGACTTATAAAGGTTCGATTACATATCCAAACACACATGCAACACATATGTATCCATGCATATAAACCACAGGTGTTTGAACGTAGATAATTGCATACAAAAATGGTTACATTTATATGCTAAAACGAAGAGATATTTCCCGGAAATATCAAACGTATTCTCAAAAATTATTTTAATCAAATTTTTCGTGATTAAAATTGGCATATAAGCTCTAAACTGGCACAAACTTCCTGCACAAAGTGAGGCTGTATTGACCGGTTCCCGCATTCTCGTTAGCTTAATTAACCTCCATTGTGTCAATTCCAAGTTTAAAACATTTACAGCACACAATGCAGCGCAAAGCTGTGTAAAAACGATGCACCTGACTGGAAATGTTAGAAAGGTACTTATGTATCCGCATGCTTTCACTGTCAGGAACACGCAAGATTAAGCGCTTTGCCACTCAATAGTATCTGGTTGTTCCCCAGTGTGTTCAGAGGTAATCTGGTTGTTTTCCCAGTGTGTTCAGAGATAATCTGGTTGTTTTCCCAGTGTGTTCAGAGATAATCTGGTTGTTTTCCCAGTGTGTTCAGAGATAATCTGGTTGTTTCCCAGTGTGTTCAGAGATAATCTGGTTGTTCCCCAGTGTGTTCAGAGATAATCTGGTTGTTTTCCCAGTGTGTTCAGAGATAATCTGGTTGTTTTCCCAGTGTGTTCAGAGATAATCTGGTTGTTTTCCCAGTGTGTTCAGAGATAATCTGGTTGTTTTCCCAGTGTGTTCAGAGATAATCTGGTTGTTTTCCCAGTGTGTTCAGAGATAATCTGGTTGTTTTCCCAGTGTGTTCAGAGATAATCTGGTTGTTTTCCTAGTGTGTTCAGAGATAATCTGGTTGTTCCCCAGTGTGTTCAGAGGTAATCTGGTTGTTCCCCAGTGTGTTCAGAGGTAATCTGGTTGTTCCCCAGTGTGTTCAGAGGTAATCTGGTTGTTCCCCAGTGTGTTCAGAGGTAATCTGGTTGTTCCCCAGTGTGTTCAGAGATAATCTGGTTGTTCCCCAGTGTGTTCAGAGATAATCTGGTTGTTGTTTGTGTGTATAGTGATATCCTCTTCAGTGTAGTTACTGCTCAGATCAATCATCTGAAAATTGATATTCCCTTATTTTCGCTCACACTTTTTACAGAAATAAAAAACATTTACTCTTTATTATTCATCAACCTCGAATTATACAGTTAAATTAATAGTAAACTAATTAAATATATTGAGCCGAGTTAGGTAATAAACCTACAAATAAGAAATTACATAGGAATTAAAAAATGCTTCTGTTATATGCTGTCCACACACACACACACACACACACACACACACACACACACACACACACACACACACACACACACACACACACACAGACAGCAGCAGCAGCAGCAAAATCTGTCACGGATTTTGCCAAAGAGAACGCTGTCAATAGCCTCACCGCCCCATTGTTGTTGTTTGTAGTGTTTGGGTGTTTGTTGCCAGACCTCAAACACAAACACTGCATCAGCCATGACTCGTGTAAACCACAGCCACACGAACAGTGGAGACCGTACGGCTCGGTCAAGTTTACCTAGCTCAGTGCCCCTTCCCATTGCTCACAAAGAGCAAGATCATTTTTCCATTCTATTCTGGTGCTTTAGGGCGAATAGCCAGACATATTCTGCTTCATGAGCGCTAAAGCTGTGTTAAGGTGGCTCCTTGTTGATAGGTCTCGGTCTCGGTCTCTCTTCCTCTATCCTCCACAATCATTCTAAATTATACATCGTCTGAATTAGAACGAAATTTAAATACAATCATTTTATAGCGTGCGAGTAGAGAAAATGAACTCCCTAATGCCATAATTTCTAATTATTCAGTTTTATACTCCTGTACGTGGACATTTTGGTGCCCTGAAGGACCATTTCAAGAATGACTATATAAACAAGAGAATAAACACCGCTGGATAAATAAACATAATAACAATAAATAACAGGCAGCTCCTGTTTATACCCAACCATACTCATTCATAAATACGGTTAACCATCACTTGAAACAATCCGAACTAATTCAAAGCAATGGCGTAGCAATGGAACTTCAAGGGGTCCATGGGACTATTTTTCATTGTGGTCCATGGGACTAATTATAAAGTATTAGTTCCATGGACCCTTTGAAAATCTTCCATAGACCTAGCAGTTGGTCGCCTACATTAATCAAGACCAAGAGTGAACTTCCTCTTTACAATACATCTCTAAATGCTCTCCCAGTAGAGTTACAGCCCCGCTCCTGTGCCAGGTAAGTCCACTACGGGCTCACCATAGCCGGTGCTACTTAGAATTCTCTTTTTCCCCCGAGTAGCTGAATTTATAACAACAATACTATGTATCCTCCTTCCCTCTTCTTTTGTTGATATTGAAGAGAAGATCAAAGAAACGTTTTAGTCAGCGATACTCGTTAGTCCAAATAAAATTGTAAAATAAACTTATATATATATATATATATATATATATATATATATATATATATATATATATATATATATATATATATATATATTATATAAAGCATGTCCATACTCAAGTGAAGTACTCTCAAGATAACTCCGGGGTAAATTAATAGCCCGCGTTGATCTCTGAGAGCTCTTCAACTTTCCCAAGAAGCTGCCAAATAGAATCTGTCAGTCGGGCGTAAATTACGAGGCCGCTTACGCGCGCGCGCGTATTCACCCTGTGTGAGGAAGATGATGAGCTTGTCTGTATCACATTAATATTTCAGGCGACTCATATACATTCAGTTTAGAATTATAACTGAAATCCACATATATTTTATTGGACTTAAAATCATATGTATGCATGATTTAAAATCATATGCATGTATGATTTAAAATCATATGCATGTATGATTTAAAATCATATGCATGTATGATTTAAAATCATATGCATGTATGATTTAAAATCATATGCATGTATGATTTAAAATCATATGCATGTATGATTTAAAATCATATGCATGTATGATTTAAAATCATATGTATGTATGATTTAAAAGCATATATATGTATGATTTAAAAAACATATTTTATTCAACTTGAAATTGTATATATTTATTTTGTTTAAAAAGAAGTGCGTATATAATCACTGGCACCATCACCAGTCCTATATGTCGAATATATTGAGCGTTTCCTTATACTGCGGTTTGTATACCGTGCTCCCTTATAACGTACTTCCTTATACCGTGCTCCCTTATATGGTGTTACCCTATAGCGTGCATTCTAAAATCGCACGAAGAATGGATGTAACTTTATCTCAGCTACAACGGAATTACACTGCTGTATTCTAGCTTCTAACGCAAGGATACAACTGTATCCTAGCTGCAACGGAAACATACAACTGTGTCTTAGCTGCACTGGAAGGATACAGCTTTATGCAAGCAACAACGGGACACAGTGTATCCAAGCTGCGACAGAAGAACACACCTGTATCCAAGCTGCAACAGAAGAACACACCTGTATCCAAACTGCAACAGAAAAACACACCTGTACCCAAGCTGCAACAGAGGAACACCCCTGTATCCTAGCTGCAACAGAAGAACACACCTGTATCCTAGCTGCAACAGAAGAACACACCTGTATCCTAGCTGCAACAGAAGAACACACCTGTATCCTAGCTGCAACAGAAGAACACACCTGTATCCTAGCTGCAACAGAAGAACACACCTGTATCCAAGCTTCAACGGAAGAAAACAGCATGCAATTTAATTTTTTATTTTCACCCTGGTAATTGCCTGAATGCTTATACTGCTTAGAAAATCATGCAAATTTTATCTCTACAATATGCACTAATAATGAAATTATCCAGTTTAATTAAGTTAAAGCACAAATGCACTGACATTTGAACAGAGTATAATATCTCCTAAAAGGCCAATGGATCGAATGTAAATTTAAAAACCAACGCACATTCGCGCACCTGAGCTCATCCACATTTACAAGAACAGTGCCAGGGTCAACCCCAGCAAGGTCGACATCACAACCATCTACACCAAGACCCTCCACCACCGTCAACGCAACTGTCACCATGAAAAGAAACATCTCCCATTAACGTATCATCTACTAACAACGCAGTCTACGTTAATATAGCCTCCAACATCAATACAAACAGCAACATCCACGCGCCCTTCATCAAAAAACGCATCGTCCGCCAGCAAAAAAATCATCAACAATGCTTTTTTCTACCAACGATGTAACCTCCATCGTCAACGCAACTTGGACGATCAACACAGCCACCAGGATCACCTCGCCCGTCAGAGTAAAGGTGTCGACTTGGAGGACGGTGACATCTGGATCCCCTTCAGCGGCTCGGCCTCGGGGCTAGATAGTTGTTCCAAACTGATATGAAAGACACAGCCCCGCTCCAGTGCCAGGTAACTCCACTACGGGCTCCACTACGCCCGTGTTACTTGGAACTTTTTGTTCCCAGTAGCTGAATCTTAAATAACAACAACAGATATGAAAGATCTACCCGAGGGAGTGAGCTCGTCCACGACGCTGAACTAACGAGGGATGTACACCCCTAAGGCACACAATTACAAGAAGAAATTGATGCACTCCAAGAATGGCTAAGTAAATGGGTGTTAGAATTTACTCTCAAAACAGTTTGAGATAATTAACATAGGAAAGGGAGAAAAATAGAGCAGCAGGTATCATCTACACGTAAGAGAACGACAACTACAAGAAACTATACAAATATTTTTGTGGATGTGGAAATAGATCGATCACTAACACCCGAGCCACACATGCGGGGACACTGGTAAACACTAGAACGGTATTTAATACCTAAATATGGACTCTTTTCAAGGAACTCTACACAACCTACGTTAGACTAATGTTGGAATATTGCAGCGACGGCCTGGAATGTTCACCTTTTGAAGCACAAAACAATGTTAAAAGTGCACAGGTTTGAAGAAAGATTATTGCCAGAGCTAAGAGGGTTAACCCATGTGGATAGGTTATGAGAAACAAATCATATAAACCTAAAAAATAAATGACAGGTGATATGATCACTATATATAAGATACAGGGAGGAATAAACGAGGTGGACAATTACAGCCTATTCATGTTGAGATAAAGTAGAACAAGAGACATACATGGAAGCAAGATTCACACATGCACCTAAAGAATTCCTCGAACCCTGTACGGGTGGAATGCACTGAAATAATAAGTTATGGAAACCACCTCCATTCACTACTTTAAAACAAGATTCGACCATCTGTATGGTCGAATCTTGTTTTCAACTATCTGTAAAGTTAGTTTATAACGCAACAGCTGCAAGACAGAGTAAGACAGACATAAACAGCAAGACCTTACATCCCTGTAGACAATGTTAAGTGCCAATGGTGTTGTGAGATCTGTCCACCACCACCACCACAACCACCACCACCGCCCACAACACCAACAACGCCCCCAGCACAGTCACCTTCACCCATTAACAACGAGGGCGTTACTAACGCTGCTGGTGACCAGACTTCACTAGGGGTAGTAAAGCTACTTAACTTATACGTCAGGCAGCACAACGGCGTGAAATATTCAGAGTCCGCTGAGCCTCGCACAATCTCATAGGGCTTGAGAAATAATTACCCTCAATCCTGGGATCTGTTAACTCATATTAGTTTTATGAGCGGAAACGGAGAGGTTTTTTATATATTTTCTTGCGTCTGTTGGCGATCTTTGGAGTTTATTTCTTGTGAATTTATTTTCCATATTTTATTTTACATAATTACGGACGATTGGGAGGACTAGTACTGATTAGTTCATTTATTTTTGTATTGTCTAAGGCTTCCCAGTTTTGTATTGAGGTTAAAGTCGCGTGTCAAAGACGTGATGTATGATTAATATTTTTGGTTTACAAGTAAACCAAAAATATTATGCATATACGAATATGTTATTAATGTTATGTTTCATATTACCCATGTTCTTCAAATTTAACTGTTCTTAAGTTTCAATTCTTGTAAATTATTTATTTATTCTATATTCATTCAAGAATTAGTTTACTTATATCGTAATCATATCTGTTTTGCTTTCTCCAGTGCTTTATCTTTTTACCTCGTTCATTTCAACTGCCTTCTCCCTATCTGTCTGTTCCACTCTCTCTCTCTCTCTCTCTCTCCTCCCTATGCATCTCCCCTCTTCCTCTTTCCGCTCCTGCTCATCTTACCCTCTCACTTATCAGTCAGTAATTAAGAAACTCATTTACTTGGAGATGGATCTACGTAGAGCTGATAAACTGAAGGAAGATTTGTTTTAATCACAAAAAATGCGCTAGTGGAATATTTTGTCTTGTTTTACTCAGTATGATCTTAAAAAACGTCTCGATGAGAGAATGTTTTAAGACATTCTTAGGCATTTAAAGATTTGAGACATCACACTGCCTCATCTTTGGGTCTTTTACTCTGCGTGTGTTTTTCTTTCTAGTCAGTATTTTCCTTTATTGCGTGCGTATGTGCAAGTATTTATTATGTCTGTTTATTTACAATTTGTTTCTGCAGAATCGAATTATTAGCTCTTAAACCCCGCCTTTCTAACTAATCTATTTTTCCTCTATTATGTTTACTATATATATTTCTAACACACTCACACACATCTCCAGGAAGCAGACCGTAGCAGCTGTCTAACTTCCAGTTACCTATTTACTGCTACTTGAATAGATGCACGAGATGAAATAAACTCTGCCCATTTGTTTCTGTCTCGGGAAGGAATCGAACCCGGGACGTTAGGATTATGATCACCGAGCCCTGTCCAGTCCGCCGCGAGGCCCCTGTGTGTGTGTGTGTGTGTGTGTGTGTGTGTGTGTGTGTGTGTGTGTGTGTGTGTGTGTGTGTGTGTGTGTGTGTTTCGTACCTGAACACACATGCCCACACATTCACCACACGGAAACACACATGGACGTCCCTCCCCCCCCCCCCCCTCCCCTTACCCCCCACGCAAACAATTTTCCTTCAAAATATGGGCATGTTTACAGCTCACAATGTAGACAAGATATTTGCCTCACCCGAGTTGTCAAACAACCCCGGTAATGGATGGCATAACTTGCCTTGCACTCTAAAAATCACCAGCAAATAGGTCTGCTTTAATCTTAATGCTTTAAATCATGAGCAGTAAAGTGGCAATATAAGAGTTACTTATCAGATATAAGACATCATCTGAGACGCATTTTCTCCTAGGCTCTATAATAATATATATATATATATATATATATATATATATATATATATATATATATATATATATATATATATATATATATATATATATATATATATATATATATATTGCATGCATCCACTACTTCATGCTCTAGTTTATTTCACTTCGTCTCAAGTGTACAAGCTCTCTAACTGAAACAAAAGTTTAACTGAGCAGTTTCCACCTCACAGTCTGTATTGTCGATTACTCTTAGTAATTTGCATGTTGTGATCACGTCTCCCCTGCTTCTTCTCTCCTCGAAGGGAACTCGAGCGCCTCTGTGTGTGTATATATAATTTTCTCTTGTTTATGCAAACTCGATTTTATCTTCAATTTCCATCCATAATTTTTGTTTTAGATTCCCCCAAGCTGTGAAATTGGTTTACTTGTGCATAGCGCGTGACGTAAACAATATTACCAGCGAGTGTGAGTCTCGTCCACGAGAAGCAGAGAAAGTTATTGTCCGCAACGTCACCTGAAACTTTCGTGTTCTTCATCACTCTTGATTATGTGTTGAAGAACACTGGAGACACACACGCCTCGTTATTGGCTGTTCCTTTGATTAACTTACCATAATACCATAAATATATATATATATATATATATATATATATATATATATATATATATATATATATATATATATATATATATATATATTATTCAAGGGAGCTAAACTTACGGATACTTATATAAAGGACGAAATTGATGAGACATGATCACAACATACAAAATAATCAGAAATAATACATACGCACAAGGAAATTAAAATAAGAGTTTCTCATAGATATTATGTTTTGTGTTACAACAAGATGGGGATCGAAACAGCGCCTTGGGTGACCCCAGACGCGTGCCTTGAGCCCATGGGCTAAGGTGTGCGTCTGGGGCCACCCAAGACATTGGTTCGATTCCCGTCCGTCTCCAAAGATTTTCCTCAAAGCAAAAAATATGGTTTTAATATATGAAAAGGAAGGTTTAGATTGAGCAGCCCCAAAACAAAAGAATATGATACTTATGCAAAAAAGTACCAGGAATTTGAGGAATTATTTCCTCAGAATAATGCCAGTAAATGGAATGAATTAGAAATGGACATAATAATGGCTGTATTATGTTCTCATAAATATTTAACGTTCTTGTTATTTCAATTATGCAAAGGCTAACTCCAATCATAATTTTAGAGGCAAATATGGCTAGGAACAAAGGTTCGAAAATTATTGTTTGCGTGATAATCGACACTGGAAAGGTGTCGATCACACACACACACAACCGTGGTAGACGGTTGGAACAAGTTAGGTGAGAAGGTGGTGGAGGCCAAGACCGTCAGTAGTTTCAAAGCGTTATATGACAAAGAGTGCTGGGAAGACGGGCCACCACGAGCGTAGCTCTCATCCTGTAACTACACTTAGGTAATTACACACACACACACACACACACACACACACACACACACACACACACACACACACAGATCGATAATATTAAATATAGTAAGTGACCTCAATATGCCAGTTATGAAAGCAGTGTTCACAGCGACAGAAATCACTGGTATTCTCAACACCTGTACCTCACATACCAAAAGGTTTTACTCGTGTTCTGTTTCTGATACTTGAAATGCCCTTCACAAAGTCTACATTATTAACGCGTGTCCATACCAAGTCTCTCAACCTCACCCGCTGAACAGATTCATGTAAACTGGAACTACTTACGATCAAGATTTCACAAACAGGTTTCAAAATCAAAGACTTCTCCAGAACACTAAATTCTCTGTTAAAATTGCTGAAATGGCGCCATTTGATTTTTATTATAGAGCTTTCTTGCAATTTCTAGTGAAATATATGTCTCAAAAAGTATTTTCAGTATGGGGGGGATAGGTTTCTGTTGCGTGTATTATGTTCGTCTATTTTTGTTAAAAAACGTAAAATAAGTTTGTTATTTTCTATAAAGACCTTTAACCTCGGTGGTTAGTGTGGTAGAGGAAGTGAGAGGGAGGGATAATCGCCTTATATTTCTCTCTTCCCCTTTTTTTAAACCCTCTCTACTCCTCGATTTTTGTTGTATCTCAATTCCTCCATTTCCCCCCCCCCCCCCCCATCAAATTTCATCCCTTTTTCTTTCTGTCTTTCTCTAACTGCTCACCTTCTCTTCCCCCGCCCCTCTCATTCTTTCTGCTCCATCTCCTCGTTCTATATAGTCGTAATGGCTTGGCGCTTTCTCCTGATAATTCCTTCCTTCCTTTTCTCATTCCCTCCTCACTTTATTACGCAAAATAGACTGGTGAATTCCTTTTAGTGACAGACTTACAGCACTTGGAGTCACGGCACTGCTTTACCTAGATCCGTGTAGTGGACCACAAGAGTATCTTTACTTGATCTCTTCATCCAGTGAGTATTTATCATTTGTTTTACCACCTCCTGATACCTTTACTCTCCTTTATTTGCGTCTTAGATCCAAGCATTCGTTTCTTGGCTTATATAAATTACATTTCCCCCCCTAGAACCTGTTTGAGATGTTCCTTCCAAATTATGGTGGTGTCAAACAGTCAGATTCGTGACCTATTGTTGCCGGTTCTAACAAGAGGTTCGCAAGTACCAGCTATTGGAGATTAAGCCGAGAGTGTCGTGATAATTGTGTCAACACTCTCACATCACTCAGCCTACTGCGCTGACCTCCATGAGCTCTTGAAGCCAGGACCTCTCTCAGTGTTTGATCACGATTAATCTGCTTACCTGACGAATGAGCTCTCTTGAGTGCTTTAAATAAACATTTGCATTCACTAAATTATGCACTGTTATAAGCTGTTGAAGCCAGTGTGTGTTTTTACTATTTGTGCCTGCAGAAAGAGTTATTAGCTCTTGGACCCCGTCTAACCAATTTATTTTCCTCTATTATGTGTACTTCATATATTTCTCTCTAACACACACACACACACACACACATATTGTAGATATGAATCTTTCTCATCGTCCCGAAGTTTCTTATATGTTGTGATCATTTCGCTTGTGTACGTCGTTTTCTTTAGGGAATAATTCCTACCTTTATTATGAATATATAATTCTTGTTTATATATATATATATATATATATATATATATATATATATATATATATATATATATTTTCAGTCGTATTACAAAAATACGACTGAAAATGTAAATAAACCCCACTATGTATTTACATACACATAAACCGAAAGTCATTTCGGTTTATGTTCGAACATGTTCAGTCATTTCCCTAGAGTAGTTTTAATTTCTAGGTTCTAGTTGTATTAGTCATCGGGTTTTCAGTCATTTCTAGTAGTTAACGACCTCACTTTGCAGTTCGTTGATCTGTAATTCGAGGACACTTTTCTTAATTGCCTTGCATCAGGGGTATACGGAAACCCTGTCCCACTTATATACTTTTAAACGTGTCCACACTACAGGGAAGACAATCTTTCTAAACAACCCGACTTCCACATTAGAGGAAAACACTTGATAAAGGTCTAAATTGGACCGGAATGTTCCCACTTTATTTCCTATGCGGGTCGAGTTATTAATAATTAACTACATGATCGTTCAGGTGGGTGCTAGTGTCTCCACAGGGAGCAGACAGCCTACATGTGGAAGCCGAATCTTTTATCGTAACATAACTACGTCAACATTTTTCATGGAATTTATTTGTGCGTAGTCTAATTCTCTAACATTTCACCCCACGTATATGGAGAGAGCTTTGCAGTGCTCTAAGCTTCGCCATTAGGCACTGAAACGCTTCTCACTTCGCCAGTTTCCCCTTCGGAAGTTGTAGAATAACAGGGCCAATCCCCGTCAATTGATTTTCGACGAGATTTTGCTCGTTGCGTAATTCTTTTTGGGGGGAGAGATGTGCTTTAAGTCTGGCCCACCATGACGGCTTGTGATACCTTGTCCCCAGTGCTAGTCCGCTGCCCTCAAGCCCCCGGCACGCTCCGTGGTGATGGGGGAAGGTGAGGGTCAACTTCTTATGCTCCGCCTGGATGTGTGTTTGTGCTTTTTCGCCTACATGTCCTCGCCTACATGTATTTACAAGGCACTGTCCCCGCTACTACCGCAAGACACTCCCCCCCCCCCTCCACCACCGCCCCCTCCACCACCGCCCCCTCCACCGCTGACGAATCAATCTATACATCACTAACTTTCTGACTTCTGAGGGACCTTCAAAAATGTCTCAGATCCCTCCAAGCCTGGCCTCCCGCCTCCACAGTCCTCAGATGGAGAACATTCACTGTTGCCGGCCGTGTGGAGACCGTGTCGGAGACTGAAGACCTATAGTTAGTTCCTGGAGGCCTAGTGTGAACCTGGAGGGCTCCTCTGTGAGCAGATGAATCATTTAGTGTTATCTTTTGTTCTTTCGAGTCTGATAGGAGGCATGAAATTGCATTTTCTTGTTATTTTCTTGTTCATTATGTCTTTTGTTGGAGCCCTGATTTCCAAACTTTACAGTTGTGTTCTCTTGGTGAATTTCTTTGTTTTAATGGTTTGGATTATCCCCTCAACACTGAGTTGGTCTCCAGTTTCTCATTCACTGCTGGGCTTTATTGACCTCTCGTTTAATTTAAAGCCAGGCACATAGTGGTCGCTCATCCTCTAGGGCATTTCTTAACCAATATTCGTGTGTGTGTGTGTGTGTGTGTGTGTGTGTGTGTGTGTGTGTGTGTGTACGAACAACAAGGTGTACATGTATGTAATACTAATGTGTGTAAGTCTTTCGTAACATTACAAATATATATTGACTATCAGAAACACCCTCACCCTTCCCCTCCGAGCAGAGCGGCGAGCAAGCAGGAGAGCGGACGTGCTCCGGGGGGGTATAATGTGTGCTGGCGATAATGGACTAGTCCAACAACAGTATCGGGATATTAATTCACGACCGTAACACCACTACAGTCACGTACAGATTTCCCCCTAACACAGCCACCTTCGCCACTCACACGGTCCGAGAGGATGAGAAGGGCACCAAGCTGGAAGGAGTATTTTAGTGAGGAGTGAGAGAGAATAAGAGAGAATGAGCACCACACACACTCCTCATAACTTCACTGATACTAGCACAAACACTTATATATATATATATGATATGATTTACCATAGTCGAGGGCAGGATATGCCTATAAGGCTTGTCCAGCCTTATAGGACAAGCCTTATAGGACAAGCCTTATACGGCATCGTATAATGTGTGTGTAAAAAATATTGTAAAAATATATTGTTGACCTAGAGCCGGTATAAAAAGTCGTAATTTCTAACTCCATATATGTGCAGTAAGCCAGAATTATGCTCAAAAACAGCGCTCATCAATCAGATTTGCGATGTTTCTGATATTTTGAAAACTGCAGGGGGGGTTTGGGCCAAATAGGACCCATCGCCATTTTCAGTAATTGCCATATTTTCTATATAAAAAAGTCGTCATTTGAAACTGAAAATAGGTGCAAAGAGGCAGAATTCGGCTCAAAAATGACGCTCATGAGTCAAATTTCCGACATTTCAGATATTTTGAAATCTGCAGGGGGGGTTTGGGCAAAATATGGCCCATTGCCGTTTTCAGTAATTGGCATATTTTTGCTTTAAAAAGTCGTAATTTTAAACTGAAGATAGGTGCAGAGAGTCAGAATACGGCTGAAAAATGACGCTCAGTTGTAAAATTTCCGACATTTTAGATATTTTTAAAACTGCAGGGGGGTTTGGGCAAAATAGGACCCATCGCCGTTTTCACAAATTAGCATATTAGTTGACCTAAAGCCTAGGTCAACTAAGGTTTTTTTCTAGAACCTAACCCACAATAGTTCTTTAACTCCAGATAGGTTAACGAAGATACCAAATTAATGGCTTCCTATGCTCACTGCACATATGTGCCATGCGAGCCACATATGTAGTTTAGTTTTAACCTAATTTCCTTATTTTATATATAAGACAGTTATTTCATGATCATTACCTACTTTCTCGTGGCAATGCCGCTTTAAAAGCATATTTCTATAACGCAAAATTGAAAACTGAAATTTGAAAATCTTCCAGTTCCTCTGCATGGAAATGAGGGTCGGAAATGAAGCAGACATCCTCTGGCCTGATCATTGTGCTTCTGCGCTGGAACAGAGACCTGCCTACCTTCCGGTCTGAGATTTTTAAATGGATTTCATTTCCAGCTTAAAAACTTAAAAGCATTTTGTCTCAGGCGCTGCGAGGTTCATTCTTTTGGGGATAAATTATTCGAGAATTAGATTCCATGTAATCGGTCGAGAGAGAGAGAAGAGTCTAACTCCGCTGCGGGAAACTATGGTAACCGGGTTAGATTTCTTATCATATATACGTGTTTTGCTTTGTTTGTACTATCATACAGATGTATATGCCATATGTAATGCCCCAGTAATTCCTTTAATATTATTCCTAGTCATGCAAGTATATTACATGCTAATGTTTTCATGATCAGTATGAGTGCATTCGTTGCCACGTGGCTGGAAACACTTGTACCCTGTACTGGGGGTCAACATGTGGAATGCAATGAAAGAAGAAACTGTGGAAGCCACCTCCATCCACACCTTTTAAGGTCAGTTCGAGTGGGTTTCCTGCCCCTAGTTTCAGCCCATTCCTTACCCCTTTTGAGTGTTCTCCTTTACCAGGGTTAAGTGCCTGCCTCATTGGAGTGTTTTCCACAACAATTATGTATTTTATCGCCTCGTGGAATTTACGATTGATTTTAAATAAGCCACATCTTTCACAGACCAACGAGAGCTGGAGATCCGTAAACTATACACAGCGACTTCACAGTAAAGTTTCTTGGAACTGAGTCTCTTAGATGTTTCCAAGATGGCGGAATCTCCATGTTCCTCGTCTTCCCAATATAAGATATGCCCAAAACTGTTGCAAGATGACTTAATCTTTGGGGTGTCTATCTTCAATTGTGAATACGTTGATAATAATCCATTCCACACTCATGAAAGGGACGTTACTGGGCGTTTTGGATTTATCAGGATAGTAACGTCGTTATTTTCATGTCATGTGTGTGAGGGGGGGGGGGGGGGTCGGGACTATTGATTTGTAGCCACGTTATTTGGACTTATTCTTTTCACGCTATCTCGGGTTGGTTTAAATCCCGACTGTAATAGAGATTCGTCGATTAGAGTCGTCTGTGACAATTTACATAATCTGCGTGACAATGAGAAACTAAGGTGTTCAATATATGTAGTTAAAATATAATTTAGGTTTGTTTTCTATGAAATTCATATTTAGTTCAGAATAATACATTAGATTATTGATGGCTTTACCATTGCGCGCGTCTCTAAAGTTTAAAGGAAACTATTATTTAAAATGATATTTTATTGAAAGTATTAATTTGTTATTGAATTTAAACAGAAAAAAATATTGTAGTTACTAATAGTTAACTCCCATATAAGATTGTGTAGAAAATATATTATAAACTTTAAATAAAAATATATTGTTCGCGCTCAGTAAACATGCGTTTCACATTAATTAATTAAAATCTTGAACAATGAAATGAGTCTATTACACATTAAGAACAACGGACCACAATCTCTCTCTCAGTTCCACGTTAGAGCTTGATCAATTTGTGGTTTGAATTCCAATATTTTAAAATGGAGTGTATAAAAAGAGGCAAGAGTTTGTTCACTAATGAATGACTGAAGAGACGTACGGGGCATTGAATGACATGCTGTGGTATAGTTCAGCACGCTTGTGCATGGAACTATTTTGATACTAAATGTTATTCTTGAATTGTTGAAATTCTTGAAATTGTTAATTCTTGAAAGTGGCACAATATCCAAGAATAAAGCTAATTCAACGTAGATGACAATTCATTTGCGACGCACATGATATATATACGTAAATAATGATTAGTTTATGGTGAATGAGGTGAAAAAGATCTCCTTATTGACGATAAATGCAATAGTAGTGTGATGTGATATCCATGCGCCTATATTCTTAGGTTCTTGAAGTCAGTCCTTTAAGTAAGAACAGTTCAACTCCCTTTGTACGGCCTCGGTTCTCTCTCTCTCGACTTTGTATTTTGTTTATGTTCAATCATTTAACTGTTTGACTGGAGGATATCAGAGTGGCGGCGGCAGTGAGAATAACTGCTGTGTAAATCCGAATTAAAGATGACATGGCAGGCTAGACCTGGGGGGTAAAATGGGCCTCGGGGCTCCGAACTGGTAACTGTGGTGCATGTTGCTGCCACCACCATCACTGCCACCACCATCACTGCCACCACCATCACCCGCCTGGAATCCCCACCGTGTGAAGCATAAAATCAAATGTTAGCAACAACATAGTGCCAGAGCTAAGAGGGCTAAGCTGCTTGGATAGCTAAAAAGAACTAAATCTTATGAACAAATCCAAAAGGTCCGTGAAGGGGTTCGAACCTACGTCCGAGAGGATCCGATTAAGGCAGCGCATGGATCCTCTAGGACGTAGGTTCGAACCCTCGTCACGGCCTGGTGGATTTGTTCATTTGATGCATCACGCTATTATGATTTGTGTGTGTAACTAGACCTTACATCCCTAGAGGAGAGCAGAAACAAATGCGGGGCAACATGATCACGACATACAAGATACTGAGGGGGAAACAGACAATATGAACAAGGAGATCCACTTCAAGTTGATAATTAGTAGGACAAGAGAACACAGGTGGAAGCTGGAAACGCAAGTGAGACGAAGGAACGTAAGGAAACACTGGCACCCTGTACGGCTGGTCAATAGGTAGAGGGAACTGGAAGAAGAAGAAGAAGTTGTAGTAGCCATCCACAACTTTAAGGCCAGATTCGATAATGAAATTGCTAAAGAAATAGTTAAAGTGTAATTCAATGAGTACAACAAGACCGGCAGGCGAGGCAGAGAGAGCTGGACCTCACTTCCCCCGTAGCCACTGGTAGGTAAGTGCTGTTAGGTAGGTTCCACCACCACCATAACCACCACCACTATAACTACCACTACTACTATAACCAGGCTATAACCACCACTAACCACCACCACTTGATGGCTATCCTTCGAGAAATCAAAGAGTTTAGAAAAGTGAAAAACGACTTTGATGGTTAAAGTTTGGTCTCTACCTCTCCCACTATCTCCTGAGGTCCTTATCCTCCCTCTTCATAACTGAACCCTTTACCTATTTTCCAATAATTCACGTTGCTGCGTCTCCCTTTTCACTGCTTTATACATTCCTTTCACCTTTTATTATACGTATTATGTTCTATTCTTTGAATTTATATATATTAGCTTTTTGCTGTATTCATTGTTTATTATTTTGCACATCTTTGTTTACACATTATGTCTCTGGGTCTGTCTGCTTGATGAATGTCAGGGTGTCTCTGGGTCTGTCTGCTTGATGAATGTCAGGGTGTCTCTGGGTCTGTCTGCTTGATGAATGTCAGGGTGTCTCTGGGTCTGTCTGCTTGATGAATGTCAGGGTGTCTCTGGGTCTGTCTGCTTGATGAATGTCAGGGTGTCTCTGGGTCTGTCTGCTTGATGAATGTCAGGGTGTCTCTGGGTCTGTCTGCTTGATGAATGTCAGGGTGTCTCTGGGTCTGTCTGCTTGATGAATGTTAGGGTGTCTCTGGGTCTGTCTGCTTGATGAATGTCAGGGTGTCTCTGGGTCTGTCTGCTTGATGAATGTCAGGGTGTCTCTGGGTCTGTCTGGCGAATGATTGTGTGACTGAAAAGTATTTTCCCATTAAAAATAAACTAATGTGCCAATTTCTGATAAATATTTACTATTTTCTGGCCAATAAATGTCTAAAACGGCTGTCCAACACTGTCTATATGACCGTCTGTTTATCTATCCTTCTGTTTCTCTGTCAGAACTATGATTAAATTGTTAAAATAATATCAAAGTGGTCAAAAGAAAATCCTTGAAGGTAAAAAAAAAACTTGCTTTATGATTTCATATTCTAGCTTTTATTTAATTTACTCCTTATTACAGTTTTTTATGTATATATATAAAAATTTATGCACTTAACGTGGTTAAATAATTCATCTAAGTTTAGCTGGGTTTAAATATGCCAAAGCCTCCAACATGTGAATTTCACACGAATAGATGACAAAAATTAGCAAGTTTATGTGATGTTCGTTCATATGCATGGATTAATTACATAATATTTTTTCCCGGTGAGTTTTGAGCACTAGGGAGGATTTTGTTTTTTTTCTCGTTTTACACATTAAATAAACGTGGAATAAAAAGTGCTGATCGTATGTGCTTTTGTGGAATACAGTCACGTATAAAATACGTGTTAATCACTTTTGTATTATTCAATTGTTCGTTTGCTTTTGTTGATGTCTCTCTACTGTTACTATTTACTGTTGCTGTGGTTTCCTGCTGTTTTCCTGTTGCTGTTGCTGCCTCCAGCACTCCCTGGTGAGCCAGAACAGTCAAGATGATATCCCACGATCAGGACAAGAGCTTCACCTAGCCCATGATGTGTGCGGACACGAATGGTCTGAAACAGACCATTCTCCATCACAGATACTAAGCAAGAGACAGCAATAAGCTTCTGTCATGGGTCACCTAACCTCCATCAAAGTTAGAAGAACATTATTCTAACAAACTTGTCTGATTTCAGAAAGCCAGTTCACAGGAGTCTATTAAGTTTGTGTATATGGAACAGAGGGAGAGTTTTGATGACAGGGAATATATTAGAGTGATAGAGAGCTGCGTTTTCACGAATCAAATTTTAATTTTTTGTTCCCTGTGGGGAATGAAAGTTTGAAAAAATAAATCGTGTGCGCTTTCCTCTGGGGAGCTTCCCGGTCTCGGAGTATAGAACATGATCCACTGAAAACTTCCCAATAGAGAGGATTGAAGATGACCCTCTGCCTTTGAGAGACAGTTCCTTTGAGAAGATCGCCTGACTGGCCAATACTCTACCTGATAACTCAAGTCCACACGCTGCCCCAAGCTTTTAAGAAAATGTTATTCGAATTCCCTTATTTTATATTATATATATATACATATATAATATTATATAACACACACACACACACACACACACACACACACACACACACACACACACACACACACACCAGACCCCCACATCAAAAGAATATCATCAGCGGCATTTGCTAGACTGGCTAACATAAGAACTGCCTTTAGAAACTTGTGTAAGGAATCTTTCAGAACCCTGTATACCACTTATGTAAGACCAATCCTGGAGTATGCAGCTACAGCCTGGAGTCCATACCTAGTTAAACACAAGACAAAGTTAGAGAAGATTCAGCGGTATGCCACCAGGCTCGTCTCAGAACTGAGAGGATTGAGCTACGAGGAAAGGCTAAAGAAGCTAAACCTCACATCCCTGGAAAACAGAAGAGTAAGGGGAGACATAACCACCTACAAAATTCTCAGGGGAATTGACAGGGTGGACAAAGACAAACTCTTCAGCACGGGTGGGACACGAACAAGGGGACACAGGTTAAAACTTAGTACCCAGATGAGCCACAGAGACGTTAGAAAGAATTTTTTCAGTGTCAGAGTAGTTAATAAATGGAATGCACTAGGAAGTGATGTGGTGGAGGCTGACTCCATACACAGTTTCAAATGTAGATATGATAGAGCCCAATAGGCTCAGGAATCTGTACACCAGTTGATTGACAGTTGAGAGGCGGGACCAAAGAGCCAAAGCTCAACCCCCGTAAGCACAATTAGGCGAGTACAGTCGAGTACACTCTTGGCGGGATCCAAGAGTCAATGCTCGATCCTGCAGGCACAAATAGGTGAGTACACACTAATGGGGCTATCCGGCGTTGCCTGGGTCTCGCCCATCCATGTATCTATTTATCTTTCCATACATCTATCCTGGTATCTGTATATCTATTTCTATCCATCTACCCATCCATTCATTTCTCTCTATTCATCTATCCTTTTATTCCTCATCTATTCATCCGTCTATCTATCCATCTATTTATCCAATCTATTCATTTATCCATCCATCCAGTCATCTATCTATCCATCTATCGATACTTCTATCTATCCGTCCATTTGTATATCCATATATCCATCTATGTATGTATCCGTTCATATATCCATCAATCTATTTGTCCATCTTTCGATATATCTATCCGTATATCTATCCATCCATCTTTCTATCCACCCACATATTCATCCATCTTTCTATCCATCTATCCACTCATCTATCTATTCATCCATCTGTTCATCTATCCATCTATATATTAATACATCTCCTCATCTGTCCATATATCAATTCATCCCTCTATCCATTCATCATTCTATCCATCTGTCCATCTTCCTACCCATCAACTTATCCATCATCTCTCCATCAATTTATCCATTTGACGGATAGAAAGGGTGTGTCTCTGGGTCTGAGTGTCTATCCACTGTCAGTCTCTCTCTGTCTATCAAAGTATCTGATTTTCTGTCTCTTTCTCTCTGTCAAAGTATGATTTTCTGTCTGTTTCTCTGTCTCCTTTTCTGTGGGACTATATCTTTGTAAGCATACTGTAAAGCTTAGCATTTTATATATATATATATATATATATATATATATATATATATATATATATATATATATATATATATATATATATATATATATATATATTATATATTATATATATATATATATATATATATATATATATATATATATATATATATATATTATATATATTAGTCACGTCATCACGCCTTGAACATGCTGGGAGAGCGCCGGGGGTTTCAAACTTTGTATATTAACTTGCTTAGTTCTTGAGTCTCATTTACATATTCCATCTCACAGTGGCTGGGAGAAGATATGTACATTCATTCCCCGGATGGTGTTTATGGAATAGCAACATATTGGTATATTCCATAATAACAACAAATTGGTATATTCTATAATAGCAACATATTCCCATGTCTTGGCTGAGGTAACTTTATTCGCTAGTCTTATGAGTTTGTGATTTTCTTTGTCCAGTGATGTGAGCTTGTCATGTTTCTGGTTGGTAATATGAGCTTTACTACACTACACTACCTTGTGGATTTGTTCATGAGCTTGGAATATTGTTCCGCTTGTGTGTAGAGTTATCTATATGTATTGTGAGTTACCGGCCTCAGGCTCGGTAACTTGTGGGCATGTTGTGTTCTGTTAACTGCCTTTCATTCCAGTTAAACACTGTGGCCCTCCGGCGCAAGCCACAGTAACTGAGCGAACTTCTGTTTATTTCCCCCCTCTTCCCTCAAAAAAAAATCCTAAAAATCATACATAAACAACAGTAAAAAAGCATAATTAAACTGACTTACGAAGAACATAATCACCTTATATTTTTGTTTTCTCCTTGATTATTATCTGGAGTTGAATTGATGCAAGATATGAGAAAGCAGCAGACGCCAGCAAATTAAGTTAGGCTCGTGGTCCGGGCGCCCACCGGACGTAATTAGTGCAGGACCCACCGTGTTTTCCCAGACGCTGCCAATCCGATTACTTCCTCGGATGCAAATTTGATTGTCTTCACGCAGAGACAGCCAGCAAGACGATGGATCCCGGAGGAGGTGGTTATAGTGAGGGGAGGTGTGGCACAGCAAGGTGTGGGAGGGAGGTGTGACACAGCAGGGTGTGGGAGGGAGGTGTGACACAGCAGGGTGTGGGAGGGAGGTGTGACACAGCAGGGTGTGGGAGGGAGGTGAGACACAGCAGGGTGTGGGAGGGAGGTGTGACACAGCAGGGTGTGGGAGGGAGGTGTGACACAGCAGGGTGTGGGAGGGAGGTGTGACACAGCAGGGTGTGGGAGGGAGGTGTGACACAGCAGAGTGTGGGAGGGAGGTGTGACACAGCAGGGTGTGGGAGGGAGGTGTGACACAGCAGGGTGTGGGAGGGAGGTGTGACACAGCAGGGTGTGGGAGGGAGGTGTGACACAGCAGGGTGTGGGAGGGAGGTGTGACACAGCAGGGTGTGGGAGGGAGGTGAGACACAGCAGGGTGTGGGAGGGAGGCGAGACACAGCAGGGTGTGGGAGGCGAGACACAGCAGGGTGTGGGAGGCGAGACACAGCAGGGTGTGGGAGGCGAGACACAGCAGGGTGTGGGAGGCGAGACACAGCAGGGTGTGGGAGGGAGGTGTGACAGCAGGGTGTGGGAGGGAGGTGAGACACAGCAGGGTGTGGGAGGGAGGTGAGACACAGCAGGGTGTGGGAGGGAGGTGAGACACAGCAGGAAGGGTGTGGGAGGGAGGTGAGACACAGCAGGGTGTGGGAGGGAGGTGAGACACAGCAGGAAGGGTGTGGGACGGAGGTGAGACACAGCAGGAAGGGTGTGGGACGGAGGTGAGACACAGCAGGGTGTGGGAGGGAGGTGAGACACAGCAGGAAGGGTGTGGGACGGAGGTGAGACACAGCAGGAAGGGTGTGGGAGGGAGGCGAGACAGCAGGAAGGGTGTGGGAGGGAGGTGAGACACAGCAGGAAGGGTGTGGGAGGGAGGCGAGACACAGCAGGAAGGGTGTGGGAGGGAGGCGAGACACAGCAGGAAGGGTGTGGGAGGGAGGCGAGACACAGCAGGAAGGGTGTGGGAGGGAGGCGAGACACAGCAGGAAGGGTGTGGGAGGGAGGTGAGACACAGCAGGAAGGGTGTGGGAGGGAGGTGAGACACAGCAGGAAGGGTGTGGGAGGGAGGTGAGACACAGCAGGAAGGGTGTGGGAGGGAGGTGAGACACAGCAGGAAGGGTGTGGGAGTGAGGCGAGACACAGCAGGAAGGGTGTGGGAGTGAGGCGAGACACAGCAGGAAGGGTGTGGGAGGGAGGTGTGACACAGCAAGGTGTGGGAGTGAGGTGAGACAAAGCAGGAAGGGTGTGGGTGGGAGGGAGGTGCGACACAGTTCCGTGGCCACAGCAATCTGCCACCGAACATGGACAGAACCTTTGGCTGAAACCCTGCAAGTACATCAAGTTGAGTACATACAAGTGAGTACATATGAATACATATATGCGAGTACAGAAACGGGTAGCTTAAAAAGTTTTTTTTATATGGTTCAGTATTCCGGTATACCTTATAGCTTTAAAGGGACGATCATCATCATTATGTAACAATTCTAGTTTCTGTGCAGACGATGAGTCACAATAACGTGGCTGAAAAATGTTGACCAGACCACACACACTAGAAGGTGAAGGGATGACGACGTTTCGGTCCATCCTGGACCATTCTCAAGTCGATTGTGGCAATCGACTTGAGAATGGTCCAATGACGGACCGAAACGTCGTCGTCCCTTCACCTTCTAGTGTGTGGTCTGGTCAACATTCTGGCTCCTTGTCGAGTGCAACTGAATTGTGCACAGAGTGCGCCTGATAAATCGAACTATCGTTAGCGACAAACGTGACAGCATTAGTGTAGGCAAAACCTGTATATACCGTTCATTATTGCCAGCAAACATTGACAAAGAAGGCTCATTTGAGGGGTCGTAATCACAGCACTTACGCGCTGATTCTCTATCTGTATGACTGCCATATTTTCTGTTCTATCCCGCCTGTCCATGTCCATGAAATGCCGTACTCACATCCCTCGCCCCTTGGGGCTGGACGGTAGAGCGACGGTCTCGCTTCATGCAGGTCGGCGTTCAATTCCTGACCGTCCAACTGGTTGAGCACCATTCCTTTCCCCCGTCCCATCCCAAATCCATTTCATCTTACACTTACTAGTGTCTTAATTCCATCGTCTCTGGTATAAGCGCTGTGCCAGAATGCCTATATAGTACTGAGATACGAACTGGGACACAAGGATAGAATGAAGGAACAGTGTCCAACCAACCGCCCGGCTCGTCAGGGATCGAACGCCGCTACCCTGCAAGAAGCTCTACTCATCAGTCCAAGTGATTGGGTCTACCCAGTTTACCTGGAAATATTAACTAAACAGCTTTCATGCGTATATCATCGCGAGTTAGCGGTAGTTTTAAAGTTCGCTAATTAATCATTCATTAGTAATTATTGGCCGCTAATGTGATCACCTGTCGGCCATTTACCTGTCAGTGCGACTAATTAGCAGCAGGTAGCGCCAGCACCAGATGGAAGCTGATCCATTACTTCTCGATGAAAAGTGTAAAAGCAATCCGGGAATTCAGACCCAAAACAACGGTCAGTAATGGTCAATACACTGCCATAATTGCGGGTAAATTGCTCAACTGTTATTGCCTTCCCCGAGGACAGCGGAAGAGGAAGAGGCAAACACAACCAAACTTATTATTTTCTTCTCATTTTCCAGACAATTTAAAGAAAAAAAGAGATTTTTGCCGTTTTTTATTTACTTTAAAAGAAACGTGTATTTTATGTCGGTAAAATAGTATATCTCAGCTGTTTGTTTATGAGAATGTATGATGATTATAATAAGAATTAAACGCTTCTAAAAAACTAGAATTAATGGAGGTGGATTGGCTGAAGGGATTTTAGTAGAGATGAGGGAAGTTTGCTCAGCAGGTTCAACAGTGTGTGTGTCACCAGAATGCAATCCCACACAACTCTAACTTCCAAACGTGCAGTCCTGCCATGGGGATCGAACCCGCAATCTTTTGTGAGTCAATGACTGACCACTGCACCCACTACGAGCTACTACTGTCTCTCTCTCTCTCTTATTCGATATATCACTTTCGCTCGCTATCTTTCTCGCATGAGGCTTTCTCCTGTGTACGTCATCTGTTTTCTTATTCTGAAGCTGCATATACATTAATTTCACATGTTTTTAAATATCGACATAAAATTACATTTAATTCATATATATCTCCTTATTCCACGCAAAATGCAATGACATTTTTCTCCCGTGATGAAACGGAGTAAAGGAAACTGCAGCAGAGACTGAAATTGGTGGATTTTCCGCTGGCAGCTGAGGGAAACTTTTTTTTCCCAAACATTTCAACAGTTTTCAAAAGCAATTAAAAAAAGGGGCATTGATGAGAAATCGTAGGACACGTTCTTTAATTTTTTTCCTCGTTAATGTGTACAGTTTGTACTTTATAGAGGCTTTGGTAGTGTAGAGATAGACCTTTGAAAGAACCACAAGGTACTAAAAGATGGTTCTTCTTTGACAATTATAATTATATGGTCAGGTGAATATGATGATACTTTATGGTGAGAGATTAAGTGAAATGTAGAGAATTCAAAGTAGTCCAAATTTGGAATGTTGTAAGGTCTCTGGTGTAAATACTAAATGGCTCTTGTTGGGGAATACTAAATGGCTCTTGTTGGGGAATACTAAATGGCTCTTGTTGGGGAATACTAAATGGCTCTTATTGGGGAATACTAAATGGCTCTTGTTGGGGAATACTAAATGGCTCTTGTTGGGGAATACTAAATGGCTCTTGTTGGGGAATACTAAATGGCTCTTGTTGGGGAATACTAAATGGCTCTTGTTGGGGAATACTAAATGGCTCTTGTTGGGGAATACTAAATGGCTCTTGTTGGGGAATACTAAATGGCTCTTGTTGGGGAATACTAAATGGCTCTTGTTGGGGAATACTAAATGGCTCTTGTTGGGGAATACTAAATGGCTCTTGTTGGGGAATACTAAATGGCTCTTGTTGGGGAATACTAAATGGCTCTTGTTGGGGAATACTAAAGAATGAGTCCTAATCAGAGATACTAAACGGTCTCTATTGAGAAATGTAAACAGTACCTGTTGAAAAGACTAAATGTTTCCTGTTGATATTACTCAACAGTGCTGGAAGAGAAACGTAATTATGTCAAGACGCATCGTGAGCATCCTCCCTTAGTGACCATCCTCCCTTAGTGACAACCCTCCCTTAGTGACAACCCTCCCCTAGTGACAACCCTCCCCTAGTGACAACCCTCCCCTAGTGACAACCCTCCCCTAGTGACAACCCTCCCCTAGTGACAACCCTCCCCTAGTGACAACCCTCCCCTAGTGACAACCCTCCCCTAGTGACAACCCTCCCCTAGTGACAACCCTCCCCTAGTGACAACCCTCCCCTAGTGACAACCCTCCCTTAGTGACAACCCTCCCTTAGTGACAACCCTCCCTTAGTGACAACCCTCCCTTCCCATCCAACACATCACTCGGGGCAAACTTCTCAACACAGAGACGAGTGTCACACTCTTAATACGCTCATCTAATTACACACAGTAACAGTTATGTCAATACATGGTAACAAAAACTACAGAAGGCTTATTGACCCATACGGGAGAGGTCCTGTTTATGTCCACCTAAACTCACTAATACTTTTTAAAACAATCCATCGATCCCACACCCATTATGTTACGGTATTTTGAACCAGAAATCTACAGCCCTATTTCCTAACCGGTATTTACCCAAGTGATTCCGGAATCTAAACTTATCCAATTTATATACATCGTTTCAGCTGAGGTCGCAGGGAGGGGGGGGGGAGTAGGGGTGGGGGGGGGGGAGTTTCTCGGTGCAACTCCACTGTCTTCAAACTTACTTTAAGGATTTTCAGCATGACCTTGCAACACAAGGTCATCCAAGCGCAGTCTTGACTGTCGCATCCGCTGTTGAAAGGTGGATCCGGAGGACATATTGCAAGGCACGTTGATATATTGCAATAAATGTTCACTAGGCCACGTTTCAAGTTTCCTCGTCACGAGCCAATAAGCAGCTTTTGCGTGTTTTATTGCACTATATATTTGCAATTAAACCAATACCTGAACTGATCCTATAAAATGTGATTTTACATATGGCATCACTGAACGGAATGTACCAAATAATGGATGTTTGTTTTTTCCCTCTCCCATTAATGTAATGTGCTTGCCCTAGTAAGGGTTTGGTTTTGATTGGCTCCTCCTTGGCCAGGCCCTCTACAGGATCAAGGAGAAAGCGTTAGGCCAGTAGGACTATGACATTCGAAAGGGATACGAGGACAAGTACCATCTGGGATCGAACGTAGACATGCAAGAAGCGAGGCCTCCCCTGTACCAAGGAGTTCAAGTGGTTCTTTCCTTCATATTTGGTACAGTCTATCCATAGTTATAGATGCTATTATTTTCAGAGGATAGGTTTGAACCGATGCTTTAATAAATAACATTAATAATAAAAAATGTAAACCTAATTAAAATATAAATGATTTAGTTCGTGAGTTTAGCGTTATTGAGAAGGATTCGTTTCACAGGATCCTGAAGGCAATCCTGATGTTAGTCAGCCTCGCATACGCCGCTGATGTTATTCTTTTGATGTGGGCTTCAGGAGACAGGTTTGGCGTGATATCAACTCCTACATCTTTCTCTGTCCGTTTTCCTCCTGTTTCCACCGCCAAGTTTCATTACCTGACGAATAAAGCTACAATTGCGCTGGACCTGGAGACCGTCAGGACTCCGAAGCCGTCCAAAAATAACTTTTATGTATTAGATTAGTAATAACTTTACAATTAATGGTAAAATATAAAAAAAAAATATAAACAAAAATTCATTGAAGCAGGACGGGTATCGAACCAGCGTACTGACTAACACCAGACAAAAGCCTATCATATATCATAGCGTTATTGAGAGTAAGCACCTTTACTTTAAGACGAGTTTACTTTACTTTACTTCGAGTGTGGCCCTCGAGAGGGCCAAGAGAGGTCCTGCTTACGTGAAAGCAACGAGAGGCCCTTATAAAAACGCTAGGGGAGGTGCTGTTTATGTGAACGCCTGGAGTTTGTGCGTGTAAATAAACACTTGGAGTTTGTGCACGTAAATAAACGCTTGGAGTTTGTGCGCGTAAATGAGCGCTTGGAGTTTGTGCGTGCGTGCAAACGGCAGCTCTTGTGGAAGACTCCTGTTGCAGGACGTAGTCCACACTGCTCCACCCGCTCAGCAATAAAGATTCACTGTATTCAAGCATGATCCCGCTGGATCTCTCGATTTGATTGAAAATACATGAAATAAAAACGATCGATAATCAGATATCAAGAAATAAATCTGATGATGCTTGCAACAAACAAAGTAGCCTTAGTCTGAGATTGTCCGATGCTATTTGCTCAGCAGAGATCACAGGAACAGCATTAACCAACTCCAACTTGGAGCCAAGAACAATGAAGCCTATTACGGTCACAGTTTATATTTCTCGTAAAATCACATTCGAGGACATTTAGAACTGTGTAGTGTCGCTCTGGTAGAATTCAACTGAAAACTGGTAGAATATAACTGAAACGCTCTCTGGTTGAATTCAAGTGAAGCGCACTCTGGTACAATAAAACTAAAACCTACTCTACGTACATGTACAAGCATCGTGTCCCCAAGAAAACGAATTAATCAACACCGAGTGTCAGTGTGGGAAAGGAAAAGGAAATTATGATTAGAAAGTGCAAAGCCAGGATATATATGAATTGATATACAAGAGTGATGTGAGTTTAGCGTGAGTGTAGAGCGAGATTAGTACCGTATGACTAAGGTAAGTACCGTATGAGTGAGGTACCATATGACAGGAAAGTCAGGTAGAGGGCGGAGGGGAGAGACTATGATAATCCTCTCTGATAGCATTTAAAACTTCTTTATTTTAGTTATAATCCTGCCCGGGCCCAAAACCTCTTGCTGCCCCAACTATGCGATGCTACTTAATGATTAAAGGACTCTCTAAACATTGGGCTCCTACATAGACATTGCTGTATTTCACCTTCACTCACAAACGTAATTTATTAATTACAAAATACATTTAGATTTACTAGGATTAGTCAATCTTAAGTAAGGCAGAACGAAAATAGGCAAATTCCCCCTTCCCCCCCACACACAAAAATTAATATATGGAATTTGGGGACCGTCATTTTCACTACAATATATATTTTTTCACTCGAACAGTAAGTCGCAATAACGGGCCTGAAAATTATACCATAACGGACAGCCTGAAACATCATTGCTCTCAGATGTGTGAGCTGTCTTATAATATATTGTACAACAGTATATTAACGTATATTAATGTTATAAGACGTATATTAACCCCCCCCCCCTTATACGTCAACGGAACACGTAAATGGATCATATTCTAGGATTCTGATTCATGAAGTAGCGAGGCACGAATAACTCAGGGATTCCCATTCAACACAGAGTCTGGAGCAAATTGCCAGCTTCTCCCCCCCTCTAAAAGTGATTTTTCCTCTTATTTTTTAAGCTCCGGTAAAAGGTATATACACTGCTCTCCTAAATGGCTGACCAATTACAGCTAAAGCCTAAAAAAAATCCCCGCCGCCTACCTCGTTGGCGAAGGTAAACTACGCAGAGGAAGTTTTATGCCGCAACCGTTGGTGGGATTGCACCGAACGCTGGGTTTTTTTAATGGCTATACCACTTAAGTATTTTTAATAATGTTTCCTCCGTCTCTTCTCATATTCATTATTTCCTTCATTCTGTTCCCCTTTTCATCACTCTTTGTCTTTGTTTTCCCCTTCTCCCTGCCTACCTCTCTCCTTTCACCTCTTCATAACCCCTCCACACACACTCTCCTGACTCCATTAACACCCCTCCTAACTATATTAACCCCATTAACTCCCTCCTGAATCCATTAACCCCAACCATATAACCTCTATACACCCAGCATCAATACACATACACTCAACCATAACTAGTTGGATACACAAGTGTAAGTATAAATGCGATTTCAATACCAAGATCATTGAGCCATTTTAATGAAATACAAAATGATCGGAAACGGTGTTAAGAGCCCTGTAAGTGCATCTAGGTGAGTACATCTAGGCGAGTACACTTCTATACTAACCTAGTTGTGCTTGTGGGGGTTGAGCTCTAGCTCTTTGGTCCCGCCTCTCAACTGTCAATCAACTGGTATACAGATTCTGGAGTCTATTGGGCTCTATCATATCTACATTTGAAACTGTATGGAGTCAGCCTCCACCACATCACTGTCACCACAAACATATTGTGTTTGTGATTGTAGTCAAACCAGTTGACTTTTTTCAGTGATGTATCTAATGATCTTAACTGGTGAGGAAACCAGTTATTAGTTTCTCACAACTTTTCGAGATTACGAACGTCTCGCCGTGAACCTTAGGAACCTATACTTAAACTTTGCCAAAACTTTGTATAGCAGAAGGAAGCTGTGTGCAAATGCCAACAGACATGACACCCCATTTTTTAAAACTGACCTAAACCCTACTACATTACATAAGAACATAAGAACATAAGAACAAAGGTAACTGCAGAAGGCCTATTGGCCCATACGAGGCAGCTCCTATTCTATAACCACCCAATCCCACTCATATACTTGTCCAACCCGTGCTTGAAACAATCGAGGGACCCCACCTCCACAATGTTACGCGGCAATTGGTTCCACAAATCAACAACCCTGTTACTGAACCAGTATTTACCCAAGTCTTTCCTAAATCTAAACTTATCCAATTTATATCCATTGTTTCGTGTTCTGTCCTGTGTTGATACTTTTAATACCCTATTAATATCCCCCCGGTTATGTCCATTCATCCACTTGTAAACCTCTATCATGTCACCCCTAACTCTTCGCCTTTCCAGTGAATGCAACTTAAGCTTTGTTAATCTTTCTTCATATGAAAGATTTCTAATTTGGGGAATTAACTTAGTCATCCTACGCTGGACACGTTCAAGTGAATTTATATCCATTCTATAATATGGCGACCAAAACTGAACTGCATAATCTAAATGGAGCCTAACTAGAGCAAGATATAGCTTGAGAACCACACCAGGTGTCTTGTTACTAACGCTGCGATTAATAAATCCAAGTGTCCGATTTGCCTTATTACGAACATTTATGCATTGATCCTTTTGTTTTAAATTCTTACTAATCATAACTCCCAGATCCCTTTCGCAATCCGACTTCGCAATCACAACACCATCTAGCTCGTATCTTGTAACTCTATCATCATTACCTAACCTCAGAACTTTACATTTATCAGCATTAAACTGCATCTGCCAATCC
This sequence comes from Procambarus clarkii, assembly GCF_040958095.1. NCBI lineage: Eukaryota > Metazoa > Arthropoda > Malacostraca > Decapoda > Cambaridae > Procambarus > Procambarus clarkii. The sequence goes on from NC_091232.1 coordinate 10,155,360, forward strand.
TTTGACCATTTCAAAACCCTATCTAGATCAACTTGAAGTGATAGTGAGTCCTCCTCCGAATTAATTTCCCTACCGATTTTCGTATCATCGGCAAATTTGCAAATGTTGCTACTCAAACCTGAATCTAAATCATTTATATATATTATAAACAACAGAGGTCCCAGGACAGAGCCTTGAGGCACTCCACTTACAACATTTTCCCACTCTGACTTGATTCCATTTATACTAACTCTCTGTTTCCTTTGGTATAGCCATGCCCTAATCCAGCTTAATATAGCACCCCCAATACCATGAGACTCTATTTTTTTAATCAGTCTTTCATGTGGCACTGTATCAAAAGCTTTGCTAAAGTCAAGGTATACAACATCGCAATCCTTACCACTATCAACTGCCTCAACAATGCTAGAATAAAAAGATAACAAATTTGTTAAACATGAACGGCCATTTATAAAACCATGTTGCGACTCAATTATTAATTTATGTTTTTCAAGATGAAGACGAATTTTATTTGCTATTATAGATTCGAGTAACTTTCCCACAATAGACGTTAGGCTAATTGGTCGATAGTTAGACGCAAGTGATCTATCTCCTTTCTTAAAAACTGGTAACACATTAGCAACTTTCCAAAACTCTGGCACTCTGCCTGACTCTATTGATTTATTAAATATGGTTGACAGTGGGTCACAAAGCTCCTCTTTGCATTCTTTAAGCACCCTAGCAAACACTTCATCCGGCCCTGGGGATTTGTTTGGTTTGAGTTTTACTATTTGTTTAAGAACATCCTCCCTGGTAACTGCTAAACTCGTCAACCTGTCCTCGTCCCCACCCACATAGACTTGTTCGGCTGAAGGCATATTGTTAAGTTCCTCTTTAGTAAATACAGATACAAAATATTTATTAAAAATACTACTCATCTCTTCATCACTATCTGTTATTTGACCTGTCTCAGTTTTTAATGGACCTATCCTTTCCCTAGTCTTAGTACGATATAACTGAAAAAACCCTTTAGGATTTGTCTTTGCTTGCCCTGCTATGCGAACTTCATAGTTTCTTTTTGCTTTCCTTATCTCTTTTTTAACATTTCTAACCAGTTGTACGAATTCCTGTTCTAAAGTGACCTCCCCATTTTTAATCCTTTTGTACCAAGCTCTCTTTTTACCTATAAGATTCTTCAAATTCTTTGTTATCCACTTTGGGTCATTAGTATACGATCTATTCAATTTGTATGGTATACTACGTTCCTGTGCTTTGTTTAGAATATTCTTAAATAAGTTATATATTGAATCCACATCGAAATCCCCATTTAAGTCACCTATCGCTGGGTTCATGTCTCGCTCCAAGACCGGCCCACACCCCATACCCAAGCCTTTCCAATCAATTTGACCCAAAAAATTTCTTAGGCTATTAAAATCAGCTTTTCGAAAATCTGGCACTTTAACAGAATTTTCTCCTACTGGTCTATTCCATTCTATGCTAAATCTGATTTCTTTGTGATCACTGCTCCCTAGCTCACTCCCTATTTCGATGTCATTAATTTGCGTTTCCCTGTTAGTTAACACTAAATCTAAAATATTATTTTCCCGTGTTGGTTCCTTAATGTGTTGCGTAAGAAAGCAATCGTCAATTAATTCTAGAAAATCTTCTGCTTCACTATTCCCTGTTTTGTTCAACCAGTTTATTCCGCTAAAATTAAAGTCACCCATGACATAAATACTGTTAGATCTAGATGCTCTAGATATTTCATCCCATAGATGCTTTGCTTCCATTCTGTCTAAATTTGGTGGCCTATATATTACTCCTATTATAATATTATTAGCTTTTTCGTTTAATTCAATCCAAATAGTTTCTGTGTGTGGCTCTGTTTTGATTCCCTCTTTGAGACTACATTTCAAATTGTCCCTAACATATATGGCTACTCCACCTCCTCGTCTAATATATCTATCTGTGTGAAATAGTTTAAATCCATATATTTGATATTCAGCTAATAGTTCTCTATTTTCTACATTCATCCACGTTTCGGTAAGTGCAATAATATCTATTTTTTCTGTGCAGACAAGAGCATTTAATTCGTTAATTTTATTTCTTAGACTTCTACTGTTAGTGTAATATACCCTAAGTGAATTGTTATTTTGCGGACCTTCTCTTTCCCTGATCGTTTTGCCAATTCCTTTCTCCCACAAACACATACTTTTATTACCTCCTACCTCCAAATCAATTCCCATACCTCTATCTACTAACAGTTTAAACCCAAACAAACACCTCTAACCACTTCTTCTAGCGAGTTCGCAACAGCAACAACCCCAGCTCTCGATAGATGCACCCCATCACGAGCATACATTTCATTTCTTCCATAGAAGTGTTCCCAGTTGTCTATGAAAGATATTGCATTTGATTTGCAATATCTTTCCAGCCGGCAATTGACACCAAGTGCCCTCGATATCCATTCATTTCCCACTCCCTTTCTTGGAAGAATGCCACATATGATCGGGATTCCTCCCTTGCTCCTAACTAACTCTATGGCTGTTTTATACCTCTGAATCAGTTCCTCACTCCTGACTCGACCAACATCATTTCCTCCCACGCTAATGCAAATAATGGGATTGTTCTCATTACCAGCCATAATATCATTCATGTTGTTTATAATATCACCAATGCCAGCTCCGGGATAGCAAACCCTTAACCTGTTCCCCCTATCTCTAGCACAAAACGTTCTATCCAAATACCTTATCTGGGAATCTCCCACAACTAATGTTTGCTTAGGTACTTCCTTTACTATCTGAGGGGCCTGCGCTTCCTTTCTCTTCGTTGCTTTCCCTTTTGCGCGATCCACAGTCTCTCCACAGCACTCGTCCTCCAAAACGTCAAATGAATTTGAAGTTGCTATGGCGTTTGAAGGCGGCTTTATCAAAGTCTTCTTAAGGCCCCTGTCTTTCGCAACTCTCCAAGACGAGGTCCCTTTACTGCTGGTCTCCTCCTTCGTTACTTCTCGTTGTTTTTTAAGCTGACGCACCTCCTCCCGCAGAGAGTCCAACTCTGTCCTCAGGGCTCCCACTAGAGTCACCAGGTCCTTCACTACAACTTCCATATTGCTATGATAATATAACAACACTCAGGAGCTCCGGTTAACACAACCTCTCACTGTGACTTCACCTGACCGACTGGATTAGGATAAAAATACGAACTAGATAGAGCAATGCTGTATATAAAGGGTGGACAAACAGCTACAAACCTCACTCTGCCGTATACTAACCTATTAGTGACAACGGGGAAGTGAGGTTCGGCTCTTTGTACCCCATCAACTAATCTAAAATGTTGTTCCTGTTGCGTAATAACTGAACTACTCTATTTGAATTCATCGTCAAATCTGGCCTTAAAGTTGTGGATTTAGGACTCAACTTCTTTCAGTGCATTCTACTTGCTAACTACCCGTACAGGGCACGAGTATTTCCTTACATTTCTTCGACTCGATTGTGTTTCCAGCTTTCAATGGATGTCCTCTCATTCTACTTTCTCTTAATATAGCTATCACTGTTAGGTAAGAGGATGAAACTTGGTGGTGGAGGTCCCCCTTGCTGTTGCTCAGTCCGACGCCCTCACTGCCTGCTCGCTCTCCATTATCCTCAGCTCACACTTTTGCCTGTGAACAAAAGCGCTGTCAAGGCAGATAAGCAATTACGAGGTCGAGCTAGCGTGCCTCAGCTGCTGGTGACAGGCGTCATCCCCAGCTGGTCCCTAACTTAGGTATGCGCAGTCTCTGCTCTGCCCTGTATGGTAATGCAAATTAGCATTCTCATGATGGTTACATACAGGTGAGATTCACTATGTGATGTGTGTGTCTAAGTAATTGCCTAAGAGTCATTACAGGATGAGCGCTACGCTCTTTGTATCTGGTCTTTCCAGTACTTTTTTGGTCACGCGACTCTTTATTGAAACTATTCATGGTTTTGGCACCCACCACTGCAAGGGAAAACTTCTAATATTTTTCGGTAACTTTTGCTTCCGTAGCTTGAATTTACGACCTCTTGTTCTTGAAGCTGCATGTTCCAAGAAATACTGTCAGTTTTGTCTATTCCTATTACTGTAGTATTTTCTACGTAGTGATCAAACCTACACTTTTTCTTCTAATTTTGGGATATTTAACATGTCAAACCTCTCCTCGTAGATCTTGTTTTTTTAAGTTGGAAGTAATTTATAGTAGAATGTTTCCATATTATTGGAAAATATTATTCCATTTTATTGATGCATGTACACTCACCTATTTGTGCTTACAGGTTTGAGCATTAGCTCTTGGACCACGCCATTTTAGCCGCTGTTTGTCTAATGCAATGACTCCTGACCTAATTCCATATCATATCTACAGTACTTTTACTATTATCGAGTTTGCTTCTACAACCTGCTCCTTTAGTTCATCCAATTTTCCCACAACTTTTATACTAAAAGAAATTGTCATTGTCTGAATCTTGAGCTCCCATTCATTCCCTTTAGTTATATTGGTATTCACTGACTATTATTTCCTCTGTTTCCACTGTCAATCCCTCCCCCCCCCCCCCCAAGTATTTTATACGTCTCTTATGTCTTCCCCTCTTCCACTTCTTTCCTAGCATTGTCAAGTTGAGTTCCTACAGTCTCTTTATACCCATCCCTCACAATTCTGTGACAAGATTTATTATAAACTGCTGAAACATTTTTGAGCTTCCTTATGGTTTTTAAATGAGGGCTCCACAATGGGGCAGCATATTCTAAACCTGATCTCATGTTGGTGTTCAGCAATCTAAATGCCTCCTTATTTAGGCTTCTGACTGACGTTCTAACTTTTGCCAGTGTAGAGTATGCTGATACTGTTATCGTATTTATTTGAATTTCTGAAGGTATAGTTTTATATCAATATCTATAAAATAGAATATCTGTTTGCCCGAGGTTGAGGCCTGCAGGCACTTGGGGATAGTCTTGGGGTATGACACGGGTGGTACACGAACAAGGGGAACAGGTGGAAACTTAGTACCCAAATGAGCCACAGGGACATTAGAAAGAACTTATTCAGGGTCAGAGAAGTTAACAAATGGAATGCATTAGGCAGTAAAATGGTGGAGGGAGACTTTGTACACAGTTTCAAATGTAGATATGATAGAGTCCAGTAGGCTCAGGATTCTGTACACCAATTGAGAGGTAGGACCAAAGAGCTAAAGCTTAAAGTTCAAGCCCCCAAAAGCACTAGGCGAGAACCCAACTTTCCAAGATTAATCATGTTGGATAAGAGTTCATAGGCTAGACGGTGTTAGCCCAAATATTAATCGATTCATTAAGCAAATTAAATGCTTAATAATTAAAGAAATACCTGTATCTGCATTTATAAAGACCCCCGCCCCATTTGATTTTCTTTAAAGTCTTTAATGCTCGATGTGTTTCCCATAGGGTTGTTCAGTAATTACAGTGCTTTGTCAAGAACGTCAACGTTCTTAACAACCTTGTCAACGTCAAGAAAATAGTCAATTTAAGGTGTCCTCTCCTAACCTACCAGAGAACCTAAAACGGAAAACGGGACAGTACGTCATTTTTGCGAGCCGCTTCCACTTCCTAGAACGACAATTGCTGGCCTTGTGTAACGCATAAGAGTGAAAAGCGACATTCTTCGTATGAGGACAGGTTGTAATAGATTTCCTGGGGGGGAATGGGGTAGAGAAGAGGGAGAGGGAAGAGGACAAGATAGGGAAGAGGGATGCAAGAGGGGATAAAGGTGGGAAGCAGGATAAAAAAAAAAAAGGGTAACGGGAAGAGAAGAGAGGGAAAAAGAGAGACCTGGGCTCAGCTGGGTACCCTTCTAGTGAATTATGTTTCAACCCTACACTCGAGAACACACACTGAACTAGACTTGGTAGCAGCAGTTTGTTATACAGTAGCACTATTATTTTCCTCCACGAAGCAATTGATATGTGGCTTCAAGATTATTTACTGGAGTGTCGCAGTGCTGCTTGTGAGTCATGTGGAAAATTAATGTTATTTTAATATCTATAGAGAAATGCCTCCCCCCAATCTTGGGTAAATGGTAATTAATATAGTATGAAATTGTGCATGTACACACGCATATACTGTGAACACGCACAAAGAACTAGGTCATTAGAAATAGTACTTTAATAAGCCTATGTTAACAGAACTATGTCCTATGCAGTGTAGCATTTATAAATCTGGGCAAAACAAATTGGTATTCTATAATGGAGTTAGCTTAACAGCAAGGAATAAAAAATATGGCTTGAGCATCATAATATTTTCATGGAATCCATATTCAGGTGAAGGAAGCAGGGTATGCATCTTCCTATACTCAATATTTCGTTATATATTTCTAGTTAGAAATATTTCAAACGTTTTGTCCTGTTTAAATTGAAGCAAGGTTGATATTTAAATTTCTGTATAAAGAAAGAATACTCTTTCAATATTAATTAGCAAGATTTGTATATTTTTTACTAACTTCATACTCATTAATTAGAAAAGGAAAACCAAGTCTCCATAACAATAAAATAGATTTAAAATATACCGGTAATCATCACCAGAATTTACTAACATCATAATATTAGTAGCAATAATAAACAATCATTTGAGATTATATCAACATTTCCTAATATTCTGAATAATATCTGGTAAAAACTGAAATATACCATAAATAAATTTTTTTTAGGCATGTACCAACTACCAGTATAATGAATGCATTAGACTGAAGGAAACAAAGGTTCAGAACAAGTCTGAAGAATACACCAGTCTACAACAAACCTTTATTACAGACAACAGTCGTGTGTGTAATAAGGAATTAGCCTTGGGAAATTCCTTCAGTAAAAATACTTGTTAGCAATTTATGCCCATCATCCACAAGAAGATACATCATCACACAAGGCTTGGTACGATTGTTTTCTCTCGACAAATAGCGTCACGCCTTTCCTTCAACAGTACAGCATTTATGCTACCCCATCATTTAACAACCATGAAAAAAATTTTTGTATCAGTAACAACAAAATTAACATTCTTAATTTGAGGGTAATTACATTATGCAAATAACTAGCCAATAAAATTACTGACTTCTTACATTCCAAACTTTTTCCTAATGTAACCAAAATTACTACAACAATATAAGCTATAACATTTTTTTATAAAGAAAATATTCCATATTGGTATTTCAACTCAAGCTTCATAACAATGCTTAACTGTGAAATCTAGAGCCCTGCTATATCTTTTCACTTGAGAACATTAGTACAGCGTTACAAAATATCTGATGTTCAGTCCCTTCTGAGTTAACATATTTGACCCAGTGTCTTCTTATCATAGTACTGTATATAAACTAACAATAAAAAATTAGATATATATGAGAAAACTTCAAAGGTTTTGGCAAACTTTGCTAACAATAGGTATGGAAGATCAAAATAATCACAGCAAAAATATAAAAGTCAACCACAAGCAATATCCCTGCACCCACTACAGTATTGAAGCACAATATAATGCAGTTCAGTAGGGAACTGTATTTCATCTTACACTTGACAGCAATCTTGACTGCTGGCTGAAGTTATTAAAATGGTCACCTCTTAACAAAAAATAATGATGAAAACAGTATTTAAAAGTATACTGTGTGTTTTACACATACACAAAGCAATGCACATGTACTTTATATAAATATATTTTTATAACTGAATAATTACTGAAAGTCATCAATATAACTTTAGTGAGAAAATACATACATTGCAATAATACATATTAAAGCAATACATTGCTTTTAATACAAGCAAACTACTTTAAAACCACATGGTGTCTTATCAGCCTAATATATGCTTTTCGTCATTTCAATCATTTTTCCCAGTACTATAAAAAAAAGGATTCTCAATAATACATTAATGCATTACTCTTTCATTATTTGTAATAAATTTCTACAGCAAGAACTCAATTATTTTGTTACAAGCAAAGATATTTTGAGTACCATAAACCTAGTTTCCATGATAAATAATTAAACATTATTGATGTTTCAAAGAATATCAATAAATCTTAAATTGGATGGTTTCAAAATAAGCAACACCGTGCTATATATTCTTAAAACAGAACATCACACTGAATGATAGATAAGCTCATAAGTTGCTAATATATGGCATCTCTTACGTAGTTATACACAAACCCATCATCATCCATTAAGGGTTAAGGCACAAGAACCTTGCCGAGCAGCATAGTTAAACAATGCAGTCATGTCACGGGCTATATAAATGATTTGTACTAACATTGAGAACAAGGTACACATCTGTTAATATAATCCAATGCCTTTCCCTGATACACAACTAATAAATATCATTTTAATGCTTCATAATATTTTAATACTGAAGTAAAACTAAGTTATGATAAATACCATGGTGTTATTCCAATCCAAGTAATGTTTATGATAAGCCAAATATCTTTGTTAAAGTAAACAGTTTTCATCATGTATAGCATGAGCTGTATTTTAATTATCATGCTGGTTTCAGAAACAAACCTGTAATGCAAAATAAAGACTAAGTACAGTTACAGAATAATTTATATAAATAATTTTTTTTACTAAAGAAAGCTACATATCTACCTTGAAAAACTACATTTCTGTAACATTTTATTACTTACCAAAATATATTTTGCTCCCTCCCAGTAATTTGTAATAAAACAACAAGTGCCTCTCCATTCATGTGCTAATTGGAATGCAGTAGAATTTGTCATTTATACAATAACTTCAAATCATTGTATAAAGAGACACAGTACAATAAGAAGTTTGATAGTGTTTTATCAATCTACTATAATAAATACAGTCTTCCCGATAGACAGTATCTAATATTATTAAAATATCCTGTCTATGTACTTATTACAACTCCATCTCCTTGGGCCTGGTCTTGAAATATACCAGAAGAGCAATAACAATAAACAACCCTGCAAACACTGGAAGCGCAATGGTGAAGGCTTTCTCCTTATTTTCCATAAATTCTTTCTTTCGCTCCTTTTTCTCCTTGGCGGTTTCTTTCACTTTTCCTTTTAACTGACGCATCCTGGACGAATCGGCCAAGCTGAAGTAATGGTACAATAATCAATTTCAAATTACAGAAAAGTGAAATCAATAAACTTCCAACAAAAATCCAGGGGCATGCACTCATGCGCCTAGATAATGTACTCTCATTTGTACCACATGTCTATCCGAAAAATTAACTCTTAAACATTTTACAGAAACATTATACTATTTGGTATTCACTGCAACCACCAAATTCTGGTGAACCAAACCCAGTTTTCAGAATAATTTCACTCAAGCATTTGGAATGGTCAGGACACTGAAAGCCTCTCGCATCTTGTAGGTCAACCAGGAGCCAGACATACCCCCCAGCTGTGAGCTTGAACCATATATCTAAATAGTGCCTTAATTTTAGCCAAAAACTAGAGTCACAGTTTTCTACTATAAACATGTATATATACAGTATTGCAAGAAGATAAAATAAATTAAGCAGTCATATATGATTGTCATAGCAATTTACTGATAAAAATGTATCTAGTAAAGTAAATGGGATGCAAGTAGCTACATACACAAGTTGCTAATGGATTTTTAAATCCTCCTAACTCAACCCTACCTAACCTAACTCACACCAATCTAACCCAACCAAACCTCAGCAATTATATCCTAGCCTAACTATAAATACCGTTTTAACAAACAGAAATCGAGCTTTGTTTTAACGTCTTATGTATGAAATGGTCATACCCCCAGTAAATGATCACTGCCTAAGGTCCACATATAAAGTAATAAAACTACCAATGAATAAAAGAAAATTAAAAAAATATATTATATATATAAATATATTCCTCATAAGCACATTTCCCTTAACGTATAATACAACAAAAACTGCGACTTTTATGTAATACCAAGAGAAGCGAGGGACAATATGGCCCGAGCCGGAGAGGATGCAGAGGTGATGTGTTTACATCTGGCGACGTGGTTCACCACGTCAAAACAACACTTGTGGAATATCTTATTCTTTATCATTTAATTGCTACCAATAACCCTTTGCACATTATAAAATTTACTAATATATATAAATTATATATCATTTGCATTGCTGCTGCTTGGCATTTAAGGATGAGTGTATTTCATTCTGGATGTTGGAGGTTCAAAAAGATACATTTTCCTTAGTTCCCGTGTTGTTAATATGTTCTATAGTTATTATGCTAAATTTCTGCTTCTTTTACTAGCTATAATTGTGCTCTTCGGTTTGCAGTACTTTATTTACTAATTTATATTTATCTCTTACAGCATAATTCCTAGAAAAAAATGGATGTTTTTAATGAAGTCCACAAACCAATGAAAATTAAGATTTTGAAGCCTTGAGCGCCGGCTCCAGGTTATGATTGGTGTAGTGTGTGTTGTGGCCGCGGGACGGGAGGGGCCCATGTAAACAGACATCCGCTATATTGGGACAGGGTGTTGGCCATCTGTGGATCAAAGGGAGAAGAGGACCACCTCAGTCACACCTGCTGCTGGAGCCTCTAGTAAGTCAGCAAGTGTAGTCTTCACAGGGTTCTAGGGTGTGTTGTGAGCGGGGTAATATTAAGGGAAAGGGTGTGTGAAGAGTGAGAGGGGGAGAGAGAGAGAGTGTATGTGAAAGGTGTAGGTAGGTTAAGAGGGAGTGGGCGTGGGCAGGGTGAGAGAGAGAATTTAGGCATAGGAGGAAAAGAGGGTTTAGGCAGGTAAAATAGTTTAGGTGGGTAAAAGGAGAATTAGGGTATGTGCGACGGGTGGTGGAAAGGGTTAAACAGAGAGGGAAGGGTGAGTGTAGAGGGTGTAGTCCCTATACCACTGACAACAGGCACAGGTGTTGACTTATTCCTGCTAATAGACAGATAAGCATACCTGCTATTGTGGCATTTAACCTTCAGTTTTCTACACAGACTTATATGTAATACCATGTAATAAGTAACCATTACTTATTACATAAGTTACCATTACAAATAACATGTAATAGATGTTACTTATATGTAACATCTGTAATATTTCTAATTGCTTATGGTTAAAGAAACTCGGTGAAAGTTATAGTAACTGGTTTTGACAAAAGCTGAAATGATGTCTTTGGTAAATGTTTACTCTAGGGATTCATGTTTTTTATGTCAATAAAACAATAGCACTTTATATAAAAGCTTTTATATAGCTTAGTCCTGGCTAGACTGCCATCACTAAGATAAAGACACCGGTTTCTGGATGTATGCCAGTTGCTGGACATGTAGAATTTTTTTTTTATAAAGCCGCCATGAATTCTTGTGATATACACTAATAATATATAGGAACATGAAAACTATCATATATAATAATTATACTACCTTCCATATTACTATCAGACTTAACAGTTTATGATTATTTTCAAGGGGATAGCTACCAAACATTGGTTTTTGGTCACTGGTATTCGATAGAACAGGGAAGCTAGCTTTGGATGGGAGGGAAGTGCTGGCTTTGAACAGAGCAAAAGGTCATGAGAAGATATATAATGTTGTATTCATGAAGATCATTATAAAGCATAAACTTCATGTCTTGCTAAATGGAGTTAGTATATAAATCGTATATACACAGTGTGAATGAGCAACACATCCACTCAGACATCAGGGTAGTAAGCAAGTCACTTTCATCTGGTTAAGATTACCTCACCTGCGTCACATGTTGGTCAGCAGCACCATTGGCTCCCGAGTCTTGTTTTCATGTATTAGTACACGTCTCGAAGCTTTGAGTCCCTTTTCAAAATTCAGCATCTAGTGGTTAGTGCTAACAATGCTTAGACCATTTTTACCTCAGTTTCTTTTCATTCATATGCTCTAATTGTTTATGTGATGAGAAATAACTCGACAAAAGTTGTAATCGTGAAAGGCTAAATACTGTATATGCAGATATACGTACTATGTATTGGTATGTGTATGTCTTCCTATAGTTGTGTTGCTGATCTAGGCTCCTTACCCTATGCCTAATCTGATTTAAAAAAAGTTAGCACATTAACCCTTAAACTGCTCCCGTGGTTCTCAAGTGATTGATCCATGGTTCTCCTGTCATTTGTGAATGATTTAATGTCTCTTAATAATCAAAGTTCCTAAATATTCTATGTGGTTGTCATTGGACATTAGAAACCTCTGGCAATCATTTGCCATATTGCAAAAAAAATTCTGAAAGCCTTAGCTACCTTCCTGGGCATTATTTAAAAAACTGTCACCATTTCAGATGCATCATTATCCATTTACTGATTCCTGTGATGAGAAACATTTATGCTATGCAAAATTTCTAAGAATTTTGTGGACCAGGAATATATTTGTGATAAAGAGAAATCTATTACTATACTAATAGTTTTCTTGAAAATAAAGTCCCAGAATTTAACGTTTTAAACACCACTTCACCAGATTACACCCAAATTAAAATAATTATAATTTTTCCCCACAGACATCAGAAATAAATGTTTTATAATATAAAAAGGAGGAAGAATTTTTTTTAGATGTTTTTTTTATATGCACCTGAAAAGGGACTTAAAAATCAGTGCACAGTTTAAGGGTTAATTAGCTTAAAAGTCAGCAGTCACAAGCTGTCAACACATTAATCAGGGGGCCTGGATAAATATTGCTTACACCAGCACCTCATCACATTAAGGACACAATGTACACACTTTTCCACATGCTCATTCATTCAGTCTCTGGTTGGATCCTTAGTTGCTTTCTGTACCTTTCTTTCATAGGAACGAAAGGTACAGAAAGGTGTGGAGGGTTTAGATTTGGACAGCTCATTTATGAGGGGATGGGCTGGCTAGAGCCTCAGGTGACCTGCAGTGCCACTTGGTTTCGGTCAGGTACAAGACGGCTAGTGAGTTTACCCTTTGCTAATGGTGTTTTGCCTCATTACCTCTGGGTACCTAATTTTCTTCAAGCAATTGCTTGTTTTGTTCTTATGCTCTATGGTAGGATATTTCTCGGTTTTAGGTTGATCCCCAAGCTCTCGTTGCCTTATAGAGTGAGAACGAGCTTCTGGTCTTTGCTACTTGTAGGCAACAGTGGGTCTCTGAGGCCTGGTGCATCTCCCTGGCTCTTGGCTGGACCAACAGTGCCGAGGGCCCCACCAGGAGAGTGGGTTTCATTATAATAAATAATCTATTTTCTTGTATACAGTACTTAATCAAGTTATGTATTCACTATTTAAATATTTGTCTTGTGCATGCACATCTTTGTTTTAATACAATTCACTGGTGGGTTTTGTATAGTGTTTTCTTTATAATTTTCTTTTAAATTATTTATTGGTACAGTATGTGAAAGACTTTATTATTCACATGCATCCGCTTTTATAGTCAAACGATACAATTGTAGTACATCTTATATTTATATTTTTTATAAATTTAGTGTTTTAAATTTTGAAACGAATTTGGAACACGAAAAACTTCACCCAAAACATACAAAAGATATTTATTTTCAATTATTTTTTTTCAATGCCTGATTTATTGCATTAAATAAAACAGGGTAGCTTTCAACTCTTATTTTTTATTTTGCTATTAATTGCATGATATGTAACCTCTATCCACAAGGCTGTCATGGGAGCAGTTTAATATTATTTATGAATAAAGTTGGTCACAGCATTTGTAGCATTAATTTTAAGGACAAATAGATCCATTATAATTTGTCTCTAAAGATTTAAAAATAAATTTGGGTTTGACTTTAAAATTTATCTTAATTGTCCTTGACTTCCTCTATTCCAGGGTTGTTTGTAGATTACCCTGGAAAGATGCCGGGGTAAGTCGGCTCTCCATAATTTGATGTTGTACTAATAGCAGCAACTTGCAAGTGTGGGTGTAATTGTTTGGTCTCTCTCATGGCAATAATCACTAGTAATGTGGGCCCTAAGTTGTTGTAGCGGTATTATACGATTTACTTCTCTATTTTTGAAGCAGTTTGATGTATGCGTTTTACAATGCAAAGCTTTTATGTAATCTATGACATTCGTATGCAGTTTTTATTGATTGAAAACAGCATATGCTAATTTTCTATATTTAACTAAAGAATAATGTTTAGCATTTATCATGTTTACTTTTTAAGTACAGTATTTGGCATGAATCAAGCTTCAAACATTTTGATAACTAGATTTTGAAAAGATGCAGAATGTTTATTTCAATAAATTTCTAATTTAGATTTAATTTGTTTTTCATTGTTACTACAGTATTTGTGTAAGTTTTGACAAGTTATGGCCCACATATAGTTTTAGTGCTTTTTATTTATTTTCATGTTTATATTAATGTTTATTTAAACTGTTTTAAGAACCCTAAACACTGAACTCGATATGCTGTTAATGTACTGTATAATAATTTACATCTTAAAGGAAAGTTGGCTATGAGACCTTTGACTTCTTTTGTCTTCCATTAAGTTACTAATTTAAAAATACACCTTTATATTCATTACAGGCTAAACAAATTAATAATAAAAGCATATCTAAAAAGCTAAAATAATGTCATTAATATATATATATATCCATATGCATTTGTAGCCATGACATAATTCCATACTGTAATCATATCAGCATACAACAAGCCTATATAGGTTTGAATTCTAATGCAATGATCTTACTCATACCCAGTACTGCATTGGCTTAGCCCAGGCTTCTAAATGACCATTATGGCTTACACTTCATCTGTTACTGCTCGAGGTCTAACTTCTGGAAATCTCCTCTTCTTAAGGAGGTGGCATCATATTCAGCCTTAGCCAGATACTGTATTTGTAAATTGCCTTTGTGTTAAATACATTTTAAGTAGCCCTTGAAGTCAATTTTTTTTTTCTGGCATTGTCAAAATAAGCATGTGTGCTTGGACACTGCTTGTTTACTGCATTCATTTTAAGGTGGCTTGGTGTAGTGTTGTATAATGTAAGGAATAGTTTGAATGTTCTCTGTTATGTAATGTACAGCCAATGTTGTATAATGCTTTTTTGTTCTGTAAAATTGGTACAAGATTTTAGGTATTTGTACAGTGGCACCTCGATTAACGAGCAGCTCTATCTACGAGCATTTCGAGTAACAAGCAAGCCACTCGCAGAACATTTGTCTCTACTAACGAGCTTTTCCTCGATTAACGAGCATTTCCGCTGGTTCTCTGACACCTTTTAAGATAGTTTTGTTTCGCAAGACGAGTTTTCCACATGACGAGCTCAGTGCCGGAATGGATTAAACTCGTTAATCGAGGTGCCACTAACATTAAAGGGGGGGGTGGAGTCAGTTGTATATTAATGTTCTGTTCATGTAATATGAATTGATTTGGTGTTCATATTTTTCTTGTATTTTGTGATACTATATCAGTGTACATAAAGTTGAAACTTCATACATGTCCCAATAAAGATATTCAAGTTTATTACTCAATAAAGTTTATTACATATCCAGATGCAGATTGCAAATCACTTTATTACATATCACAGGATATATAATTTTTAATGCTGCTAAAATGAATACTGTACATTTTTTCATATCCATGGTTTTCATCAGTCAGTATTGTAATGTATAAATTTATCACCACGTATATTTACTGTAGTTAGTGTATGTTAGCGTATATTCATACGCTGCTGAAGAAAGTTTTTTCTGAGAGACTCCTCAGTAGCTCCCCGAGTTTATAGACTGGTAATACCAAACTTTAGCTCTACACACCAGGAACTTGTGAACCATGAACAAATCCACAAGAGCCGTGACGAGGATTCGAACCTGCGTCCGGGAGCATCCCAGACACTGCCTTAATCGACTGAGCTACGACAGGGTTAAAAGGGTTGAAACCGAAGTTCTACTGAACTTACTGGATCCCGTAGCCTCTCCGAGGCACAAACCGGGCTTTCACACAACTTAAGTATCACGTTAGTGTGATCTCTGTGTGTGATGATGTAAGGGCGAAGAGGGAGAACGGCCTATTGACATAGCTCAGGTGCAGGGGGGGGGGGTTGTGTAAAAGCCCGGTTTGTGCCTCAGAGAGGCTACGGGATCCAGTAAGTTCAGTAGAACTTCGGTTTCAACCCTTTTAACCCTGTCGTAGCTCAGTCGATTAAGGCAGTGTCTGGGATGCTCCCGGACGCAGGTTCGAATCCTCGTCACGGCCCTTGTGGATTTGTTCATTTGATGCATCACGTTAGTGTGATCTCTGTGTGTTGTGAACCATCGGTCTCCTACCAGAAGCCAGGCAAGCAATCATTGCTGCTGGGTAAATAATTTAACTGAGGTGCCTGACTACCACCAAATGGCAGTGCACCCATAGTCTCTGCTGGCCCGCCGCTTAACTACAAAGCCACCAATGCCAAAACTCGTAGATGCAACAGATATTTTTTGATACACAAATTTGGATATCAAAAAATATAAATTTTGAGATTCTGGAAGGGTCACATTGAAATCCTTATCACCAGTTGATTACATCATTTGATATAAATTAAATCATACCACCAAATATATCTGGACTTCAGCAAAGCCCCTGATATTATATCTCTGGAAAGATAGATTAGGAAGGTACAGATGCATAATATTAGAGGGAATATCTTAAATTGGATTTGGGAATATTTTTTAATCCTCGAGATGTACATTAAAAACAATTAACAATATTCCTGATGCTTGAATAAAAGAATATATTCTTAGGTTGTAAACAAACACATGAGGAGCACAAATACATACTCGGGTTTAGCTGTAAGAGACTCTTAAGTTTGGCTTCTTTAATTGGCTGGTGGTGAGGTGGCTAGATACAGTGGTATGGCACCAAGTGATGGGGTGGGGTGTTGTGCGGTAATATCCTTCTCTCATTTTTTTATTTTCCATGCTCATTTGATATATCAGTGTCACTAGTTGAAATAGTTGTTCACATTTTATGAGGACATAATAAAAGAAATTGCTGAAAGCCTATTGGCCCATGTGAAACAGCTCCTATTTATACCCAACCAAACTTATTCATATATACATGTCTAAAATTTGTTTCAAACAATTCAGTGATACCACGTTTACTGTGTTACCCAGTAATTTGTCCCATATATCAACAACCAATATTTTCCCAGGTCTTTTCTAAATGGAAAACTTAATCAATTTGTATCAATTGTTTTGTGTATGTGCTCCAAGTTTGCTCCAATCAATGGAGCAATCTTATAACATACAAGCACTAGAGAGAGCACCAAGGGTACACATACCCAAAGTTTAAGAACCCCCCTGGTCTAAGGAAACCTTGATGCTGAAAAAGGCCTCATTTAACAGGCTTCTGACCCCTGACAATGGGAACCAAATGTTCAAAATAAGATTAATATCTAGTGGTTATAAAAAACTATAAATACCTACTAGCGTATATAAACATAGGTGTAATCAGACCCTCTTAAAAAAAAATAGTGTTATTATAGGATGACTAGTTATTTCTACCTATTAGGAACCTCCCTTATGAAGAGAGATCAAGAAGACTTAATTTACATTCTGTAGAAAATAAAAAAGTAATGCGGTATGTGATTGAAGTGTACAAATAGCTACAAGAGTATAACAGGAGGGAATATTAATTTTTAAAATTATATTTAAAAATTAGAACACACATCATTGGATACAATTTGGATAAGCTTCGATTCCGAAATGAACTAGTTGAAATAGTGATGGAGGCAAAGAGTGTACTAGGTTGGTAAAAGCGTATTTAACACAATTCTGGGTAACACTAGGGCCGCAAGATTGCTTCAAGCTTAGGTTAGACATATATATACAAGTATGCATGGTTGGACAGAAATAGAAGCTACCGTGAATGGTCCAGTTGGTCTTTTGTAGTGTCCTCTATTTTTATGTGCTAATATTGAACAGCAGTTAATGTTTGTAAAAGTAGGGCCCCACTGAATTTATTGAGTGTTCAATGCATGTGAATGATGCGGGACTGAAATGTAAAGATTAGTATATAGAAAAGACAAAATATTGGTAATTTTGTTGTATTGTTATGATTAATAATATTCACTTCCATCATTTGCCTATATAGTCGTAATGGCTTGGCGCTTTCCCCTGATAGTTCTATTCCCTTCCCCCACTTGTATGTTAAAAGCAATACTTTTGACATTTGCCTAATATAGTGTATTTGGAGATTACCTAAATTTAGCCCCTATTAGTTCAGTACATTATGTTTTTAAACAGCACATGTACATTGTTAAAATGTTGTTTTCATTGAGAACCATCAGTGATGTACACTGTGCCTGCTCTTTGTGTTATCATTCTGATAAGTAATATATTGTGAAAGATTAAGTTACCATTTAGCCAGATAAGTTTCCCAAATAATTTCATTATTGAGCATTTAATATTTACTTTGTGTATGTTTATTTTATTTAGTAAATTTTCTATTAACTATTAAAAGGTATCTTCTACAAAAGATCTTAAAAATTCCTATATCTGGAACATATTGGTAATAAAATGTCCCCCAATAGATAAGCAACGTCTCCTGATAACAGTACAGTACTCTAGTTAGGTGTTGTTACCTCAGTCGACCGTGCTACCCGAGTTTCATATTACATATTTTAATTTATATATGTATATTGTTACAAGTATATACAGCAACTTGTATCAAAACCCCAAATTTGCTTATTGATAATAATTTGGGGAAAATTAAACAGAGATTTACTTGCTTTACCCATTAGTGTTGTAAAGTCAGTTAAATTATTGTAATTATAACAAAATGAATCGGAAGAAAAACAAACTGGCTCTGGAATTGGAGGCGAGTCACTTGTATAATCGTCGCAGGAATTGTGCCATTCAACCTAATGAAAATGCAGATGGTGCTACTTGCTCTTCGCAGCATTTGTATTCGGGTACCAATACACAAAGTACAGCTCCATCAGACTACGAGCAGGTTAACCCTGTTCCGAAACCTCCAAGAAGACATGGTTTTGCAGCAGAAGATATTGACCTCGGTGAAAATTTTGCCAACAAACGTGTAACAAACATGCTCACTCCAGAACTGGAGAAAGAATTTCGAAACCAGTTCATAGAAAATCTAGACATAGCACAGGCACTCAGTGAGCGACCTCCGAGCTTCTCACCACCTGCAAGGTGATCCAGTAGCATTAACAGGTTTTTGAAGTTATGGAAGCTTGAATTTTTTCAAATGAATGCAAATTTGAGTTTAGTTATCAGTGAATACTTGAAGTATATATATCATGTGACTTAATTAATAGGGTGGTTGTTTTTGTTTGTAAAATGTAATGCAGTAGTTAAATCTGAAAACATTCCTTATATCATAAATCACCCAGGTAATTGTGTCGTGCCTCGATTGGCTGGTTTCGTATGAGTTCCCTTTTCCAGCAGTGTGTGAAGGTGTGCAGACACTGGGCACATGTGATTACTCCTTTGTAATTATATAGGATAGAACTTTGTGTCTGATCTTTCTTTACACATATAGGCCTATAACAGTTTTCTTCCAAGTTTTCTATGCCTTTTTGCACGCGCTAACTTATCCTACAGCGGCTTAAGTAGAAATACTCTCTCATATCTGCAATATTTTATTTCTAACTTAACATTCATTTGTTGTTGTACCAATAGCTGGATGAGTATACTGTATAAGCTTATAAATCATTTCATACTACCCCTTTTCCTATTTTCTTCCCGAGAAGTTGGTTCTAATTTGCTTTAACCTTTCAGTATAATTTATGTATTTAAATTCCAGTTGCCATTTAGTAGCATATCTCTACACACTTCCTAAATCAAGTTACATGCCCAGAAACTCTTTTTATAGCAATTGTACTAAAGGTAAATGGCTATTATTCAACTTAAGAATGAGTTAAACAAATTTACACAGGCCAAATGATTTATTCTGGATCTTACAAATTTCCTTCTGTAAATAGCATATTGGTATACATTTTCATCCTATTAGATTCGTATTTTTGTATTTTATGCATTTTTTTATTGTATATTGTATTTATATTGGTGTTGCATTTAGTGTGTTGTTTGTGTCTTGTGTGCTAATTCTTACAATTTAATGAAAAATGTAACATTACCATAACCAGTATTTTAAATTGTATGTATATTTTTATTATGGAATACATATTATAACTGCCATAAGCTACTGTATTAATATATTCCTAACTCTCCTAATGGATATCTGTTTTGATTTGATTATATCTATAAATGTGTGGGTTATTTTTCTTAGTTGAGAATCTTTTTGCAAATTTTATGTTTAATTTCTATATTTTTTTTACAGAGAAAACACTTTTTTACAGTAAAGGATATTTTTTAATGGGTTTTCAATCAAAGGAAAAGGATTGATAACTAAAACATAAATAATTTAATGTCAATTCATTATTTCTTTATTCTCCGAGTTGATGATAAATCTAATACTGTTAAACCATGAAGCATTTGAAGTTTTATATTGTGTGTTGAGTAAGCTTTTGTGTGACTTGCTTTGATAGTCATAGATGAAGAAAAGAATGTAATGTTCTCTTCCCTGCTGAATGTTATACTGAGATTTATGATTGACATGTACATTAAAATTTTTGTAAAAAACTGATACTAATAATCATTGTAACCCCTGTTTCCCACTTACATTGGGTGAGGAGTTATTTCCCAAAGAAATTAGTGGAGCCATTTATGAAACGAAGTCTAAAGGGCTTTAAAAATATAACCCATTCATTCCTCATATCACAGTACATAGCATAACAACACATCAGTAAATCATACAAAGCAGGACCTCACTGCCCCTATGAAATTAGGTGCACAGTATATCAGGAGTGTTCTGTACTGTACTAACAACCCTGTTAATCACTCAAAGTTCCATCATGAATGTTCTGATACAGCTCGTGCGCTATTCACACTCAGTACAGTATCTGCTTTTTTACACTCACAATGACTGCCCAAGGTTTTGGCCTTCGTCTTCCTCTCCTATACTCATTCTCCCTCCACCATTGTTATCATTTATTTCTTCAATTTGACTGAACCATCTTGGTTCACTTATGTCAGTGTGTTGTTCCTAATGCAAGACGTGCTTCTCAGATTGCATATTTCCACTGCTCTAATATTCATGGTTTTTCATATTCATGCATCCATAAATAAAGGGATATAGAAGGGTAAGCATTACTCCTCCTTCATACAACCCTTGAGTTTTATCTTATTTTTTCTAAATAAGGATTTAATTGCATTGCCCACTTTCCCTCCCAACTTGCACAAATTCCTTTTGTCAATCACACATCTCAATATATTTAGAATCATTAATATAAATACCTGTAGAGATGTGCTACTAGTTAATGTCTGAAGTTGCTCTGCTCTCCGAGCAAGTTGCTCTGTTATAAATTTCATTCCGCCTACATTCACGCTTGGGACCATTCTATCGCCAACATCAACAAAAACCTTTATATAAACTACATGAACCTTATGATGTTCTTGCTGGACAATCTTCATATGTTTACATCAAATCCAACATGTAGCACTATTTAAAAATATTGGACATGATATAGTACTCCATATGACATACCATACTCCATTTATTCTATTCAGTACTGTAAAATGCACTCGGTTTTCACCTTTCTCTAATATTCTTAACCCGACCACAAGCTGTCTCAATACAAATACAGGGGTACCTAATCTGCACACCATTATTAATTCATTTTAGTGGTTGTTAATAAAATTTGACATTTCTGGATTGTATGTACAGTAGTAGTTTCATTTTTACTGCCATAGCCATTAAATGGGTTAATAGATCAGTTTTCAATTTTTGATCTTTATTACTGTTACTTTTATATTTTGTTTGAACTAATTTATGATAGATTATGGAATAATTGATCATGTTTGGATATTTTGCAGTCTTCACATCATGTCTCTGGGGTCCATGACCTGCACTCGGTGCGGGGACGGCTTTGAACCCCAGGAGAAGATCGTTAATTCAAATGGACAGCTGTGGCACACCCAGTGCTTTGTGTAAGCAACCTACTCACCTGTGTTTCTATAAAATTGATGAAGTAAATTTTTAAGAGAAAATTGCATGCTTTGTATTGTATACCATATTGACACAATATTGCAAAGTATCTCAAACAATCTAAAGTGTAGAATTCTAAGTAGCAGATCTTTCTCATGATACTGTGTCATCATACGTTTAGTTGTTATAATGCAGCACTATCAGTATACCTAGGTCATAAAAGTATTTGTGTGTACGTCTGATACCATACTACTTGTGTAAAGGAGGAAATGTAGATGTTTATCTCTCAGAATGTTTGGTAATATGTTTATTGTTTGTGATGTGTGTATATGTATGTATTAACACGATGTACTGAACGGGGCGAGAATAGCTTGAGCTACCTCATCCCTTTGTGTGTATTTTACATCAGTAAACTTATTTCAATTTCAATCAGCTTTGTATTTGGTTGGTAGCAAATGTAGTGGTGATAGGTAGATGTGTGTTTAGAGAAGTAACCTATAGCTTGGCTTCCTCGGACAAGTCCCCATCCGTGAGGGAACATTCACATGGAAATTTTTTTCTAGACATTTAAAATACATCTGCTCTTGGGCTAGACAGTAGAGCGACGGTCTCCCTTCAAGCAGGTCAGCGTTCAATCCGCGACTGTCTTAAGTCGTTTAGGCACCATTCATTTCCCGTGTTCCATCCCAAATCGTTATCCTGACCCCGTCCAAGTGCTATATAGCTGTAATGGCTTGGTGTTTTTTCCTGATAATTCCCCCTCCCTTCTTAAAAAGACTGAAAAGACTTTTGAAGTACTGTATTTATAAATGTAGTAACAGGTGAATTTTACTGAATACACCACAAGAACTCTTATTGTGGCCTGAAAATGGAATTGCATAATTAATGTCATTACAGTACTTGCATGACTGGCAGATGTGCACTTCTATACATTACTGGATATAGAATAGCCTAACTAAATTTTATGGAATTTGGACATATCTTGGGTACATACTGTTTTTTATATGGGTCTAGCAGCATAGTTTTCATATTTGTATAGGTTAATGAATAAAATCAAGAAAAGTTAATGATTTACAAAGTACAGTACTGTATTGTTGGAATTTAAAGAAATTGTTTATCATTTTAATACAGTATTTTCATTATACAGTGTAGAAGTAGTTGTTGGAGAGAAATAGAGAAAGCTCTCAAGATAGTCTGGTAACATTTCTCAGGCATCTTTACCTTCTGTGTCATTCTAGAGAAGTTACAGAATAAGCATTACCAGAATTTTGGATCACTCTGTGGTGTGGTGTGGTGTGGTATAGTATACTTGTCTCATAAGCATGTTCAAGAAAAGACAACTAAGCATCGAGCATTGCTCCTTAGCTCCATTTGATAATGCACTCTGTAGCAACTGGGACCTGGATTAATGGAGGGGGCCTCGTAGCCTGGTGGATAGCGCGCAGGACTCTTAATTCTGTGGCGCGGGTTCGATTCCCGCTCGAGGCAGAAACAAATGGGCAAAGTTTCTTTCACCCTGAATGCCCCTGTTACCTAGCAGTAAATAGGTACCTGGGAGTTAGTCAGCTGTCACGGGCTGCTTCCTGGGGGTGGAGGCCTGGTCGAGGACCGGGCCGCGGGGACACTGAAAAAGCCCCGAAATCATCAAGATAACCTCAAGATAACCCTATATGGATGTGAAATGATTGTAGAGTCATGTTCTGGAAAAAACACGGTACTGAATAACCTAATTGGCTTCAGTACCTAGCATGAGCCCTAAATCCTTGCCTCTTCCTCTTCCCAATAGGAATTCCATATCCAATACTATTTAAAAATCCTGAAACTTCTTGCTACTATATTTGTTTTTGTATATAGAGTTTTACCTTTTCATAATGTCAAATTATTTGATATTTCATTTTGTAATATGAAGGTAGGAAAGTACAGATTCATATGTGATGTCAAAACTAGTAAACTAAATTTACTGTTTCCTTGTAATATTTGTCTTAAACTGATAGTTGAGCATGGAAAAAGCATTTAGGAAATCACAGGCAGCTAATGTGTAAAAAAAAAGAGAAATGATAAGCTAAATGTTAAGAGCTGAATTGGTAACGTGTATAAATTCCAATATATATAAGAATAAGTTTAAGTACGTTATTTGATATAATGTACAGTACTTTAAAAGTAATGTATTAGTTTTGACACTTCAGAGAATGTAATTACTTTGTTTTCCCATTTCCTTTTGGATAGTCTATTTATACTGTATTTCCTAAACTTGCTATTATTGTTGTGGTTGGTTGTCGGCCACTCCAGACCGACAACCAGAGCGCAACTCCATGGTCTCCCGAGACTGATGGATGCCTACTACTACTACTACCACTATTATTTGTACACCTGGCATGGCATCCTCAGCACTGGATGTACAGTATTATATGTATTACGGTATGTTACAGGTGTGCACAGTGTTTTCGTCCATTCCCTGATGATGTGTTCTACGAGTTTGAAGGCCGTAAATATTGTGAACATGACTTTCAAGTTCTCTTTGCACCATGTTGTGGCAAGTGCAGTAAGTAATTTATTTTTATGCACTAAATTTTAGGATACAGGGAAAAGTTGCCAGTATTCAGTGTCGTAATGTAAATTATTGGCATTTGAATTTGATTTAAAAAAAAAAAGGATGGTATAACTGGTAATAACGATAATAATGATAGTATAACTGGTAATAACGATAGTATAACTGGTAATAACGATAGTAAAACTGGTAATAACAATGGTAACTATAGTATAACTGGTAATAACAATGGTAACGTTAGTATAACTGGTAATAACAATGGTAACTACAGGCATACCTCAGAATGCGAGTTTAATCCGTTCCTGGAGACGCCTCGCCTTCCGAAAACTCGCATTCCTAAGTTAATTTCCCCATAAGAAATAAAGGGAAATGAATTAATCCGTTCCTGACTACCCCAAAAACCCCACATCAAACTAAATTTTTATACCTAATTTATATTAGGTATACCTAATATATACTTATTTTATACCTAATTTTATACCTAAGAGTGCTGTAGGCGTATGGAAGATGGTGAGGAGGGGGGAGGAGGAGAGGAGTTACTGTTTGGAAGGGGAGTCCCCTTCCATAATCACATCAGGCAGTGAGGATCTTTCTGGTGTGCTCTCCCTGGGACGTTTAACCTGAGTGCCACTAGGTCCTGGTTGAGGCTCACTGCTCTATTTCCTCACCACAAATTTGTCCATGGAAGCTTGCTTTTCCCTTCTTCGCAAGCTCTCTCTGTAGTAAGGCATCACATTGTCATTGAAAAGATTAAGACAACGGCCTACTACAGCTTTGTCTGGGTGAGTATGTTCAATAGTTGTTTGAATCTCTTCCCACATCTGACACACCTTCTTAATTACTGCAGAAGGGACACTCGCTGGTGCTGTTGGTGCTGCTGCCACCTCCTCCTCCACTGCAGAATCATTCGCTGCTGTGTTGGCTTGCTGTTCCTGTTGAAGGGCTAGGAGTTCTTCGGTGGTCAGTTCTTCGTTGTGTTCTTCCACCAACTCCTCCACATCATCACCATCCAATTCCAAGCCCATTTGCTGTCCTAGACTAACAATTTCCTCAACAATAGGCGCATCATTTATAGGCTCAAACCCCTCAAAGTCTAGTTCTCTCACACCTTCAGGCCACAATTTTCTCCAGCCAGAGATCAGGGTTCTTTGAGTCACTTCTTGCCAGGCTTTGTCAACGAGTTTTAAAGCACTACAAATGTTAAAATGCTCTCTCCAGAACTCTTTGAGGGTGAGGTTTGTGGCTTCAGTCACTTCAAAACATTTCCGGAAAAGTGCCCTTTCATACAGTTTCTTAAAATTCGCTATGATTTTCTGGTCCATAGGCTGAATTAGAGGAGTGGTGTTAGGAGGAAGGAATTTAACTGTGAGGAATTTATTGTATTGAGGCATCAAATCATCTTCCAAGCCTGGAGGATGAGCAGGAGCATTGTCAAGGAGAAGCACGGCTTTGAGTGGCAATTGTTTCTCCTGCAGATATTTTTCTATGGCAGGGCACAGCACTTCATTCACCCACTCCGAAAAAATAAGCCTAGTGACCCATGCTTTTTTATTAGACTTCCACATCACACACAAACGGGTTTTCTGCACATTATACTGTTTGAAAACCCTTGGATTTTCAGAATGATACACTAGCAAGGGTTTAATTTTCAAATCGCCACTCGCATTTGAACACAGCACAAGCGTAAACCTATCTTTCATAGGCTTGTGTCCAGGCAAGGATTTTTCCTCCTTGGTAATGTATGTCCTCTTAGGCATTCTTTTCCAAAACAGTCCTGTTTCGTCACAATTAAACACTTGTTGCGGTAGGTATCCCTCATCCTCTGCAAACTCTAAATTCGTCAATAAATCGTTCAGCGGCTGGTTTGTCTGAGCTGGCTGCCTCCCCATGCCTTGTAACACTATGGATACCACTTCTAAATTTTTCAAACCAGCCCCTGCTTGCCTTAAACTCTTTCTTATCTGCATCACTCGTTGCAGGGGTCTTCTTTAGAAGGTCTTCGTGCAACACCCTGGCTTTCTCACAAATCATGGCCTCCGAAACACTATCACCCCTCAACTCCTTGTCGTGTATCCAAATTAATAACAACTTTTCCACTTCTTCAAGTATTTGTGGTCTTTGTGCCATTAATGTTCTTACTCCTTTTGCCACATTAGCACTCATAATCTTATTTTTCTTCTTAAGTATAGTGCATATTGTTGATGTGGCTTTCTTGTACTGCCTACAAAGTTCAACAACACGTGTACCGTTCTCATGCTTCCGAATGATCTCTTGTTTCTCCTCTATTGTCATCCTCACATGAGCTTTCTGGCCTTTATCCTTACCACTGGCTTTCTTGGGACTCATGGTGAGATATATAATAACAAATTGTATAGACAAATCACCAAAAATCCAACAAAACACTGAAAATCCGCGACAAGAATTGATGTGGAGGTAGTCACTGAGCGCGAGACAATGGTAAACAGAGGGGCGACGATCGCCGAACCACCACGCGCTAGGTCGGCTGTACGCGTATCAACAAACTCGCGTCCAAACTCGCCTCCCGAAGTAACCATCGCCTTCCGAGACAAATTTTTGGAGTAAATACACCTCGCCTTCCGAAAACCTCGCATACAGGGACAATCGCATTCCGAGGTACCACTGTATAGTATAACTGGTACTGTAATAACGAAATGTGGGTAGTATAGTCCAGTCACAACTGAATGGTCTTTGGTTCAGTTCTTGGGGCCAGGACAGAGACGTTTGGATACATTTCCTTTCATCAGATGCTTCCGTTCGTATAATAGGGTATAGATACCCAAGAGTTTGGCAACTGTTGTGGGTTTTATTCTTTAGAAAGGAACAGTAGTCACCAACCTTTTAAAGCTCGCTGATCACCAAATTCATATTTTGAAATCCTGCACTCCACCAAACAAGAAATGATAAGTATTAAAGTCAAACTATGTGAAGCCATTAAATATAACAGTTAAAGAAAATTCACAAATCAATTTGTCTCACGGACCACCGGTTGATGACAGCTGCTTTGGAAGGTCTGTATAGTACCCTTGGGGGATATCGGTAAGCCTAACAGGCTTTCTGTCCCCCAATAATGTGAAATCAACTGTTTATAAAATTAAACAAGTCATGTAGATACAGTATTTACTGAGATAATGCAATGATTTTAATTGTGCCTGATGATCAACTGTATCATTTTCCACTACTTAATATTTCTATAGTGGTACCTTCATTTTCAAATTTAATCCGTTCCCAGAGACGGTTCGAAAACCAAAAATTCAAAAACCAAAACTAATTTTCCCATAAGAAATAATGTAAATTGAATTAATCCGTTCCACACCCCCAAAAATATGAAATTAAAATTACATTTTATACATACTACTACTCATATTTTGTACTATAGTACAATAAGACGTATATCTTACCTCTGTTGAGGACTCTTGTTGGCATATGGAAGACGGTGAGGAAGGAAGCAGGAAGAGAGATGTTAGTGTTTGGAAGGGGAGTCTCCCTTCCATTATAACAGTGATGACATTTCTGGGGTACTCTTCCTCACGTTTTGCAGGCATACCACTAGGACCTGGTTGTGGCTCACTGCTTGCTTGTCTTACTAAGAATCTGTCTATAGACACTTGTTTTTTTCCTACAATTTAACACTTGTCTGTAGCAAGACATCACATTGTCTCACTATGAATGACCTTGTTTTTCCTCTATCGTCATCCTCAACTATTTTCCTAGGTTGAACTTTACCACTGACTTTCTTGGAACCCATGGCATGATACATAATAATTTTTATGTTCAGAAACCAAAAAAGCACAAATACTATGAAATTCTTCACAAAGAGTTCAAGCACGGGCGTTACTAGCCAGGAGACACTGGTAAACTAAAGCGCACTACCTGCTCGGTCGGCCAATATATATATCAACAAACTCGAGCACCAAGGGAAACCTTGAATACCAAGTAGAATGTTTCAAAGAAATTGAGCTCGAGAACCGAAAAATTCAATAAGAGGGTTATTCGAAAACCAAGTTACCACTGTATATGGATCGTTCCATGAAGATGTCTTTGGAGTACTGGAAACTATAATTTTTTTAAATTTCTAATTGTTATTACAGTATGTAAATATGTATTGTATATATAGGCTAATTCTTATTATTTTTCAGATGAATTCATCATTGGCAGGGTGATCAAGGCCATGAATGCTAATTGGCATCCAAGATGCTTTACTTGTGAACTCTGCAGTAAGGAATTAGCCGATCTGGGATTCATCCGAAATGCTGGACGAGCACTTTGCCACGAGTGTAATGCTAGAGTAAAAGCACACTCTCAGGGAAAATATATGTGTCATAAGTGCCAGTATGTATTACATGTTACAGTATTTTTAATATTTAATGTTTGCAAAAGAAAAGGGACATAGAATCTATATTTTTTGTGGATTTACATTACTAAAATCAGTATAGTGAAATGTGTTATCTGGTGTTCTAGTATTTCTTTCAACCATTAGACATCATGAATACAGTAAGACAGAATGGTTATCTTAGTTTTACTCATGAAAGAAACTAAGGTTTCTTATCTTTCAACAGTTCAACAATCGAAGGACAGCCATTACGATGGCGGGGAGACACCTTCCATCCATACCACTTCAACTGTGCTTCGTGTGGCAATGAGCTGACAGCTGATGCCAGGGAGGTTAAAAGTCGACCGGGATACACAGCTAATGAAATGGTAAGGCTTCAGTAAAAATAGCAATTCTTGTCAATTTCAATCATGCATTGTAGTGTGAAACTACAAATCTTGACCTCCAAGTTTGACTCAAGCAGCAGTACTCTTGAACTTCAGATAGCAAGAAATCAGATGTACCTTCAAAAATTATAATGCTTTAGGTTCAAAGTATATTTTGCTTCAACTGTTACCTTGATAGATCTACAGTCTAATTAATCCTTATATCAATTAGTCTTTTTTTTCTTCTTCTAATGTCAGTTCTGATTTTCTGAAGCTTTCTCCTCTTAAAATTCTAGATTCATTTTCCACATGCAGTTAGAAAAAAAAAAGTATGATTACTTGTTAGAAGTCTTGTAACGATTAATAATTTTTCTTTCTTCAGAACGAGCTGTATTGTTTGCGCTGCCATGACAAAATGGGTATTCCCATCTGTGGTGCATGTCGTCGTCCTATTGAAGAACGTGTGGTGACAGCGCTCGGCAAACATTGGCACGTGGAACACTTTGTGTGCGCCAAGTGTGAAAAGCCATTCATGGGAAATCGTCACTATGAACGAAAGGGCATGGCATACTGCGAGACTCATTATCATGAGCTATTTGGAAATTTATGCTTCATATGCAATGCAGTTATTTATGGAGATGGTAAATATAAATATTTTACTTTTGAATGTCTGATAATTTATAATTCATTGTGTCGAGACACACAGCCAGTTTATATACATACATGTTAGGCTTATACCGAGGTCCTCTTCCCCTTAGGGTCGAATTATTGACCCCATGATGCAATCCCACAACAAGTTGACTAACTCCTGGGTACCTATTTACTGCTAGGTGAACAGAGGCATTAGGTGATAGAAAATGCACCCCACCCATTTCTTTCCCGCCCGAGATTCAACCCGGAATTCTCAAATGCGAGTCGAGAACAAACCCGACTGTACTACCGAGATCCTCATTGATAAGACGGCTAAGTATTGTAAATTTATTCTCTTCAGTACAAAAACTAGTGAAGCATTACATTATTATATTTTAGCTTTTATTCTTTTGCATAAACAGTTAAATTTGTCAAAGATATTGATTGTACAGTATATGAAGTGCTATATAGACAGACAGCCAGCTACTAAGGTAAAAATCTAATATAATAGTTGGGTCAAAAACTTCAGTTCTGTGGCCATTCTCACATAAGTAACCCTCTCAGATTTAAAATAAGGCAAAGCAACCTCCTTGTCCTCTCCTAGGGCAAGTAGGTTCTTGCCTTACAGCTCAGCCACATCAGATTGTTCAGAATTGAATTGCTTTCCAGATACTGCCAAAAATTCATTTTTTATATCTATTAATTAAACACCTTACTTAAATATTACTATAAAATATTCCAACCACTATTCAGCTGCAAATACTCTGTTAATTGCCAAGTCATAATGCAACAACTTGTACTTTCATTAAATAATGAAATTGTTTCTTCTTCTAGTGGTGATGGCTCTGAACAAAGCCTGGTGCATTCATCACTTCGCTTGTGCAGTATGTGACATTAAAATGACACAGAAAACCAAGTTCTTCGAGTTTGATCAAAAACCAGTAAGTATTGGGTTGCACTAACTTTGCTTTTCTCTATCATTATTGAGTACAGTACATAAATTTACTTTCTGCATGTATATACAGAAGCAGATTTTTTACAGCAATCCATAGGAGAAGTTACCAAGCTATGTAGCAGTGCTAAGTTATTTCCTAAACAAATGACAGATTGGACAAATGCTTATATTATGTTCAGTACATGTAAATGTTGGACAGCCACCCATATCTGTGACATGATCATATAAATATGCCTTTTTGACTGCCAGTTAACATACATTTTTCATTTACTAAAGTTAAAAGTTTTAAAACTGACATCATTAATGGGCTACATCTTGAGAGTTAGGCTAAGTAAAGTGAAATTAGGTTTACTTTGATGACAGAGTTGCCAATGTTATTTACCATATAAATTGTAATTGGTTATTTATAATAAGGGTGTCAAACATTGGTGAATTCCAAATTACAAAAAAAAATAATTCCTGTTATTTATTTTAGCATATATTGTATTACCTAATTTGGGAGACGAAGCTCTTGCCTCCAGTGGCTATTCACATTGTACAAATTCACAAGGAAGCTATTGTATTAAAAAGAAATTACTTATATTTTGAAATATACTGGGATAAGAGATTGGGATTCCTTCCTTAATCACCAGTATTCAGCCCATATCCAGGTGTTATTTTTTTTTTAAATTGTACTGTTTAACATGTGAATTGGCATCATTTGCCAATTCACATGTATGTACATGTATGTGCATAATATCCTTCATACACATTATTACTAAATTGCTTATACCAAAACAAACCATACATTTAATTTTGACGAAAATTTTATATTCCATTCCTCTCCATAGATATGCAAGAAGTGCTATGAAAAGTTCCCGCAAGAGTTAAAGAAACGCCTGAAGAAACAACATGAAATCCAGGCACGTGGTGGCAAACCACTACCATAAGCATCCAGCTGGGGCAGGTATCAAACATCAAAATCTAAAAAAAAAAAAAAAAAATCTGATAATTCTAATCTGAATTTTGTATCGTAATTCAAAATAACTAAATTCTCAAAATTTTAACAATGATTTTTAAATTAATATAGTTATTTGCATAAATCCTACTAATTTAATTGATAACTGGGTCATTTGAGATTAATGTCTAACAAATGAGGCCACTGAAGCATTCATTGAAATGGCAGTCAATCCAAAATGTTGATTGGGTCCTAAGGATTAGAGATTGTCAAGTGGTATTTGTATTTAATGTTTTTATACAACATAAGCAAGTTCCTCTTAATTTTGTATTGGTACAAAACTAAAATGGTTTTCATTCTGTTTATGAATATTTTTCTCTGTGGTTGTATAATAATTAATGTTCAATGAATTACTGTATGTGACAATTAGTTTATAGTTGCGAGAACGAATCTCCAGCGAAGCATTGGGTCAAATGTTAGAACCAGTAAGCTTTGATAGATTGTTTTGTATCCTATGTATTGTGTCTTAAGGTAAAGTGGAGATACATTTTTTTTTTTTTTTTTTTTTGTCAACACCTTAATGAGGCTTCTTCACCTATCACAATCTTTGCATAATATTAAAGACGTGTACAATAAGGCACCTCTTCTCATCCACGGGCTTTATCAACTGCCACTCATTGTAACAATGGCAGCTGATTTAGCCTTTTTCTATACTGTTTTAATTCAGCTAGCATCCTGGTGCCCTTAAGTACACTATGGAATCTGTTTCTTTTATATTAGATACGACTTCTCTTCTCTCTCTCGTTATTTTTCATCATTTCTATCAAGATTTATCTATGTACAATGTCTTAAGAATATGCTTCCAGTCTACTACAAACTTACAAATAGATTTTTATAATCCAGTGTGTTCTATTTTTTTAATGTACTTTGGAATCCAAGTATTTTTTCTTCTTTTTTTGCAGGGGGTTCTTTGTTTCCTAATAAGATCTCTAGTGCAAATTCATTGGAAATACTGTATAGTCTCACTAATCCAAATTTTGATGATTTGCACAAAATCAGAGGTGGATTATGATCAACACATGATCTGCACACATTTTCTAGTTACCTATAGAACATATGAACCACATAGCACATCACCGACGATACTTTATTGATGGTTCAGCACAAATATTAAAACAATGCCAATTAGTTTTTGTGAATAATAATTAGAAAGAGCATTTGTTGTTCAAAATGCATTATTGTCCTGCCAGGCAAAATGAAAGTGGCCGGTTTTTCTGTGTAGAGGCTGTGTGCCTTAAAGTATGCAGTCTTTGGCTTGGTGGTGGTGTTCACAAGGTGTCCTAGCTCAAACACTGATAATTTTTTATAAAATTGGAAACATTCCTTCAATGTCACAACCCAGTGCTTCTGTATTATTCAAAACACTCCTATATTTTGTCTGCTGCTAATAATAATGCACACACATTTGTGTATGTGTGAAAGTAGTATGGGAGAAGGAGGCAGTCCAACATTTTTGCTCTCTAATAATTGAAGTTTTTCCATGATATATATTTGTGTTCAGATCATCAACCATCCAAACTATTTCATTATAAAGACGATAGAAGAAATAAGTGTCACTTTATTGTTAATTGTCTAGTAAAATAGTATTATATTTGTGTAGTGTAAATAATTAGTCATATAGTTCCTTGCAAAATATTGTACTACTGTTCTGTGTAAGATTTGTCAGTCGTATCTAAAAGGAAGGCAAGTGACAGCTATACGAAACATGTTATTTCTGTAATTATACTGTAAATAACGTTTAGTTTGTCATTTGCTATAAGAATATGCGCTTTACATGTGCCAATATTTGTGGTAATATTTAAAAGACAGCAGCTGCCTGAAAACTATTGTGTAGTCCATCCCACTCAGTAGGTCACAACGAGCCCCATTTAATTAGTGTTGAATAGCAAAAAAAAAAAAAAAAAACCCCTCTAGAGGTTCTGTTTTGCCTATACAGTACTTTAAATTATATTAATGTCGTGGAGCTGGGATTTGTATATTGAAAGATAGTTGTTGTTTTTTTTGGATGGGGGTAATATTGCTTTGAAGTAGTCCATATACAGTATGACCATTTTGTACTTAATGTACAAAGTAATAGACTGGTATATGAATGTTACTTAACCTTTTGTTCAGTTAAAAATATATCTGGAAATTCACACACAGAAAATACCCTTACTTAACCAATTTAAGGTCTTCTATATTTACTCTACTGTATTAGGAAAAGGATAGCCTATATGTGTATTTTATTGGGATAAGCGAGATTGTGCTCCTGGCCTCTTTTTTTTTCCTTTTTCCCGTTGACATTTCCACATTATACATTGATTTTTCAATAGAACAGTAAATGGACCATTAAATACTAGTCCTGTAAAAGTCTGCATTAGTTTGGTGTCCATTACCGAGGACAAGAATCCTCTTGGCTTATTAAGGCACCTCTAGCCATCTAGTGACCCCTCCCCAAAATGTGTCCCACAATAGTTAACTAACTCGGGCACCTACCCGCCAAACACACGACGAAACGACATTCGAACAAGGTTTAACACTAACAATTGTAACAACCGATATAGCAAGTTGTAACAATGTTTTTATACTTAATAAAAACGTTATTATAAGATGTTACAACTTAATTACAAGTTATAACAAGGGAATTGGGGACCACTATATTGTGTTTGAAGGATATTC
The DNA here is from genome assembly GCF_040958095.1 of Procambarus clarkii. Taxonomy (NCBI): domain Eukaryota; kingdom Metazoa; phylum Arthropoda; class Malacostraca; order Decapoda; family Cambaridae; genus Procambarus; species Procambarus clarkii. The sequence continues at coordinate 10,189,760 of NC_091232.1, forward strand.
ACTGATCTTAAATACTAAAATGCTCATTTGTAATCCTCTTAGCCATATTTGGTATCATTGTAGCTCTCTTTATTCTTAGCACTTTCGCGCCTCGGGCATGAGCACCGCCAACTTAGAGGTCACGCCCTCTGCGTACGGGCGAACACGCGGAGACACCGAAATGTGTATACTCGTTTGTTTTCTCACCTTAATTCTCATGCTATGTCGTTCGTTTTGGTATTGTGTTCGCAATTAAATTCCCTGCAGGTGTATGTGCATATAATGTCCAAAAGCACGGCATGACTCCCCACAGCACAGCCTAAAATTACCCGTGAACGAGTACCAATTTGCACACCGCAACCTAATGTGTATACTCATTCGGTTTGATAAATTTTTGTGTTATGTCTTTCATTTTAGTATCAAATTGTTCGCAATATAAAGGTGCGTATTTTAAAACTATTCCCATAAGAATAGAGCAATAACTGGAATTTTAACAAATATTTTAATTTTGGAAGCTCATCATCACGAAATTATTTATATCTTTCCAGTGTTTTGACAAATTTGTGTTGTATCTTTCATTTTGGTATCAAATTGTTCACAATCTAAAGGCGTGCATTTTAAAACTAGTTCCATAATAATAGCACAATCAATATAATTTTAACAAATATTTTAAAATTTTTACCAAAAACGTATTTAAAATCTTTCAAGTGTTCTGACATCAAGTTTCTTGTTACATCTTTCATTTGGTATCAAATTGTGCACACTCTAAAGGCGCTCATTTTGAAACTATCCTGAAGTCGATCGGATAATAAATGAATTTTATACAAATATTTTATCTGACGCACATCATGTCCGATGCTCGGACTCGAGAGAAAAAAACGAACGCAAGTTGCGTTCAAAGAGTGCTATAGTGTTAAATAAGTTGTGTCCATTTTCACCCGTTTGCAGTTAGATACGTATCTAATCTTGAACATTTTTATTTTATCTTCAGAATATTTCTAAAGTACTTGAAACATGAAATGTAGAATGCTAGGAACCAACGAATATTGTGATGTGCAGATATTCTCGACTTGAGATTTAGAACTGCCTTCCTCCCCCTCCTCCCACCACCACCCATACCACTTTAAAAAATCAGTGGATCTTGTAAGATGTGTTAACTTTATTTAGAGGTCATGTAGAAAGATCTACAAATTTGTACCAAGTTTACTAAGGGCAAATTTTCTATTCACTATATAGTATCCATACTGGCTTAGCAATTTCTTTCGACAATTTCTTCCCTATTTTCTATTTTGTACTTGGAGGCGGAGTCTCATTGAAACTTTGTTCGGACAATAGTTTAAGCAATTATTATTTATTCCTCTTGTCTTCTTAGACTGGTATATCCTATCAAGATATATTCTGTAGTTTAACAGTAATTAAAGACTAATGTACAGAGTTTTACATGTAATACATCATTACTCGCCTTGGGGCCTCGTAGCCTGGTGGATAGCGTGCAGGACTCGTAATTCTGTGGCGCGGGTTCGATTCCCGCACGAGGCAGAAACAAATGGGCAAAGTTTCTTTCACCCTGAATGCCCCTGTTACCTAGCAGTAAAATAGGTACCTGGGTGTTAGTCAGCTGTCACAGGCTGCTTCCTGGGGGTGGAGGCCTGGTCGAGGACCGGGCCGCAGGGATACTAAAAGCCCCGAAATCATCTCAAGATAACCTCAAGATTACTGTCAACATCTCTCACTGTCACCAAGCTTTTTTATTTTAAGGGGATGGGGAGGGAGTTATATGTTAAACAAAAAAAATACCCTTCTAAAAGTCAAGGCAAATAGCAAAAATGTGCTGGGCTGTGAAAATTTTCCAAGAGGCATGATATTAGGCCTTAAACCTCGGTACTTCAAATTTTTCACTGATAAGAATGCACCCTGTTTTATCTTTGCTGTTGAGATAATAGCAGGATCTCCTTAAAACACCTTGTTTCTAATGTTTGAGGAAATAAATTTTTTACCTTGAATATATGTGCACGGAATACAATACTGTACTGAGAACAAATGTATATATTAGCTGCATTCTATATTTTATTTGTCTTTAACAGTTAATCCTCGCATGTGATGCAAGTGGGAAAGAAAATTGTTGGTTGTAGTCATTAAGATGTGATTCTGCATACATTCATTTGCTTGTTCATGTTGCCTGTGTTAGGTACACAAGTATTGATAACTTTGGTTTTAACTAGTGGTAGTAGAAAGCTACACATTCTCTTGCTAAGATACTATTGGACATCAAACAACAATGGTGTCTTTATGTGCAATATATGGACTCTTAAACTGACAATGCACAAATGTTATATTGACAACAAAATAGAGACAACTACCACATATATTTAAGAACTTGGGGACGGATTTTTTTTTATTGTTGTCAATGTTTATTTTAGTTTGTCAGAACAACAGCCTGTGGACTGTAAGCCTATGATCTATACTTCATACATAGACACTATGGTATTGTTAAATGCACAGTAATGTACTATCAGTGTCGGTGGATTGGTTACAGAAGACATTAGATATGCATGGCCCAGGTGTCGAGGGGCAAAGCCTATGCAAATTGATTGTGAAGAAATTAGAGTCTGGGATAATCCTTATTTTCATTATAGCTTGCACTGCTACTAGAAATAAGAAATAAGATTTTTTGGTTAACTTTGAAAATTTGAATAGTTGTATTATATGCCCTTGTTAATGTTGCTTTAATTTCCGACAAGTCATTATGTAATGAAGCATACAACGTTAGTTATTCAACGATTTTACTTTCTATGTCTTTATTTCAGTTTGTGGTTCAATGAGAATGCATTTTATTTTATTTGTAAATATACCCGTACTTCCATAAATCATTTTTATTTCCCATCGTATCAAAACTCTCTGTACATTACCTAATACAGTAATACAAAAATCCTAAAACAAAAAAATTACTTGCATGATGTTTATATCAAGAATTTGTATGACTAATCTACAGTTGCTGATATTGTAATGTGAAGAGTATTGTGCTACATGAATTTCTGTAAGCTTCAAGTCTTCACTGCTGTCTATAAAATAACAACACAGAAGCGGTGTGTACTGTGTTACATGTTTATCGGTGTATGGAGGTGCCAAAAGTACTATAGTAAAATTGTATAAATATTAACTTTGGGTTAATATATAAATTAAAGAACGACTATAAATGTATTATGTAGAGTTAAGTAAAATACTAAATTAATTCTTGCCACTAAAACATATATATATACAGTATATAATATGATTTTACATTTAAATTTAAATTAGGTTATATGTATATGGATCATCCTTCTCCATTTTTACTTGTTACTAATACATGTTGTAGCTGCATGAACGCAGATGCGTATAATTGGCAGGGATGACCAGTATCTACCTGTTCATTAGCTTTATTGTTCCATTTTATTGTATATTGTTAAGTGTTTTGTGTGTAAAATTTGCATATTATTAGCTGTCTTCCTTTAGACAGATGTCAATTGTTCCATATTAATTATGCTACTATAGCACAATAGTAATTTTGCATTTACATGTGGACGACTGGAATTGAAAATTTTAATTACAAAAATAACCAAGACAAAATTCTGTTCAATATCCATATTTCAAATTTAGGATATTTCAAGTAAAAAAAAAAAAAAAATTGTCTTATTGATATACTGCATATGATTGCAGCTTGGTTGAAAGCTGCACATTGCATCAGTCCGCCACTTGACCTCTGTAGGACTTGCACTGTTACTGTGCACAGTCAGTAAAATGTTGCTGCTGAATACTTGGGTGCTAATCCTGTGCTAAATAGATTCTAATACTACAGTAAGACTTCATTGGTTTGTAAGATGATTTCCAGTTAAATGTGACTTATGTATTATCCATTTTGTAGGATCACTGCATTTACTGGTATTCAGTTTTAGAAGGTTTTGTGTGAATGTTCTGTATGATTTATTGAAATTTTGAGTGGCAAAAGGCCATGTAATGTGACCTTTATGGAGTCTAAGTAGTATTTTTTAACTAACACGGTAGGAATCTATAAACTTGATACACAGATATAGTACTTGTAGAAATGATTATATTACTACTGTACAAGTTTAGTCTTAAACAGAAATAGTGTTAGTTAGCCAGGTCTCACAAATGGGGATTTAATGTGAAAAGTCTTACAATTGAATGATGTAAATAAAGTTTTTAGATAACATATCTAGTGTAATGTTTATAAATCACTTTCTTTTACTGTAACATTATATCCCTCTATTTGTACTGTATTGGATTGAATGATTCAAACCTAATACTTTTAAATATTAAACACTTCTATGTGCTTATTTAGTGCCTTTCCGATGCCTTAAAAGTATTTAATGTAATACAATAATCATGAGCTAGAAGAGTTGACAAAAGATAAATATTTTCCAGTTCTTCCACAAATTTAATATCGGCATTAAGCTTAATGCCCAAGTCCTGAAACACTTGTCCATTTTCTATACCATCGAATATCAGCAAAGCTGTTGATGTTACAATTTCAAGAATATCTGCAAATGGTCCTAATTGTAATTATGCAGAGATGTACAGTACAGTATTTAGGTATCAGTATATATGTGTGTGTGTGTTATGTTCATTGTAAATTTGTAATTTTATTTGCACATGTACAAGTAAATTTTGGTTATGATTTTGTGATTGCACTGCACTGCTTATTTACAACAACACCTGGGAATGCATGGACAACTGAAATTTTTCCCATGCAATAATTATGCAATTTAAAATATATTTTGTTCATGTATATATTTAACACCTTTATAAATGTAAATCATCAATTTGTATCATTTATAGCACCACTATATTGAATAATTCATTTTTGATGGGCACAATGGGTGCTTTTTCTGTAAACCTCATGTTAAACTTTTTTAGGTAGATGGTAAAAAAAAAAAAAAAAAAAAAAAGTGTTGCTTCAAAAGGTACTAATTTTTGCTCACACCTGAATAAAACATGAATCTCCACATTGCAGAATAGTTTGAGATACCACGATGCAAAATGATAATGATTACTCTACCTTGTACTAACTTGTGTATGTGTGAATTCACCTCTTTCACTTTTAAAAAGGTGATGTTTAAATATTACAAGCAAAAATAGGTTGTAGCAAATTCACAGTAATTCAAGATTTACTATACTGTATCTGAATTCTGTTGGAATGGCATAATAGTCCAAAGCACTTGTTACTAATTCCTCTGTTGTAGCTTTTGGCCTTACAAAATATTTATAATTATTTTGTGCCATATACAGTATCTATTCATCCAGTATATGTGTTATATATATTATTATTATTATTATTATAATATATATATTGTATATATATATATAATAATATATATAATATATATATATATATAATTTCCTTTTATTTTCTAGGCAATATGATTATTTGCTTTCTTCCACATTTGAGATTTGCTCGTACTGAAAACCGAGTATCTTGTCACTTTACATCTCAGCATTTTTTCTCATGATTTATAAATATATTTTTGGCTCGCAATGTTTTTTTTAGAAAATGGGCATATTAAAAGTGTGATGACTGGATATGCTGAATCTGCAATTTGAATAACTATGATACTGGAGTTATATAAATGCCTGCTAATTGGTTGCTTTGTATGCTTTTCCATTAAAATAAGTGCAATAAACAAAGAGTACATTTTTTTCAATCCTTCCTTTTGTATACTAAAATTGTGGGAGAATACCGTTACAAATGGACAGCATTCCAGTGGATTATCAGTTCACAGATATGCACATGCTCACATATGCACACACAAACACACATGGCCAAAACCATCAGTAGTTTTAAAAAGTTATATGATAAAGAGTGCTGGGAAGACGGGACACCACGAGTGTAGCTCTCATCCTGTAACTACACAGGAACGGTAATTACTTTGGTAATTACATTCGTACAGATTATGGAAGGTTTTGATGATATAAATAAGGAAGACTTCTTGAAATCCACAAAGTCGAGAACAAATGGATGCAGTATGTGCAAATTACAAAAACAAAAGTGCTGAACAAGCATATGTGAAATGAGATGCTATACATGTTAGTGGCTTTTAAGTACACCATTGTTATGTACTCAAAGAAAATATACCTTCTTGTATGTAAATAAATGTATAATAATAAATTAAATAATGAGAGGCTGGTGTGAGTGTGTCAGCAACTATAAAATTTTCAAATCGTGATTCAAAACATTAAACCAAATAAAGATAGGGGGAGGTTAAGAATAAACCAAACTGACTTTTTCCCCTTCCTTTTGTTTCCTCGCGTCCCCCTGCACTTCAGGGCTCAGCGTTTCTGTATGTTATCCACCGTAGCTAAGTGGGTGAGGCCATCAGGAGGCTGCCCACCACATCTTCCTCCATAAATGCAACAGGGTCTTTGGCCTGTCCTGTTTGAATTTTGTTTTATCCAGGTTTAAGTATCCTATTTTATCCAGGTTTAAGTATCCTACAAATATACAGTGGAGGTTACACTATTTTTTTTTTTGCCAAATTGCTCCTTTGTGAGATGAAATTGTATATAGATGGCAGCAAACTGATGCTCTTCTGTATGCAAAGTAAATCACTAAATTGTTAGGTGAATATATCTAAATGCATACTCGTACATACAATACAATAAATGCATACAATGTAACATATGCAGTACAAGAAATACTATATGTAAATTTTTTGGGGGAATTCTTTCACAAATGTCTTTAATTTACAAACTATATACTTCAAACATTCATAATACACACATTCCTAGTTCAGTTCTCCACATATGTAAATTCCTTAATTTAGAGACTGTACTTGTGGTCGGTCTCGAACCCATTGTTGATGTAACAATACTGAATACATTAAATTTTTTAACTAGCTTATTGCATAGTTAAATGAATTGTGGGGTTCTGTCCCTGAGCTTATTATATGCCTCTGTAACCCTTTCCACTATCACCCACAGGATGGGCATAAGGTGTGTAATAAATGAACTACACTAACTTCATTTATTATGCATCCTATACCCATACTGTAAGTAGCAGTATATCTCGTACCCATCCTGTGAGTGGTAGTGAATCTCATACCAATCCTGTGCAGTGGTGGGTATTCTTATAGTTTGCACAGGCTAAACCCCTATAGGTTGGACAGACCCTCAGGAACTAAAGTAATGGTTCTGGTGTGCCCCAGGATCTAAGGGTCCTGGGGCACATCAATAATAATAATATTGGTGTAAAAATAAAATGCATGCTCTCAAAATCTTTACTGTAATCTTTGACAGAGAAGTAAAAATAATCGTGAGATTCAATTCAACAATAAAATTTGCGATATTTTTGGCTTGCACGGTTATGAATAATAGTTAACTATTTAACAAATATCATAGCAGAACCAAGTCAACTCGCGTACCAGGAATGGTTGAGGGCCACAAGGCTAAGTACATTGCAAACCAGGCATGACAGGGCTGATCTCACTGAAACTTGAAATACTGAACAATTTGGAGGATGTTGATTCAGACAATTTCTTCAAAAGATCAGATGTAACAAACAAGGAGCAACGGTTTCAAGCTCAACAAGCCACAATGTAAGACTGAGAATAAGAGATACTTTTTTCACCCGCAGGGTCAAAAAAGCCCATGGAACCGCCTACCAGCCGAAACCGTCAATGCCAAATCTGTTAACTTTTAAAGTACAGCTGGAAAAAATCAAGACAAATGGGTGGGACCTTCGACAAGCCGTCTGCTTCCTGTCCTCGTTGAAGCCATTAGTGTTAGTGGCTCTTAGGTAAACTCGGGTATACACAGCATTCATAGTTCCTGCCTGCCACCTAAGGAGCTGGAGGAATATTAATTTTTACATTCGACAAATATGAATTGTCGAGTGTAGAAATGCTACCTCCAACGTGTTGAGTTTAGATTTAGCTAAGCTCATTTATTATGCACCCCATACCCATCCTGTGGGTGGCAGTGGAAAATATTATTGATGTACATGATGGGCTCACGAACTGAACCACACAATTAATTTAGCCACAGAAGTTACAGTCTTGATAGGCTAGTTACATAGTTTAGTGAATATTAGTACATGGTATATCAATAATGGGTTCGAGAATGACCACAAGTCCATTCTCTAAGCTGTATTTCTTCTCTGTCAAGTTGAGTTGTAGAAGTACAGTGGACGGGCCGGGACAGTGAAAAGACCAGAACAATGATCAGACTTGCCCAGTGGGCCGGGCCGAGACAGAGGTCCGGCTGGGACAATAGACCAGCCAGGACAGCGTGGGAGCAATAAATGCCGAGACAACTAATTACTCCCTAGTCACGAAATCTGTGTTTATTGACTTTACGGAACGTCTGTGTGCCTTAGGTGGCTGGATGTGTGTGTTGCTGGTGGATATATGAGTTTTCCCATTACAGGATGTTTACCTTGTAAAATATATGGAGGGAATTGTCAGATGTTCCTTAATGGTTCAGCAGTGTCTTTTGTTCTGAAAATGTATGTCACAGATGACTTTCGATTCTGTTGATCCAGTGGGGAAAATGTTAATATATTATATGTGATTTAATAGATAATTTTTCACGCGATTATGTGTGGAATCCAAATGATAAATATCGAAGTTTAAAGTTTCTTGAAATCACTAACCTAGTAGAAGATCAGACAAAGTTTAAGTTCAAGTCAGTAAGGGAGACGAAGAAAAACATAAAACGTCTTAATTTTGGCGAATACCAGAATAAGGAGTCAGGATTTTTTTTAATAAATCTAAATTCATGCTGATTTTCTAGTTGAATCTTGCACAGATCAAGGGAATTAACATAATTAAACGTACTCTTCAAATCAACCAGAAACGTAAGTAATGATAAATTATCTTGCTATTAGCACACTAAATTGTGATTTAATGTCCACCTGAAATTAAACCTCGTTACTCTCCCAAGAATCCCAACCAATAAAGATAAAATATAATACTGTCAGCGAGTGATTTAAGAATTCTCTGGACACATTCCCTGATTAAAATCAACGGAGGAAAATAGTCAAATATTCATAGGCGTTCATAATATAAATGAGGGGAGGCGCTGGTGGAAAGTGGAAGCACTTCCCTCGCGCCAGTGGGCCAGAGCACTCTGAGGGGAAAAAGAGTGCCAGGGTTAAGCTAGTGAGGGGAAAGCTTGCGAGATGGGATAATGATGGTGCTAGATGAAGAGCAAGAGGAAGGTTGAGCGTCGAGGAGCAATAGAGCGGAGTGGGTGTTGCCTGTAGAGGCTGGGGGTGTGGGGAGGACAAGGAGGGGTGCAGACTGGTGTGTGGGGGAGGACAAGGAGGGTGTAGACTGGTGTGTGGGGGAGGACAAGGAGGGTGTAGACTGGTGTGTGGGGGAGGACAAGGAGGGTGTAGACTGGTGTGTGGGGGAGGACAAGGAGGGTGTAGACTGGTGTGTGGGGGAGGACAAGGAGGGTGTAGACTGGTGTGTCGGGGAGGACAAGGAGGGTGTAGACTGGTGTGTGGGGGAGGACAAGGAGGGTGTAGACTGGTGTGTGGGGGAGGACAAGGAGGGTGTAGACTGTAGACTGGGGTGCGGGCTGGGTCAGGAGTGATTGTAAACTTTTATAATTTCTAACAGATCAAGATATCAATAATCAAATACAAAAATGCTTTTCCCTCAATAATCTGCATTATTAGTGAAAAATGCCTTGAAACAACTTACAACAATGTTAGCGTGAAAGTTTACTGCCACAGATATAATAGTCTTTTTCCGATGGTCATTATTCAAAGATTTGATGAGGCTTTTCTTGCCTTTCCATTTATGAAATTGATGTCATGATGCTTCTCCTACCTTGAGATACAGGCAATTTATTGTGGATTCTTTTTCACTTCTCTCACAACTAAGAGATCACCGCCCATCCCCCTCTCTCCATCAGCACCCTTGTTAACTGTCGAATTGAAGTCACCGGAATTGTGAGAGAAACATTTGTTTACTGGCTTTCGTTAATTACTTTTCCACAACCAGCAGTGTATGTCTGTCTGTCCTAGGTGAACTAACTCACGACTGTCCGGTCGCAGCTGCTCTCAGTGTCGAACATTTTTTTGTTCCTCATCATTGGAGTTTTGGCTTCCAGTGTACCATTTGGCGCCTGCCTGAAGCACATGAGCGTCACTTCCGCCGTTATTCTTCAAAGCGGTGAACTCTCCTCCGTACTATCACCCGATAAGAATCACGGGATTTTGGACAGAGCCGAACGTCGTCGCTTGCGTCGGTCGGATGTGGAAATATGGAGCATCTAACACTCCACAATTGGGCAGACGGGCTCTAGCATCACATCATTGAGCAGCATATGCTCTTTAGTCGTGTTTTCAGCGCTCAAAGATGATGAATCGTGGGTGGCCTTCGTGTCGCCTTTCACCATTGGGTGGCAACATGTCACATCTTTTTCCGATACAGAAGTGAAACAAAAATTAGAAATACTGTATAATATAAATTATGTCTCAGGTGGGAAACCAGACCATAAGGCCAGCAGGTGCAAAGCCAGACCATGAAGGCCAGGTGTGAAGCCAGACCCTGGAGGCCAGCAGGTGTTGCGTGTCCTCTGACCAGGGAGGGGGAAGGCCTGCGTGCCTCTCCACGACAATTCAGTATTATAGAAAACACAAGACCGTCTGGAGGTGGTGGCGGCTGTCTTGGTTACCTCCAGATAGGCTTCTTAATCCTGATACATTATATTTTGGTGTACAGATTTAGGCAGCCAATATGTCAATGCATTTTGTTTCCGAGACTGCATGCAGGCGCCAGCATGTGCGCATATTTTAATTCAATTTTTCACTGAGTATAACTTGCAAAATATTTCACTTGGTATATATACTAAGGTTGTATAAGGGATTTATGTCCGGGGATCACAAGGGGTTTTATTAACAATTTTAATAAATAACTAATTTTAATTAGTTGAAAGTTGACAAAGGACAGCTGATAAATGTGTGTATTGAAAATTGTGTAACAAGCTTCACAAGATTGTTACTTGCTCAGGTTAGTAAACAATAGGGTTAAAGTTTTGAAACCAATGTGCGCCTGTAACTTTTTTTTTTACCACCGCCCACGGGATGGGTATGGGGTCTACTACCACCCACGGGGTGGGTAGTGGGGTGGTCCAATACCACCCACGGGATGGGTAGTGGGGTGGTCCAATACCACCCACGGGATGGGTACGGGGCTCCACTACCACCCACGGGATGTGTATGGGGTCCACTATCGCCCACGGGATGGGTATGGGGGTCCACTACCGCCCACGGGATGGGTATGGGGGTCCACTACCGCCCACGGGATGGGCATGGGGTCCACTACCGCCCACGGGATGGGCATGGGGGTCCACTACCGCCCACGGGATGGGCATGGGGGTCCACTACCGCCCACGGGATGGGCATGGGGGTCCACTACCACCCACCGGGTTGGGTATGGGGGTCCACTACCACCCACCGGGTTGGGTATGGGGTCCACTACCACCCACCGGGTTGGGTATGGGGTCCACTACCACCCACCGGGTTGGGTATGGGGTCCACTACCACCCACCGGGTTGGGTATGGGGTCCACTACCACCCACCGGGTTGGGTATGGGGTCCACTACCACCCACCGGGTTGGGTATGGGGTCCACTACCACCCACCGGGTTGGGTATGGGGTCCACTACCACCCACCGGGTTGGGTATGGGGTCCACTACCACCCACCGGGTTGGGTATGGGGTCCACTACCACCCACCGGGTTGGGTATGGGGTCCACTACCACCCACCGGGTTGGGTATGGGGTCCACTACCACCCACCGGGTTGGGTATGGGGTCCACTACCACCCACCGGGTTGGGTATGGGGTCCACTACCACCCACCGGGTTGGGTATGGGGTCCACTACCACCCACCGGGTTGGGTATGGGGTCCACTACCACCCACCGGGTTGGGTATGGGGTCCACTACCACCCACCGGGTTGGGTATGGGGTCCACTACCACCCACCGGGTTGGGTATGGGGTCCACTACCACCCACCGGGTTGGGTATGGGGTCCACTACCACCCACCGGGTTGGGTATGGGGTCCACTACCACCCACCGGGATGGGTATGGGGTCCACTACCACCCACCGGGATGGGTATGGGGTCCACTACCACCCACCGGGATGGGTATGGGGTCCACTACCACCCACCGGGTTGGGTATGGGGTCCACTACCACCCACCGGGATGGGTATGGGGTCCACTACCACCCACCGGGATGGGTATGGGGTCCACTACCACCCACCGGGATGGGTATGGGGTCCACTACCACCCACCGGGATGGGTATGGGGTCCACTACCACCCACCGGGATGGGTATGGGGTCCACTACCACCCACCGGGATGGGTATGGGGTCCACTACCACCCACCGGGATGGGTATGGGGTCCACTACCACCCACCGGGATGGGTATGGGGTCCACTACCACCCACCGGGATGGGTATGGGGTCCACTACCACCCACCGGGATGGGTATGGGGTCCACTACCACCCACCGGGATGGGTATGGGGTCCACTACCACCCACCGGGATGGGTATGGGGTCCACTACCACCCACCGGGATGGGTATGGGGTCCACTACCACCCAGAGAATGGGTACGAGGTGCACAATAAATGAATAACCTAATAACTGTCTTCATTAGCACAGAAATTGAACATAAACTGGAAATTGAGTAATAGATATACGCCGTATATCTCCACCCTTCCTCACCTCATTTCCATCACTGCGTATATCTGCCTCTTGGGCGTACTTAAGACCAATGATGATAACTGTTTACAAAATCATTCGGCGGTCTAGCGAGAATTAACGCTTGAGCAACCCTGGCGTGAATGACTCCACGGGCTCAAGCCTTGCAGTAAAGTGCGTATCATCTCTCTCCAAAGATGCAACACGACACCTACGCCAGACGCCGGAGTTCGTCAGGAGGCGATGGTAATGTTCCGGAATGTTGTCTTCAGGTGTCGTGAACTATGGAGATCTGGCAGACGAATTTACTGGTGGGAATTTTCTACTTTGCGACAGTAGACCAAAAAAAAGAGATTCGTGTTTAGGTAAAGTAATTTGATTCGTTGAGGGTTATAGAGTTGTTAAATTATAAAAAGCATAAGATATATGATTGTTATGATATAATAAAGTTAATTGTATGAAACGTATTGGCCCCACGAGGTGGAAGTAATTACTCTCAAGATGCAAGACAGGTAAATAAACTGTGTGGGGAAAACCCGCCATTTGGTGGGTTTTACACACAAAAAAAATACAATACAATAATTGGATTTTTTAAATAAAAAATTGGGTTGCGAATGAATGAAATGTACTTATGACTCATCAGATTACGACTGTTGCAAGCTGAACCCTTTAGTAAGTTGATCTCTGGTAGGGGGGGGGGAGGGGGGGTGCTTATAGAGTAGTGGAACACCCTCTCGCAGAATGGGTGGGGGGGAGTGGAACACACCAGCAGACTTGCAGGGGGTGGGGACTCCCTCCAGTATTGTGGGGGGTGAGGAGAGCACCTCTGAGCGTGTGGGAAGGAAGGGGGGGGGGAGGACCCCTTCCAGTAGAGTGGAGGGGAATACCCTTTCGAAGAAGAGGGAGGAAAGGGGGTGAGAACATAGGAACCGTCTTGCATGAAGGGGTAACACACCCCCCCCCCCATTCTAGAGTGGGGGAGGAGGAGGAGCCCTCTCTGGCAGCGTGAGGGGAGGGTGATCTAACATCACAAAGTGAGTGAGAGAGAGAGAGAGTGAGAGAGAGAGAGAGAGAGAGGGGGGGGGCACAGTCTAGGTGACCCTGATGGTGTTCTCGGGGTCCTCCAAGATGGCTGTTGTGACTAACTTCAAGAGTTCCAAAGAACTATGTAGCGGGGATCCCCTTGTCGTCTCATTCAACCAATCCTGTGCTAACTTTATGGAGCACAAAAGTGAACTGAAGACGAGCACGAAAAGTCATGTGATAATACAATATCGCTGTTATAACGAAACTACTTATTTAACCAATGAGTACATTTTATTTGCCCTGAATATTATTAAGCACGAAACTAGATTAAGAGTCACATGTTTCAATACGTACATAAATACACCTACGAATTCCTGCACAGTACCCGGTATTCCGAGGCAGATAGAGACGCAGATTCAGCGTAGTTGTAATTTGCTGGTGGTAATGAGGGACTGTAGAGTACGCTTGAGGGGGCATGGTTAGCGGTGAGGGGACGAGGCACAAGGAGCGAGGGGGGGACGAGGCACAAGGGACGAGGGGGGGACGAGGCACAAGGGACGAGGGGGGGACGAGGCACAAGGGACGAGGGGGGGGGACGAGGCACAAGGGACGAGGGGGGGGGGACGAGGCACAAGGGACGAGGGGGGGGGGACGAGGCACAAGGGACGAGGGGGGGGGGACGAGGCACAAGGGACGAGGGGGGGGGACGAGGCACAAGGGATGAGGGGGGGGGGGGGACGAGGCACAATTAAGGGACGAGGGGGGACGAGGCACAAGGAGCCAGGGGGGACGAGGCACAAGGAGCCAGGGGGGACGAGACACAAGGAGCCAGAGGACGAGGCACAAGGAGCCAGGGGGGACGAGGCACAAGGAGCCAGGGGGACGAGGCACAAGGGACCAGAGGACGAGGCACAAGGGACCAGAGGACGAGGCACAAGTGCCAGGTGATGGCTCATTGAAGGTTTACAACATGGCCTGAAGTGAGCTCTATCGTTTCCGGGAAGTTGAGGGCGGAGACTGAAGAGGAGGCTGGAGGAAGAAAAGGAAGAATTGGAGGTGAATAAAGAGAGTAAGGAAGAGTAGAGAAAAAAGGGGAATTAGGAGGGAAACAATAACGAAATAGGGAGATAAATGGAACAAAGCAAGAGAGAAAGAGGAGAGGTTATTATGAAAAGACGAGGATGAGGATATACAAGAAGTGGCGATACATGGAAAAAAGAAAAGAAGCCTATTGAATAAAAGATTAAAAGCAATAATTAGAGAGAACGAGGGTACAAGGTGTGGGTCAAGTGTCTTAAATGGCAAGTTCATGAGATTGCTAGAGTGCAAATTAAGTGTGAATATTTCATTCACTTTGCACACGCGCGCGCGCGCGCACGCACACACGCACGCGCGCGCGCGCACACACACACACACACACACACACACACACACACACACACACACACACACACACACACACACACACACACACACACACACACACACACACACTTGTAATCGCTCAGGATTTTCATCATAGTGCCTTAGCCAGGTTACAAATTTGTACAAGTTTCGTCTGACTGTGTTGCTAAACTTCCACTTCCCTCAGTCTATCTGTCAATCACTGACTGTCGCAATGGCCCGTGGCGAGGCCAAGACTTTGGACTCCTCGTGAGTTATCTTGTGTTCATCTAACATTATTCTGACTTAGTTTTTGCAAGAAGACAAAGTAATCTTTGTATCATAGTATTCCTCACATTACTGGACCCTGATATTCCTCACACTACGGGACCCTGATATTCCTCACACCACTGGACCCCTGATATTCCTCACACCACTGGACCCCTGATATTCCTCACACCACTGGACCCCTGATATTCCTCACACCACTGGACCCCTGATAGTCCACAAGCCCAAACACACAACACGCTCGCTTCTGTTGTATGGACTGACCACACGAATTTGAAGCATGCAAGTCGGGGTCCTGTGGCCACAGAAAGTGGCCACACGGAGCAGTAATATAATCCGGTTACAGGTACCGGTGATATTGGATCCGGTTACGGGTACCCGTGCCTGTAAGCAGTCCTCGTGCAGTTAGGCACTGGTAGAACAGGTTGTGCATGTGCAGTGTATAAAGGGAATGAAATGATCATGACTAGTACACAGAGATTGAACAACTGGGCAAGCACGACACAGACCGAGCTATTGGGTATTTATCTAGCCACTGAATACCTTAAGCTCAATGGTGGTGGAGTTATTTTCTGTGACTCTAAAAGTGCTCTGCAGTCCTTAAATAACCCATTACAATGTATGTCGGAAGTAGCTTGTAATATTAAATGGAATGTAATTTTTGCCAATGATAATAATTCTTGTATAAAATTTGTGTGGATCCCATCCCATGTTGGAGTTGAAAAACATGACTTTGTAGATCAATTGGCCAATGAGGCTTGCAGGAAAGAAAACATTGATTATGACTTTGGACTATCTAATGCAGTTATTAGAAACATACAAATTAAAGAAATTAATTCAGATTTAGAAGAACTAAGAAATGCACAGAGACCTGAAAGCTGCAGTATTAAAAGTTATGACAAGTTCTGTAATAATAGGTATTTGTATGGTCAGCACAGTAACCGGACTAGGCAATGTGATGTAGTAATTGCGCGAATTCGCCTTGGCTATAGACACATCTGGCAGGTTAGTGAGGCTGAGCCACTACCAGAATATTCAGATTGTAAACTCTGTGATAAACCTTTAATGCATTCACTAGAACACTATATTGATGAATGTGAAACCGTAAAGGACTTTAGACCTCCTGGCCTATTGTACCACCAACTGTGTAACTATTTTATTGACTCAGGTGTTCTGGACGACATCCTAACAATTTACCCAAAATTTGCTTGTCCATTTTAAAGAATGAAGAACAATTTCTATTTATACTCTAAGCTGCATCACTTATGAACCCATCCCTGCCCTTGTGTGGCAGTGCACAATAGAAAGTTGTTTTCACATATCCACACATTAAAACATTGATTGTAACCGTGATATATATGTGCTTCAGCCTACAGTTTAGACCTATTGTCTTATGTATGACCCTCTGTCCTGCGTGACAGTGAATACTAGCATTAACCTCAATTTAATAAGACTATCAAAATCCTCAGATTAGGCAAAATTGTAATTAATTTTGTCAATAAAGATGTTAATAATAATAAGTCCTCGTGGCCCAGTGGTAAGACACCGGCACTTTGGCTTGGGTTCCTATCCTGGCCGGGGAGGATTGACCGGGCGCCAATCCTTAACTGTGGCATCTGTTCACCCAGCAGTGAATGAGTACCCGTTTGTTAAATGATTTGGCGGGTCGTATTGCGGGGAAAATTAGGATTAAGGACCTGCCCAAAACGCTATGCGTGCTAGTGGCTGTACAAGAATGTAAGAACTTTAGTATAAATAAATAAAAGTACCGGTCATAGGGTCTGGCTACGGCAACGGCCAACAGTGAGCAGCTGCAGGTGTCAAGAGGTAATCTCTGCTCGTATATAACCCTACAATGTGTTGTCTTCTGTTAGTGGAAACCGTTGCACATTAGCCTCGATTTGATATTTATATTGCATTAGTGTCCCCCTGAATTCGATTATTTCCATTTTCTTTCACCCCTTGTATAATAAATGTTGCTGAACGTAAATATATATTGCGCAGGTCTTGCATCGCCATTTGTAACTAGCCACGAGACGTAACGAAAACCTGTGAGCCCAATGACCGCCCACAGAGCGTTCCTAGGGCGAGATGTGCCCGTGTTTCACCACAACGTAACCCGGAGAGTATAGGGCATCACCTGACCACCTCTCGGGTCCGTGGGGGAGCCCATCACTGGTAATGGGAGGCCTAATGTCGCGCCACTGTGACGGAGAGCCATCACCAAATGGGTAGGAAACTTCGTGGAATGTGGGAGAGGGAGGATAGAGGGAGCAGAGCGCACCTGGATAGGTCATTGGTGGTGGAGTCCCGCTATGCTGGAGAGGGCAGTCTGTGTCTGAGATGCAGGTTAGGAGGCGTGGGGTGGAGTGTAACTAGGGGGAAGGGGGAGATGTCGGGGGGGGGGGGCTGGAAGAGCTTGTGGGAAAAAGTAGGTGTGGGTGAGGAGGAAGAAGTAGGTGAAGGAGGGCTGGGATATATGAACTAGACGGGAAAGAACTGGGGACGGCTACGGGCTCACTATAGCCCGTGCTACATGGACACTTCGTTCTGAGTAGCTAAATCTAAAGCAACAACAACAAAGAACTGGGTGGAGGAAATGAGTGAAAATAAAAGCGAGCAGGGGTGGAAACGGGCCGAGGAACCGAGGGAGGAAGATAATACAGGTCTAGTGTTGGAGAGAAGGGAAAGTTTTGAAGAAAGTGACCGGTTCGAGAGTGTGAGGCGGGGGGGGGGGCACGTTGGGTGTGAGTTTCATCTAAGTTCTTACAGTATGAGGCACTCTACCGGCAAGTGTCATACTGTACCAGTGGTTCTGGTACATTTAAGTCAGTAGTGGTACCGACCATTTAAGGTTAGTTATATGCAAACGAGCAAGCACACTCACCCATTGTTGACATGGCCATGGGTTAACAACCACTATTGCTTTTTAATTGTTAATAGCATTCTCAACCAGTACATTATACTGCTGAAATTAATACAAGATAATGTGTGTCCAACGAGTCAATTAGAGTTTTGCAAAATGCCAATCACAACAGTAGAATGAAGACAATGTTGTGTGGTATTTCCTCCAAGTATCATGAACTGTTCCACACCGTCACAGAGCTGGGAGAACTTAACTACGGTGAATAGCGGAGAGAACTGAGCCTCACCGCATTAGACGGAAGATTATGACAACGTGCCAGATACCTCACACCAATACTACCGTTGCTCAGAGTGTAGCAGTGTCTGGTAACCAATGAGTTTAATATGAACAGTATTAAAAAATGTATAATATTGTTAGCGACTTCAATAATACTTTACCTATTGAAGTTTGCACTGCGGTATGTACAAAGCCACCTTGGAAACTCACACCCACACACAAACACAGACACACAAACACAGACAGACACACACACACCGAGTTATATTGAGCTTTTTACCTCATGGTCCTCGGGTGAAATGGGTGGTAAGAAACATGATGAGTAGTCAGTTACCATGACACCTGGAGCGTCATTGCTCCAGATGTCATGGTAACTGTGAGAACCAGGTTAATATTCGCTACAAGTGCACCTAAATATAGTACAAAGAAACACAATGAAACTCAAATAGCAACAAACCATTTAAACTATGCCGTTCGTTTATTGAAAATTCACGAAGGAACAAGGTAATAATACGAACATTTGAAGAAAAATACTTTTGAAATGTATTTATAAATATATGTAAGGTGTTACTCTGAATTATATCACTTCGTGAGGCGCTCCAAATAATAATGTAATAAAGGAAAATACAGTTTAAGTGAATTTGTTTCTCAATCATTTTAAAACAAAGGTTTCGTGTTATGATTGTCAAATGTTAGTATGTTTCAGAATAAAAATTGTCGTGATCTTTGATAATTATATTTTTTTACACAGGTGGATTTAGAAGCAGACTTCTAACTCCTGTTAGCAGGCTTAGAACTTTCTCTTCCCATAGCTCATGGTAAGCCCTGTCCAAGCCTCACCCACGGAGGCCTAGGGAGACCGATGGAGGTTCGAGGAGGCTCAGGAAACCCCTGGTAGGCCCAAGGAGGCCTATCCTAATTGGTTTAACAATCCCAGTCAACTAAACATGACAGACGAGGCTCTAAGTCTATCACTGGAATGTTGAATAAACTGCAGATCCGTGACTGAGACCACTAGCAAGAGACCACCACTAGCAAGAGACCACCACTAGCAAGAGACCACCACTAGCAAGAGACCACCACTAGCAAGAGACCACCACCAACAACAGACCACCAGCAAGACTATTTATGGATGTTTTCATTACACATCTCGCTGGTTACAAGAAATGGCTCGTGTCTTCGTTCTTAGTGACTAAGGAAAATATCTTCAACATCACTCAATCCAACTCCTCCCTGCTCTATTCAACACACTATCCACCGATTCCTTGTCTCATCCCACACCTTATCCACACGTTTCCGGCCCCATCCCCACACATAATCTAACCCCTTTTTGCCGTATTCAACACACTAGCCACCCCTTCCCTGACCCTATCCTACACTCCCTACCACCTCCCTGCCCCATCCAACACACTATCCACTCCTCCCTGCCCCGTGCCAGTCTCAGAGATATGATACCCAGTTTGACACTCAAACGAACGTTGCAAAATCTTGCACTTTCAGAGGTTTTGGTAACTATCTTGCGTCTTCTCATACGCTTGCCCCTCTCCATGTCATGCCAGACACATGTCGGTGACACAGAATAATTATGAATTTCCAGAGCTTGGCCATAGGCCTAAATTTCATTCGTCAGAAGATCATAATTACAACCCAAGACACTCAGCCTTGTGCTGTAATTAACATAAATTAATTACAACACAAGGGACACACACACAGTATATTCATTGAGAATTTCCTTTATTCTAAACGGTGTTCTGTATGCTTCTCGGTTGGACGTGAGATTATGACCTCTTGTGAGGCCATAATCTCCCTCCAGCGATTGATAGGCTCCTCGGACCAACTCCACACCTCAGAGGTGAGAATGTAAACACAATATCTAATGTGTTGGGCTCGAATACAAGGCAGACATGTGATCCCTCCTTCCTTCCTCATCCTTTCCAAACCCTTCGGAAATCCAAGTTCAAGTTCATGTGGCTCGAGTAGGTCATCAACCTCGGACTTCTAACTTTTCCTGGTGAATAGGATGGAACACAAACCATCTAACACAAGAGTATGTATAAACCTATTAATATAAACATATATGATAAATTCTATACGAGATCAACTGCTTTATTATCCACTTTTCAAAATAATAACCGAGCTGAATGTGGCATTTTGTAGGCAACTGTCCGACGGTGGAGGATGGGGGAGTTGCGCGCGTGCAACACCTGCGCCGCGTGCAACACCTGCGCCGCGTGCAACACCTGCGCCGCGTGCAACACCTGCGCCGCGTGCAACACCTGCGCCGCGTGCAACACCTGCGCCGCGTGCAACACCTGCGCCGCGTGCAACACCTGCGCCGCGTGCAACACCTGCGCCGCGTGCAACACCTGCGCCGCGTGCAACACCTGCGCCGCGTGCAACACCTGCGCCGCGTGCAACACCTGCGCCGCGTGCTACACCTGTGGAGTCGCCACTGCATTTCACATGGATATACACATCGAAAAGTGTATCCCTTTTCCCTGTGTATATTTACTTTGAGTGTCCTTCACTCCTTAACCATGTTCAGCACTTAAGTTTGCACCGCGTCTCATCAGCCCAACCACTTGGGCTGGACGGTAGAGCGACGGTCTTTCTTCATGCAGGCCAGCGTTCAATCCCCGACCGTCCAAGTGGTTGGGCACCATTCCTTTCCCCCGTCCCATCCCAAACCCTTATCCTGACCCCCCCCCCCCTTCCAA
The DNA here is from genome assembly GCF_040958095.1 of Procambarus clarkii. Taxonomy (NCBI): domain Eukaryota; kingdom Metazoa; phylum Arthropoda; class Malacostraca; order Decapoda; family Cambaridae; genus Procambarus; species Procambarus clarkii. Next base: position 10,211,002 of record NC_091232.1, read on the forward strand.
GTGCTATATAGTCATGATGTCTTGGCGCCATTTATCAACCCGTCCTCGACTCAAGTCCATTACATTCAGCGGTCAACCCCACAGACGCATTCATCAATTTTAACATGCTGTTCATTCAAAACGGGAATTTTCTCAAGTATAAATTAATGTTACAAAATATTAGCATATTGTGTATATATAGGCATAGGATTTTTTTTTTTTCCAGGACCGACAACTAGGGCGCAACTCCATAGTCTCCCGAGACTAAAGGATGCCTACTAGGCATATGATAGGTTAGGTTAGGTGTTTAGGTTCTGTTGGCGATTATTTGTATTTGTAGTACGTGGGTGAAGCATTTACAGCGTTGTGGTTCGAACAAAATTCGTCAGTGAAGCACTTGTTCCGGATATGTTCGAACGTCAGCAGTTGTGAGTCGTGTGTAAACCGCTTTTCATTCATAAACAGGGGGTTTGGCGGGTGCATGGAATCACTTTTGGATCTTTGTTTGGAGAACGGGCTGACTCGACTGATGACGATCGAACTTTTCTCGAACAGTGCTTCGATGACCTCTGTTCGAACCGCAGCTCTAAACAGCCCGTCCTCCAAACAAAGACCCAAAAGTGATTCCATGCACCCGCCAAACCCCCTGTTTATGAATGAAAACAGTTTACACACGACTCAACTGCTGACGTTCGAACATATCGGGAACAAGTGCTTCACTGACGAATTTTGTTCGAATCACAACGCTGTAAGTGCTTAACCCACGTACTACAAATACAAATAATCGCCAACAGAACCTAAACACCTAACCTAACCTTTCCTATGCCTATATATACACAATATGCTAATATATTATAATAATTTATACTTGCGAAAATTCCCGTTTTGAATGAACAGCATGTTAAAATTTATGAATGCGTCTGTGGGGTTGACCGCTGAATGTAATGGACTTGAGTCGAGGCCGGTTTGTTCCATGCACCCGCCAAACCCCCTGTTTATGAATGAAAAACGGTTTACACACGACTCAACTGATTTCGTTCGAACACTTCCGGAACAAATGCTTCATTGACGAATTTTATTCGAACCACAACGCTGTAAATGCTTCACCCACGTACTACAAATACAAATAATCGCCAACAGAACCTAAACACCTAACCTAACCAACGCGTAAATAGGTTCTATTAGCTAATATGTAAAAATATTAGTTTATACATGAGAAAATTCCCATTCGGAACGAACAGCATGGGTATGATGCTTACATCTCTGGGGTCGGCCGTTAGATGGAATAGTTTATAGCTTCATGGGCCTTGAAACCAACACCAAACTACTGTACAACAGTTGAAACCACAATAGTCCGGCGTACCTAATTATTAATCCCTGCCCTTGTAACGTGTTAATGCTCTAACAAAACTCAGCCATATAAAAATATAATTAATAAAATATTTAAAATAAATAAATAAAATAAATAAATAAATATTTTAAATATATTAAATAATTTAATTAAATAAATAAAATTAAATAAATAAAACAAAATTAATAAAATATTTTAAAATAATTATTTACTTACCTTGTGTTGATCAAGCGCCGATAATCATCGTAGTATATTTTCCCTCGAATGGATTTTCCCAACCATGTTTCGGAAAGCATTTCCTAACACCTCACTTCCTCGTAAGTTCTGAGATGCACAGAATACAATTCTTTCAATATTCAGATTAACTTTGTATAATGTTTGACACACGGGAGGTACATCACACTGAGTATATCTATGAACCGACAAGACTACGTTCCACCGTCACTGTCGTCAGCCGGGAACACAATGAAGAGTGACCAACTCTCATACCCACAGCTATCAGCGACAGGCCTTTGGTTTTCTCCTCTTAATGATACGTTCGAATTGCATAAATATTCCCCTCCACCATTTCCATTTATGTTGTTGTTGGTTGGTTGTCCATTTAAGCACATCGGTTGTGTATATACGTGTTGAGAACTAAATTAGAATGGCTAGGGATGATTAGTAAGCTATTGTGGTGGCCTTAATTTCCCACTAGAGGGGTAATAGTACCTACGATGTGCACTAAACCGGACGAGTGGTTATCCACTATTATCGGTTATCCACAGAGTTGCAGAGAGCATATTTTCACCGCCTGTGTTGTGTCAGAAGATAGACACACTGTATGGCAGACTCAGCTATTATATATATGAGGTTAAGCTATAAATGTGTGGGAATAAATACTGACCATTCACCTCGTTCTCTCAATTTGGTACAAAAAAGTAATAATAAAACAGTTTTGCCTAACTAGAAACGTACTAACCCAAGCAACCCACCTAACTAATTGAAGCCGAGGCAGAAAATACGTAAATATTACGAAGCTTAATTTTGCAAATAAATCATTGCATTTTTAACAAATTGGTAAATTCCGTAAATAATGCAACGTATTAGATGCAAGGGAGGGTTGAAACATACACAATTATCTTGTCAGGGGTTTAAACGGATTCTTGAAAACGAGTTTTCTTTTTTACCCATTACACACCAAAAGTACCTTCACCCCCTCTACTGTTAGTGTAGGAAGGTCTACCTGCCCTTCACCCTTCCCTTGTTATAATAAATAATAATAATAATACATTTTTATTCAGAAAAAGTACATACATAGTTGATTTACAAATATTTATTTGAATTTATAGTTAAATTTATTAAATTAATTATTTAATGTAATAATTTAATAATTTAGTAATTAAAAAAAATAAATTAAAAGTTGAATTTATAAACAGAGGTAGTACATACAATACCCAAAGGCACTAATATACATAGGGTTTCGGGCAAAAATACTCTTTATAATGTTGTATGTTATACAGTTTACAAGCACTGCTGTATCTGTTACATTTGATGACGTTGTTACATGCTACCTGTATGATCAAAATAAACTCAAAACTACTTTTAACTAGTGTTGAAATGACATAACTGAAATGTAATATTGATTTCAAGTTTGTGATGTTCTCGGAAAGACCTGAACTCTTACGACCAAAGGATGTACACACACAAAATCCTCTCCGTGTTTCAGTGTATATGTACCGAGAGTTTACTCTAGTCCAGGACAATGTTCAGGACTAGAGTAAGAACTAGAGCTTTCTTAAGAACTTTCCTGTGGTTAAGGTCATAAGAAATTAAGGAAACTGCAACAGGTTTATTGCCCGATAGCAGGCGACTCATTTTACGAGGAGTTGATAGGCCTCGAGCCCAACACCAAACTAGATGTGCTTTAAGCACTTTCAATTTGTTCATATGGACAGTGAGTGGAAATTTTCTCCTCGTCCACATCAGATGCAGACTTACATTTCGTGAGCTTCAGATTTCGGCGTTACAGAGATTTCCTGGCCTTGGATTGCTCCTAACTGCTGAGACGATAGGAAAAAATATGATTCTAACAAGGGGGGGGGTATAAACACTTCTCCAACACGCCTTTATAATGTCTACGTGAGCTGAGTAGGTTTGATCTTTTGGAAAATATGTTATTAAATATGCGAGTATAAACTCATCCAACTATGAGCATAGGGTCGAATGTCAGATGTTGATCCCCTGTGTGTGTGTGTGTGTGTGTGTGAGAGAGAGATCGCTCGCGCAAAACATCTATAATAATCAGTGGTTCAGAAAAAATCGGACTTAATTCTTAACAGCAATGATAATTGTACACACTGGAAAATTCCTCATATAAACAAAGTAGTTATACAATTTCATTTCATATTTAATTCTTGGCAATAACACGATAATTAAGCTGCCTATTTTCATCCATTGGCCGTGAAGAGACTGTTCACCACCTACGTGGCCCCCAGTGCCATACCTACTGACCTCTGTGCCACACCTACCTGGTCCCCTGTGCCACACCTACCTGGTCCCCTGTGCCACACCTACCTGGTCCCCTGTGTGGCTCCTATGCCACACTTACCTGGGCCCCGTGTCAACACCATCACTCACAACGGAATCACCACTTACCATGATCTGGGAGGACCGTCAACACAAAAGATGCAACAACTATGGTTCTCTCTAAGTGTCTGCTTCTATTAACAATTTTATCCTGAGGCAATGAGAGTGTGGGCGTGGTAGTGGGTGTAGTGGTGGTGGATGAGGGGGTGGTAGTGGTGGTGGATGACGGGGTGGTAGTGGTGGTGGATGACGGGGTGGTAGTGGTGGTGGATGAGAGGTTGGTAGTGGTGGCGGGCTTGTGTTGGTAAATTTATGGATGCCCAGCAGAAGAGGATGCTCAAGTCTGTAGATGTGGGGGGGTTCACCATGGTTCTAGTGGGTTCACTGTGGTACGGCAGGATCCACCATGTGCTAGGGTGGTGTAATATGATGGTTTGTATTACGGTGTTGTATTATGAGGGGGATGTATTACGGTGTTGTATTATGGGGTGATGCAGAGTGAATAGATACAAACCAAAAGACACAATTAATAACCTAAAATTTCTTACGGATTACGTCATTGACAGACACACTTACAGACACCTTTTCTGACACACCACCACCACCATCACCACCACCACCACCAGTCACCACCACCACCACCACCACCACCAGTCACCACCACCACCACCACCACCAGTCACCACCACCACCACCACCAGACACCACCACCACCACCACTACCAGTCACCACCACCACCACCACCACCACCAGTCACCACCACCACTAGTCACCACCACCACCACCACCAGTCACCACCACCACCAGTCACCACCACCACCACCACCACCACCAGTCACCACCACCACCACCACCACCACCACCACCACCACCACCAGTCACCACCACCACTAGTCACCACCACCACCAGTCACCACCACCACCACCACCAGTCACCACCACCACCAGTCACCACTACCACCAGACTTACATCATCTTCCCTTGCATCGTACAGACCATTGAGAAATGGTCTCCTGCTTGCTGTTGCTCAAGTGGAAGGGTACTGGGCCTTGGAGAGCTCAGACTTCGTTTCGTCACGATAACTTAGTGGAGTTATCCCTGAGGAGGTGAGTCGCGCCAAGGAGAGAACAGCAATGCGAGTGATTGGGATATTCGTAAGTGAAGTGAAAGATAGTTTGCGCTGTGAAGTTAGAGGTAGCAAACTGTACATCGTTTGAATTCCGTTGACTTCAATATAGACGATATGCAAGGATTTGTTTTAAATTATGTAATAATGACGAATTTAATCCAATCACGTACGTATAAATACGCCAATTTATTTAACACACACACACACACACACACACACACACACACACACACACACACACACACACACACACACACACACACACACACACATGCACTCACGGAGTGAAGTCCTGTGTGACCTGCAAGAGCTATAAGGCCAGATGTCAGTGATTCACAACAGTAGGATATGTTACTTATTCATCTTATCCATATCTACGAAAGTGAACGTCTATCTGTTAGTCTGTTCAATGTTTGGAGGCCAGACATTTGGCGCTAGCGTCACACTACTTTTCAAGGTGACACATGGGTGGCGCATGACGGTCATAAGCTGGTCGGCTCGACCAAATTGCTTTTCCCTATCTTTTAAGAAATAGCAGCTCCTACAGCCTAACCACTTGGGGTGGACGGTAGAGCGACGGTCTCACTTCATGCAGGCAGGCATTCAATCCCCGACCGTCCAAGTGGTTGGGCATCATTCCTTCTCCCCCCCCCCGTCCCATCCCAAATCCTTATCTTGACTCCATCCAAGTGCTTATAGTTGTAATGACTTGGCGCTTTCCCTTGATACTTTCTTTCCTACAGCGATTTTTGATGGAGTAAAAAATCAGAGATTTGTGTTCTGTAGAGATTTTGAATTGTTTTCATATTATATATTATAAGCTTGGGCGATACTTTAAGCCAGAACAAACAAGGGCTGAGCATTATGACTAATGGATAATGCTTTCATAAGACTATACATGTTCAATAGTTTTCATATTTTCATAATATTATTGAATGTCCAGTCATTAGATCCTTCAGACCCTCCGGTATAAGGTGTCTGAAGCTTTGAAATCACTTTATTAACTCTCGTATTCATGAGGATATCCTCATAATAAACTCCAAGACTCATCAGTGAAGGCTACTGATCACAGCCTCAGTATAACTAACCATTCTCTTAGATAGGGTTTTTAACATTATATCTTGATTAGCACTATGTTAAAATCTGTAGGAGCAGTGATGAGGGTTCGAACCTATGCGGTGGGTGTTCCCACGCACACCCTTCTAGCCACTAGACCACGACATGGTAATAAGGACTGCAATCTGGAGTTCTACTGAACCCACAAGGATTTTCTGACGCTCCTACTAAAGTCGGAACAGGATTTTCACACAACCCCCCCCCCCTCTCCCATGCACTCTGGCTTATCTAGAGACTTTTTTCATCAGAGAACATCATCAGAGTCAGAGTGCATGTGGGGGATTGTGTGAAAAACCTGTTCCGGCTTCAGTAGAAGCATCAGAAAATCCTTGTGGGTTCAGTAGAACTCCAGGTTATAATCATTATTGCCACGTCGTGGTCTAGTCGCTAGAAGCGTGTGCATGGGATCACCCACCACATGGGTTCGAATCTTCAAAACTGGTCCTACAGATTTTCTCATTGATGCAGTCACGTTAGTGTGCTTACTATCTGTGTACTATCTAGGTTACAAAAAAATCGTAATTGTACATTTTTCGAGAGAGAGAGAGAGAGAGAGAGAGAGAGAGAGAGAGAGAGAGAGAGAGAGAGAGAGAGAGAGAGAGAGAGAGACAGACAGACAGACAGACAGACAGACAGACAGACAGGCAGACAGGCAGACAGACAGACAGCCAGGCAGACAGAGAAGAGGGGTGAGGAGAAATTTGATATTTAGCTATATTAGAGAGTTTAGATATAAGGTGAGAGAGACGGATGAGAGAGAGAGGAAGAGAAAGAGAGACAGAGAGAGAGAGATCCGTCGACTAGTTAATAGAGACAAAAAGTTTATATTCGTATTACTTTGCATGATTCGTAATTCGCACATGTGCTGCAGAGTGAAATAAAACTGTAAGATTAAAGCAGTTTGTTCACTAAACTCCAGTTTAGTAAACAAATAGCTTTAGTTTGTCCCCTTTGTCTATCACAGGATCGACGAGTGATATGGAAAATGATTAAAAATTGAAGTACGAAAAAAAGAGATTCTTTATATATATAAAGAAATTATCACTCAGCATTAAAATTAATTATCATTCAGAGACATGGGCATTTTAATAATGTCAAACGATTTTAAAATCATTAGCCTGCGATTTTTATTCAATCTAAGCGCAATATTTTGTATTAAGTCAAGTGGGAAAAATGAAGAACAATTTTCTAAAAGAAGTATTACAGATTAATAACATAAATGGATCTTAAAGCAGGTAAAGTTAACCTTATTCTTATATTTAAATTCGTGACATAATAATTCCACTATTATACGTCTTCCATTATGTATGGAAGAAGTATGTTAGTGGGCTGCACGAAACGCTTTAAGTAATACTGGCTTTAGGCATTGTATCTACTAGCTTTATCTATAAATCCATCAATGTTTGTATCACATCTTGTATGTATGTACTTTACCTGAATAAACATTTGAATTTGAATTTGAATTTTTTGACTATTCCATTAATGACCTTTTGTCATAAGCGATTGTGGGTACACAGGATCTTTCACATAAAGGGCCGCGCAATGGGTATGGCATTATAAATTCCCTTCAATCATCTCCTGAGGGTTGAGTGTTCAATACCACACAGTATTATATGCGGTCTAAACGATCTCCACCCATGTCCTTGGAGGACAGAAGAAACTAAAATATATGTTTATTAGCGTTGTATAAAAGTATGGCCTCGTCTGTGGTAGAAAACTATCTATAAAAGGGTGTCGGTTGGAAGAATAGAGAATACATGGGAGGTAATATTTGTGAGGTAAGAAGATAATAAATTATGGGTAAAAAAACACACACACACACGACGATGGGGAGCATGAAGAGACCAGTGTCAGTGGGGGAACAGGAAGAGACCAGTGTCAGTGGGGGAACAGGAAGAGACCAGTGTCAGTGGGGGAACAGGAAGGGACCAGTGTCAGTGGGGGAACAGGAAGAGACCAATGTCAGTGGGGAACATCAAGAGACCAATGTCAGTGGGGGAACATCAAGAGACCAGTGTCAGTGGGGGAACATCAAGAGACCAATGTCAGTGGGGGAACAGGAAGAGACCAGTGTCAGTGGGGGAACATCAAGAGACCAATGTCAGTGGGGAACAGGAAGAGACCAATGTCAGTGGGGAACATCAAGAGACCAATGTCAGTGGGGAACATCAAGAGACCAATGTCAGTGGGGGAACAGGAAGAGACCAATGTCAGTGGGGAACAGGAAGAGACCAATGTCAGTGGGGGAACAGGAAGAGACCAATGTCAGTGGGGGAACAGGAAGAGACCAGTGTCAGTGGGGAACAGGAAGAGACCAATGTCAGTGGGGGAACAGGAAGAGACCAGTGTCAGTGGGGAACAGGAAGAGACCAGTGTCAGTGGGGGAACAGGAAGAGACCAGTGTCAGTGGGGGAACAGGAAGAGACCAGTGTCAGTGGGGGAACAGGAAGAGACCAGTATCAGTGGGGGAACAGGAAGAGACCGGCGTGAAGAACATACGAAGCAACTTGTCAAGAAGTCAGTCATAACACAATATACAAAATCATTTCTCCAAACACCAGCACAGACTCACATTCCAGCCAGGACAAATGAACGCCATAAGAAGCAACATCTCTACCAATAAAGTTAAAGATAACTTTTATCAAACTAAGACGACACTGTAAGGTATAAATAATATTATAATATATATTTTTATCTGAGGAGACCCAGAAAAACACTGGGGAAGAATTTGTTCCCAGAATTTGAGTTTAGGAGAAAGCCATATCGTAGCATAAGGAGGTGACGTGGAGAGAATGTTGGAGAAAGCCTCATTGCATGATGTAGTACATCATGAGCTTTATGTAGTGTTATACTGAAGCTGTGTGAGCGTGATGTGGTGTTATACTGAAGCTGTGTGAGCGTGATGTGGTGTTATACTGAAGCTGTGTGAGCTCGATGTGGTGTTATACTGAAGCTGTGTGAGCTCGATGTGGTGTTATACTGATGCTGTGTGAGCTTGATGTGGTGTTATACTGAAGCTGTGTGAGCGTGATGTGGTGTTATACTGAAGCTGTGTGAGCTTGATGTGGTGTTATACTGAAGCTGTGTGAGCTTTATGTAGTGTTATACTAAAGCTGTGTGAGCTTGATGTGGTATTATACTGAAGCTGTGTGAGCTTGATGTGGTATTATACTGAAGCTGTGTGAGCTTGATGTGGTGTTATACTGAAGCTGTATGAGCTTGATGTGGTATTATACTGAAGCTGTGTGAGCTTCATGTGGTATTATACTGAAGCTGTGTGAGCTTGATGTGGTGTTATACTGAAGCTGTGTGAGCTTTATGTAGTGTTATACTAAAGCTGTGTGAGCTTGATGTGGTATTATACTGAAGCTGTGTGAGCTTGATGTGGTATTATACTGAAGCTGTGTGAGCTTGATGTGGTGTTATACTGAAGCTGTGTGAGCTTGATGTGGTATTATACTGAAGCTGTGTGAGCTTGATGTGGTGTTATACTGAAGCTGTGTGAGCTTGATGTAGAGTTAAACTGATGATGTGTGATCTTGATGTGGTGGGATATTCATATAAAGGAAGTTATGCAATGGGACATTACTGCAGTGGCAGATATTTTCAGTGGAGTATTTTACAGGATAATTTTGTAATAATCTTCTCATACATGTGAAAGGTTTCTGAATTGGGTGAGTTTTATAGTGACAGTTTCCTGCAGCAGAACGTTCATGTAATGAAATCTTCATACTGGAAGGCTTATAGCGTACTAGCTTTCTTGCAATAGGAGATTAATACAGTAGAATGTTGATGTCATGACTTTCGCTGTCATCCTGGTGAAGGGAAGGATGCACCGAGTAGATGATTCTATTTAATCTAGAGAAAAGCCACTTCTGACACTATCCAGATTGCATGTTAGTGACACTTAGCTTAGAGTGGCTAGATGGTATTTTCAAGAAATGGAAAATAGTAGAATAAGCTGAAAATGGTCACATCTATTTCCTGTGTTGTGTTCTGTGAGAACGTGTGACTGGTATTGTTAGAGATCATAAATGTCGTATATGTATTGTTATATGTTCTTATTCTTTATTGCTCAACGTGGATATATCATATATAGTGATATACTGTGAAAATAGGTTTCTTTGGTATTTAATGCAATATATTAAGGCCACAAGTGTTATAATTCTCGCAGAATTAGTAAAATTATAATTTGTCAGTAAATTAATTATGTTATATTTGAATTTACTAATACTGTAGTAATAAAGTGATATAATAAGTCAAATGGGTGATAAATAAATTAATATATATATATATATATATATATATATATATATATATATATATATATATATATATATATATATATATATATATATATATATATATATATATATATATATATATCAATTAATTTCTATATCTGTGATGTGGGATGATATAATTGTGACTTAGATGACTAACTGTACGAATACTGGCATTGTCATGATGAATTGTGTGGTCTGATAGATGGATACTTTGCTCATAAAGATGAATCTTTTGATTAGGTAGATAGATACTTTGATCAGGCAGACTGACACTTTGAATAGATAGATGAATCGAGTTTCAGTAACGCTTAATCATTAGCTAAATTCGTCAACTTGATAAGATGAGTCAGTCTTCAGATACCATATTCATCAACCATTAATTCATTATATATATATTTTCACAAACCAGGTTTAATTTTTAACAAACATTTGTTGCATCTTTAGGCAGATGGTATATCAATTAATGTTTAGCAAATGAAGACTCTAAATAACTGCACTTAAGATGTCCCAAAGCATTGCTCTAAATATTCTATCAATATATAAAATGCCAGTTATGATGGTGGGCTCCCCGTTACGTATTTTTGTTATTAAATATTTGTTATGATAAAAAATAATTTATATTTTTTTAGTAAACCCGCACAGCTGTCCTAACTAAATTACTGTGTAAACAGATTAATCAACAACTTTTGTATTAATTTATCTTCCAGGAATGTTAGTACACTTCACAGGGATATCTGCTTAATTTCTCTGTTTAATTCCCGGACAGGACAGAGATGACTCGGCACATATCCTTTCACCTGACACACCTGTTCACACAGCAGTAAAATCAGTTGCCGGGAGTTACACAGCTTTTGTGAACTGCGTTCTGGCGATGGTCAGTAGTTATGTAGCTGAACCTCTATTAGCTTTAGTATACGTTACCCTCAACCTCCATCACCTACAACTGGAAAACACACACACACACACACACACAAGGGGCACACGCACTAGGGGACACAGGTGGAAACTGAGTGCCCAAATGAGCCACAGAGATATTAGAAAGAACTTTTTTAGTGTCAGAGTGGTTGACAAATGGAATGCATTAGGAAGTGATGTGGTGGAGGCTGACTCCATACACAGTTTCAAGTGTAGATATGATGGAGCCCAATAGGCTCAGGAACCTGTACAACTGTTGATTGACAGTTGAGAGGCGGGACCAAAGAGCCAGAGCTCAACCCCCGCAAGCACAACTAGGTGAGTACAACTAAGTGAGTACACACACACAGGGGGCTGGTAGCTGAGGGGACAGCGCTCTAGACTCGTGAACCTAGGGACCGGGGTTCAATCCACGCAGCCGGCGGAAACAGATGGGCAGAGTTTCCTTCACCCTGATGCACTTGTTACCTAACAGGAAATTGGTACCTGGGAGTTAGACAGCTGCTACGGGCTTCTTCCTGTGTGTGTGTGTGTGTGTGTGTGTGTGTGTGTGTGTGTGTGTGTGTGAAAATAGTTAATATTTAGTAACAGTTGATTGACAGTTGAGAGGCGGGCCGAAAGAGCAGAGCTCAACCCCCGCAAGCACAAATAGGTGAATACAAACACACACACACACACACACACACACACACACACACACACACACACACACACACACACACACACACACACACACACACACATACACACACACACACACACACACACACACACAGGAAACAGCCCGTAGCAGCTGTCTAACTCCCAGGTACCAATTTCCTGTTAGGTAACAAGGGCATCAGGGTGAAGGAAACTCTGCCCATTTGTGAAGGAACAAGTGATGAAACTTAGGATGGGCGAGGACAGGTACACAGAGAATGACAAAGAGGTGTGTGAGGATCTCAACAAAAGGTTCCAGGAGGTCTTTACAATAGAACAAGGAGAAGTCACGGCGCTAGGAGAGGTAGTAGCAAACCAGGCGACCTTGGAAAGATTCGAAATTATAAGAGATGAGGTCAAGAAGCACCTATTGGAGCTGGACGTGAGAAAAGCTGTTGGGCCGGACGGAATCTCACCATGGGTATTGAAAGAGTGTGCAGGAGCACTTTGTTTGCCACTCTCCATAGTGTATAGTAGGTCACTGGAAACGGGAGACCTACTAGAAATATGGAAGACTGCTAATGTAGTACCAATATACAAAAAGGGTGACAGACATGAGGCACTGAAGTACAGGCCAGTGTCCTTGACTTGTATACTATGCAAGGTGATGGAGAAGATTGTGAGAAAAAACCTAGTAACACATCTGGAGAGAAGGGACTTCGTGACAATCCATCAACATGGGTTCAGGGAGGGTAAATCTTGCCTTACAGGCTTAATAGAATTCTACGATCAAGTGACAAAGATTAAACAAGAAAGAGAAGGATGGGCGGACTGAATTTTTTTGGACTGTCGGAAAGCCTTTGACACAGTACCCCATAAAAGGCTGATGCATAAGCTGGAGAAACAGGCAGGAGTAACTGGTAGGGCGCTCCAGTGGATAATGGAGTACCTAAGCAATAGGAAGCAGAGAGTTACAGTAAGGGGTGAGACCTCAGATTGGCATGAAGTCACCAGTGGAGTCCCACAGGGCTCTGTACTCGGACCTATCCTGTTTCTGATATACGTAAATGATCTCCCAGAGGGTATAGACTCATTCCTCTCAATGTTTGCTGACGACGCCAAAATTATGAGAAGGATTAAGACCGGAGGACAGCTTGAGGCTTCAAGAAGACCTGGACAAGCTGCAGGAATGGTCGAACAAATGGTTGTTAGAGTTTAACCCAAGCAAATGTAATGTAATGAAGATAGGTGTAGGGAGCAGGAGACCAGATACAAGGTATCATTTGGGAGATGAAATACTTCAAGAGTCAGAGAGAGAGAAAGACCTAGGGGTTGATATCGCGCCAGACCTGTCCCCTGAAGTTCATATCAAGAGGACAACATCAGTGGCATATGCCAGGTTGGCTAACGTAAGAACGGCATTTAGAAACTTGTGTAAGGAATCTTTCAGAACATTATATACCACATATGTCAGACCAATCCTGGAGTATGCGGCTCCAGCATAGAGTCCATATCGAGCCAAGCATAAGACTAAACTGGAAAAGGTTCAAAAGTTTGCCACCCGAGCTGAGAGGTATGAGCTACGAGGAGAGACTACGGGAATTAAACCTCACTTCGTTGGAAGACAGAAGAGTTACGGGGGGAACATGATCACCACATCCAAGATTCTCAAGGGAATCGACAGGGTTGATAAAGACAGGCTATTTAACACAAGGGGCACACGCACAAGGGGACACAGGTGGAAACTGAGTGCCCAAATGAGCCACAGAGATATTAGAAAGAACGTTTTTAGTGTCAGAGTGGTTGACAAATGGAATGCATTAGGAAGTGATGTGGTGGAGGCTGACTCCATACACAGTTTAGTGTATGGAGTCACAAAGTGTAGATATAATAGAGCCCAATAGGCTCAGGAACCTGTACACCTGTTGATTGACGATTGAGAGGCGGGACCAAAGAGGCAGAGCTCAACCCCGCAAGCACAATTAGGTGAGTACAATTAGGTGAGTACAATTAGGTGAGTACACATACATATATCTAACGATAACGAATGAGAAAATAGCAACAGAAGCATTATAAAAGAAAAAATAGCGTAATACATGATAACAAGAGTTTCCTATACACAACAATAACAGGAAAGGAACATTAGGAACGGAGAAGGATAAACAAGGAAAGAGACACCATATTACACATAAACGAGCTGAGAAAGAAAACAAAATCAACAGTCAGATGTAAATTGAACATCAAATAACGAAAATAGGAGTTAACACTCTCTTAGAGGTGAGGTATACACTGTAGTATACAATGTATACCAATGTAGTATATATTAGTATACTAAATAAGGTATAAGCTTCAACACATCATACGATAAAGGAAAAAAAAGAGTAAAAATGAAAATAAGGGCAACAATTAATAAGGAAGACCACGTAGGAAGTGACCCGTATTACTATGGAACTGGTCGGTCACGTAAAATTCCCCATAAACACTTACAAAGGTCAGCTCCAGTCATTAGGTCAAAGGTCAACAACAAACAACGATTGTGTCTGTGACTATTACTTTTCCTTTAAGATAGTACTGTTAAGTTTTATGTATATTGATTGCTTATGTTAAGTTAACTCTTGGTTGTCTTCCCGCCAGAACTAGCGTGAGGGGACGAAATATTGTCAGGAGTCAATATTGAACTTATTTTAAAGATAAGGAACAAGTCTTACGTTGAGTAAGTTTACAGAAAGGAAGTTTGATGTCGAGTAAGTTTATAGACAGGAAGTTTTATGTCGAGTAAGTTTACAGGGGAGTAGGTGCACCTGGAGTAAGTTTACATGGATTTGATATAGGAGGATTGAGATAATATAGATTGAGCTTACAAGGATTAAGTTCGTTTGGAATAAGTTTCAATGGATTGAGTTTAAATGGACGAAGTTTAAGTGGCGTAAGTTTACATCGAGTAAATTTTCGTGGATTAAGTTTATACGAAGTAAGTACATGTGAATAAAATAAATTATTGGTTTACTTTTCAGAAATTTGAAGATGATTTACTTAAGGTCAAGATCTGGAGGTTTTCTTATAAGTGAAGAATATTTGTAGGCTTGATACTACAGTCAAGTTAATTTATATTTATACTTATAAAGTACAAAATAAAAGTGGTTTAAACTTATAAAATCAGTGATTATTTTTATCAGGTCTGAGAGTCTTAATAGACACATATACGAGGCATTAAATTTCATTCATTGCTCAAGTCTACATTTGACTAATCAAAATTAAGTAATTGTCAATAGACGGCACAAAATGGAGAAGATTATTGAATTCTAACTTAGTTAAAAATTAAGTTAGAATTCAGTAGTAGATTCAAGTCAATAAAAAACTTAACAACAAAGTAAATAAGACCAAATATTCAAGGTAGATGAATGCGAGACTGATATGCCAATCAGATCAGGAAATGATTGACGGCTGTCATTAGTCAAAATGTCTTTGCTAAGCGATTCATGACTCGAGATGAGCTGCGGGGCCACCCCAATCACCTGACACTAATACCCATCGGTAAATCAAGCGAAAGACTAACAAGCTACAGCTGACCCCAGGTAAAGGTCACCGACGACTGGTGCAAAAAAAAGGGGGGACAAAAAGGAAGAAAAAAGGTCGAGTCAGTTTGCATCACCTGCGAATGAGAGGTCAGAAGGTTACTGGTCTGAGATAAACACCCAGGGCGAACTACGTGAGAACAGGCAAGACCCTTGTGGCGAGGTATAATATGGCAAGTTCTAACTCATATTTCTTCACTATGATAAACACTCGACACACCAGGAAGAACTTTAATGTGTTTTCTCTAAGGATGGATGGAGGAGGCGGGGCCCAGGTGATGCTGAAGGTGTGTATTTTAAATCTCAGATCCATCGTTTGCCATCCAGACCGTGATCCACCCTGTTTCTAATCATCAATTGTACTCTAATCCGTAGTAGAATTGAGGCATAAAGTAAAGTTTGGGTGTGTACACATTACCTGTGGGACTTGGAGGGTGGGCGGGGCCTCCCCTCAAACGTGTGGGAGGCAGTTGCAACAATGCACCAGTCAACAACTAATTTACGATTGTTACTATCTTATTACCTGAATCAACGTGGAGATCAACACGGCCTTCCGAACCACAGAAACTTCGTGTTAAAGCATTTGGTGAATATTTTCAACTAACAGAATGTTTATTTAGAAGGAGAAATAATCTGGAAAATCGTGAGTTGTAGCGCCGGCCGGCAACACAGAGCGCGTGACGAGGTGCTGGTAAACTGTCCCCCTCGCGGCTGATTTAAGCTGTTGCATTCCCCTCGCAGCCTCATAGACCACCTCACCGGCCACGGACTGTCCTGTGGCTCGCCTGCAGTTACCAGACAAGGTAAGGTGATCCTTCACCCTCGTACCTGTGAGGTGTTCGCACGCTATTGCTCAAGGACTAAGCTCAATGATCCGTGTTGCGAGTCTTGGTGTACAAGTGAAACACTTAGATTAACGTTAATTGTAAAAAAAAAATAAAAAATCAAAGCATGCAAATAAGAAATTTAGATCAGGAAAGTCAGTTTTATATTTAATCGAAAGCCAATAAATGCGACGTTTAATTATTTAATGATATTTTGAAAAGTTTGCTAAATTTCTATTTAACGAATAAGTGTTATTGTAAATTAAATGTTTAACATACGGGGAACACGTGGCGGAGGGAGGGAATTATCAGGAGGAAAGCGCCAAGCCATGACGACTATCTAGCACTTGGAAAGGATCAGAAGAAAGATTTGGGATGGGACGGGGGAAAGGAATGGTGCCTAACTACTTGGACCATCGGGGATTGAACACCGACCTGCACGAAACGAGACCGTCGCTCTACCGTCCAGCCCAAGTGACGGAGGCGGAGCGAATAGATGTCGACACATGCTCAGAGGCAAATTTCCTCAGACTGCCACAGGTGTTCTTGGCTGATTATAAACCCGGATACCAGTTCTTACCTGAGGTCAAACTACCGACGAGGAAGAGCTCACTCGGCCAGTTGTTGTAGATACGTTTAAATGAAAGCGTTATTGTAGTGGTAAGACGTAATGTATTTGGAAAAAAAAATCAGTCAAATTGAAAGCAAGTAGAAGACGTCAAGGTGACGTAGGCTCAACATCAATAACGTCGATTCAACGCAAGATCAACGTTATGGACGTTGTTTTAATCAAAGTAACGTTTAATCATCAGAGAATCAATGTGGATTCATTGATACATCAATGTCGTCCCCGCAGCGTCATGTCCCAGTTACGAGATACAAAATGTAATGAAAAGAATATACTCACCTTCCTTCTCTAAGGTCATGTCGAGCTAAGATCAGTTTTTAACCTTTAATCTGTTGTTGTTAATTATCATCACTTTCCAAAATCTATTAAATAAAACGCAAGAAACGTATATATATATATATATATATATATATATATATATATATATATATATATATATATATATATATATATATATATATATATACATACATATATATATACATACATATATACATACATATATATATATATATATATATATATATATATATATATATATATATATATATATATATATATATATATATATATATATATATATATATATATATGCGAAAAGATAGAGTAATTATTTATGACGATGACAAGTTTCTATACAGTGATCATGCAGGCGATGAGTTACAATAACGTGGCTGAAATATGTTGACCAGACCATACACTAGAAGGTGAAGGGACGACGACGTTTAGGTCCGTCCTGGACCATTCTCAAGTCGATTGTGAATGGTCTAGGACGGACCGAAACGTCGTCGTCCCTTCACTTTTTAGTGTGTGGTCTGGTCAATCTACAGTGATTAAGTATTTTGATGTGGGAATTAACACAAGGATACATATATATATATATACCGAGTGGTGTGTCCCGCTTCTCGGCGTAGTTACACTGAGAATTTATTTGAGGCTTACACCATGTTTATGACCAAAGTATACTTGGTGGCTGGTAGGTAAGGCTTTGTGGTGGCCTTAATAACCCTTTCATGGTTAATAAGCTTTGAGCTCAACACCAACCCAAGAAATTACGGTTTTTAATACTATTAATTACTGCGCCCTAATAAAAAAAACTGGGGGAAGTTGCACAGGAATTTGAGTAACAACCGATTTATCAGCACAAACCAAGTCTTAACTGGTCTTTGCCAGCAAAGAAAAGTAAACGTTTTGACTCTTAGATAATAAGAGAAACGACAAAGTCCGTAGAAGCTGTGATAAGGGTTCGAACCCAGGCACTGGGTGTTCCCACGCACACGCCCTAGCGACTAGACCACGACCAATTAACCCACACTCTTTTTTGACGCATTGTGAAACGCGTCAAAAAAGTCTTCCCTACCCTTAGCGACGTGGAAGATACGACGTGTGCCTAGCATGTACTAGCACTACAATTAGTGTCCACGGCTAGTTACCACGTGGTGCCAGTAGATTAGTAGTATTAGTAACAATTACTACTATTACTAATATTTATACTATCGGTATCATATTTTCTGGTCATTATTATTGACCATATTAAGTACGTTTTTCATTCTTAAATTATATTTGTCTACTAGGGATCAAAAGATTTATCAAGAGTAATGGATTATTCTAGCCTATTTTATTGTTTTATTTGCCAATACTGGCTATTGTTACTTTGAGAGCAAAATTTATTGTTTACCGTAAAACGATACATATATAAAATATAAATTATAAAGCCATACTCTGTACGGAGTAGTCCTTTGTTTATCTTATTCTATTCAAGAGTTGACCCTTAGGTGTGGCAGTATAGTGAAGCACCAACACGTTAAGATAAGGAGTGTACCCAGGTTCATGGTGCTCTCAACACCCCCTTCACTGTGTCACTGTCTATGTGTAGCTCTCCAGCTCTGCCCCGCTCTCTCTCTCTATGTCTCTCCCGCCTCTCCTTCGTATGAAAAAAGGCGGATGGTACTGGCGTTTATGTCTAGTCGCTATGTCGATACTGAAGCTGTCTACAGGTGTGGAAAAATCTGTACATTTTGATTACTGTTATGTGGATATAGAAAATAATTTTTTAACAAAAAGATAGAGATACAATTCAGAAAAAAACAGACGGAGATACGATTAACTAACTGATAGATACATCATTCACCGACATGCAGAGATACAATTACCTGACACACACACAGGTACACAGAGACACAATTCACCGAAATACAAATGAGGGACACAATTCAAGACATCTTCAAGAGGAAACTAGATTGTTTCCTTCAAGGAGTGCCGGACCAACCGGGCTGTGGTGGGTATGTGGGCCTACGGGCCGCTTCAAGCAACAGCCTGGTGGACTAAACTCTCACAAGTCAAATCTGGCCCCGGGCCGGACTTGTGGAGTAGAAGAACTTCCAGAACCCCATCAACCAGGTATCAACCAGGTATCAATTCAGAGACAAAGTTTACTGAGTGAGACATAATTGACTGAAATGCTCGTAGTCGAATTCATCAGGCTGTTGATTACGTTAGATGTTGTTACCAACATCCAGATGAATTCGACATCGAGCATACAGCTGTTTGATGGTCCTCCATTGATCCAGAGGAGATGTAAGATGTAAGACCTGGCGGACAGCTGGAAACCGGACTCAGGCAACAATCACCTCACCCTACCCTTGGGCGCTCTTTGATCAATCTTTAAACAATATATATTGTTCAAAGATGTAGACCATACGTCCATACATACATACAGAGAGAGAGAGAGAGAGAGAGAGAGAGAGAGAGAGAGAGAGAGAGAGAGAGAGAGAGATAGACACATCGACACATCGAAAGACAGAGACACAGAGACAAATACGGAGAGCGGCTGAGATAGACAGTAGATAGATGGATAGAAGGGTAGATAGATGGATAGATAGATGAGTAGATAGATGGCTAAATGAATAGATAGATATTTGAATGGATATATAACAGAAAGATGAGTAGGTGCATGGATAGATAGATGGACAGATGGGAGACATAGAGACAGACCCGGGCCACGCCGGTTACACCCCTCAACCTCCGAAGGTTAATATGTGACCGACTTTACATAGAAACCAATATGTAAGGTTTGTTGGCATTGCGTAATGTTTTTAGCGTCAAGTGATCTAGTTTTTGTTTTTCATCTAGTTCAAGTTTTCTCTCTGCAAACTTATGCTTCCTCCTCTTCACCCTTCCCTTTCTCCTATAGAAATACATATCTGCTACATGTGTACATATGTATGTACCTCCTTAAGAGATACATACATATCAAGAGGTAGGTTCTCTCCTTCTTTCATTAGTCTGTAAAAATCTTTCACTAAAGTATATTTCCTGCCAGAATTTTCTTTGGGTTCACGTTGAGTTCACTATCATATACTCACCCAGGTTTTGAATATTCAACCTTGCTCAGGTAATAATCTCAGCCATATGATAGCACTTGTGTGATTCTCATCTGCCTTCAAAGAGGTATTTCAAATGAAAATATTATCAAGAAATTGCTTTTGATACTCTATCTTTATATTATCTATTGTCAAAAATGCAGTAGAGAATTTATTTTTTTCCACTTGTATTCAAGCTTGTACTGAAGAACCATTGTGTCATCAAACAGACATCAGCAATATAGACATAAAAGATACAGCCAACATCAACGCAGACATGAACATCACGGACATCAGTAACAAAGATATCATTAACATCAACACCACAACATCAATAACATAGACATCAGCAAAACACTCATCAACAACACGATCATCAGAACACAGTTATTAGGAACACAGATATCAATAACATAGATATCAACAACACAGGCATCAACAACACAGACATCAATAACAGAAACCACCTCCAGAACAGACCTAAAACGAGACGAGACATCACAAACATTACCGTCACAGAACCCCGGCCAAAATAAGTCTACGGTATCATCCCGCCGTGTTTAACATACTAGTTATTAAAGTTTCTTCATGAGACTGGGTATACTATACTTTTTTTATTACTTTTATTGATCCAATCACTATTTTTATTGCGCGAACACGTCGTACGTTTATTTCTAATTATTTTTAAATTGTTTCAATATTTAAATAAATAATTAAGTACGAAAGAAAATGTGTCAAGTTATCTCACAAATTACCTTTTTACTTGTCTTCTGCTAACAATCATCTCATAAAATGAGAAATTATCCTTTTGACAGCTATTGAATTGGTAATTGTTTGGTTACTAAATAGCAAAACTACTTATATTAATTCGCGAACTTTGAAATTCATATGAATTTTAGCAATCCCCTCTCCGGTCAACTAGGGATTATGAGGATTTTCACACTTAAAAGAATTTTTTTTTAGTTCCCTTTAAATTTATATTGTCTCTCAAAATGCAGGCTGTGCTGCCACGAAGTCCATATGTTGTGTGTGTGTGTGTGTGTGTACTCATCTATTTGTGCTTGCGGGGTTTGAGCTCTGGCTCTTTGGTTCCGCCTCTCAACAGTCAATCAACTGGTGTACAGGTTCCTGAGCCTATTGAGCTCTATTATATCTACACTTGAAACTATGTATGGAGTCAGCCTCCACCACATCACTGCCTAATGCATTCCATTTGTCAACTATTCTGACACTAAAAAAATTCTTTCTAATATCTCTGGGGCTCATTTGGGCACTCAGTTTCCACCTGTGTCCCCTAGTGCGTGTGCCCCTTGTGTTAAATAGCCCGTCTTTATCTACCCTGTCAATTCCTCTGAGAATCTTGTACGTGGTGATCATATCCCCCTAACTCTTCTGTCTTCTAGCGACGTGAGGTTTAATTCCCGTAGTCTCTGCTCGTAGCTCATACCTCTCAGTGTGTGTGTGTGTGTGTGTGTGTGTGTGTGTGTGTGTGTGTGTGTGTGTGTGTGTGTGTGTGTGTGTGTGTGTGTGTGTGTGTTTGTGTGTGCGTGGGGTGTGTGTGCGTAGGGTGTGTGTGCGTGGGGTGTGTGTGCGTGGGGTGTATGTACGAGAGAGAGAGGCCATGTTGCTTCAGGTCAATGTATATGTAAGTGAATTCGTCAATAAGATGTGTGGGCGAAGAATGGCTTCATGATTCCGATTAAATTCAGAAAATTTCACTATTCATTTTACCAATGATTCATTATATATCGACAGTCATGTGTGTGTGTGAAGACTCTGGAGTATGGTACACATATGTTTCGACTGATAAGCCTGGTGCACATGTGCACCGATTCAGAAATGTGTTGCATATGTGTGGAGCTTCACATCCAGTATGTGACGCACATGAATGTGGCTCGTCTCAAGCGTGGGTGTGAACGAAGCAATTATATTTAAAAAAACACGTTAAATGAGATATATACCTGAGCATATCAGAGCATACTCGGAGTATTCTCTACTCTTATAGAAAGACAATTCAAATATTTGTATAACATCGTCTTATAGGTTGAGAAAAGAAGAGTAGTCAGTAATTCCTCTTAAATACCAAACTTCGTCCTGGAAACCAGTTGTTTGATGTGAAAGAAGACAAATATTGCTCGGAATTCTACTCTTTGATTCTTTTCCATCCTTTCCTACATCCCATTCTATTGTTCCTCTACACCTCCCTCCCGTTGTAACTCCATACCTCCCATTCCATTGTCCCTGCATCCTCCCCATTGTCTCTCAGCTTCCTCTCTCATTGTCTTTCCACACCCCCCCCCATTCTCCCACCATATCCCATTCTATTTTCTTCACCCATATTGTCTCTCCTCACCCACAGTGGGATTGCCAAGTGTGAGAGTGACCAGTGTGAGAGTGACCAGTGTGAGAGTGACAATTGTAAATGTGTTCAGTGTGGGAGTCAGCAGTGTGGGAATGTATAGTGTGGGAGTGTGTCAGCAGCATGGGCATCCAGTGTGGAAGTCAGCAATGAGGGATTGTCCAGTGTGGGCAAACTTAAAACACTTTCCCTACCCTACGGGATCTTGTCAACTCAATCCAGGGCTATACTCGTCCAAGCTGTGGCACAAAATGCTAATATATACAAATAATCTATATATGAAAGTAGTTTTTTTGAATTAACAGCATGTTAAAATTGAGTCTTTGGGGTCGGCCGCTGGGTGGAATGATCATAGCTCAAGGACAGGTTGTTATAAACACACTCTGATGCAACGTTGCTGAAACGCTTCATCTAGTTTTCACCTAACTATGCATGCGTCAGCAATATATAATAATATATTAATTAATATTCGAGATAAAATTGTTTATTATTATACCGCCTGAAAGATTCCTCTTGTCAGTCGGTTGTCTGCTGTATAAGTCAAATACGGACTTAATAAAGCATACGTAAGTCAGTATTTGACTTAAAGCTTGGGCTGGAGGAAGCCAAACCGTCAGGAAAATAATGGTACTTCTTTCCTCATCATGAATAATTAATTAATTTGGACGCTGGTGAATTTCCTCTAGGCATAATCTAGTCAACGATATTGTCATCAGCCTCCCATAACAAATTCCAGGTTCAGATTTAAAACATGTTCAAATTATTAGATACGTCTAATAACGGCTCGTGTAATTTGAGTTATAATGAAAATGACAGGTAAAAATACCCACTTAAATACAATTTTTCAATGTGAATTGCTCTCATAACACATCAGAGGTAATCAGGGAGTATTGGAAACAAAATTAATTGAGAGTCAAGTGGTATATTCATCGAGGAACTTCACTTCTTAGCGTATTTATAATGGGAGTTGACTTTAATCCTGTTATGGAATATATTTGGAGCTTGAAATAGGGCAGATTACTTCTTAATACTCCTTGACATACAGCTTTAGACTCAAAAATTAAAAATGTCTTAACATAATTGTTTCGACGATATGACATAGAGAACGACTGAGGACATTTCACAGCAAGTCAGCGGCAACAAGTCCAAACTGACCTCACTTTTTCATTCTTCGATGTCGGCTCTTCCTATCATTGTGATAGGAAGAGGAACACCAATAAGGAACGCGAGCTTCAATAGAATATTTACAAGAACTGTATCCTTAATGGAAAGGTGAGAGGGATTGGAATAAAACGGGACCCTTTAAGGATCAGTCAACAGGCTTGCACCGGTGTTCTGTAATTATTATGTTCCTATGAAGCAGGGGCCAGATTCACGAAGCAGTTACGCAAGCACTTACGAACCTGTACATCTTTTCTCAATCTTTGGCGGCTTTGTTTACAATTATTAAACAGTTAATGAGCTCCGAAACATCAGGAGGCTGTTTATAACAATGAAAACAGTTGATTGGGAAGTTTTCGTGCTTATAAACGGTTAAATAAATGTAACCTAAGCCGTCAATGATTGAGGAAAGATGTACACGTTCGTAAGTACTTGCGTAACTGCTTCGTGAATCTGACCCCAGGAGACTAGACAAGATAAAAAAAAAAAAGCACCTGCATCCTCCTGGCACATGAAAAACACAGGTATCAAACTCTCTCATAAAACCGTTCAATTTTTAAATAATAGAAATTCAAGACACAGCAAGATTTTCTAGTGCACAGCCACACTGCTGCGCATTTGGCTGTCTGATCCCTATTCTATTTTAAAGCTTCAAGTGCAACAGTATCACTTAAAAACACACACACAATGGTTGCCAATAACCAAAGTATTTCACAAAATCTTTCTCCGTCACTTGAGCAATCAAATTGCCATCCCGTCTGCCCCATCATGCTCGTGTCCTCTCGACTCAATAGTCTACTCCCAGATACTATCAAAGCAAATCACAGTAAAAATGAACAGCACATGAATGCTAGTTAGCTTGTAATACATCAGACAGTGGATATTTAACTTACATTTTAGGCCATGTTTACAGTTGGTGGATAATTTACTAAGTAATATATAGAGCAATAATATCGAAATAATATCTAGAGGAATTGGGAATTCTAACTAGAAGCTAACTCATTTTTAATGTCTAGCAAATTTTTATCTAGAATCTATCTCATAATAAAATTAGAACCTAGGTTATATATATAATTAAAAAAAGCACATATTATAAAGCAATTTAGCACTTTATTTATATGCAGGCGATGAGTCACAATAACGTGGCTAAAGTATGTTGACCAGACCACACACTAGAATGTGAAGGGACGACGACGTTTCGGTCCGTCCTGGACCATTCTCAAGTCGATCTTGACGACTTGAGAATGGTCCAGGACGGACCGAAACGTCGTCGTCCCTTCACATTCTAGTGTGTGTGGTCTGGTCAACACTTTATTTATATCTAAGGATCTAGAACAGTTAGGTGCTTTAACTAGAAGCCAACCCATATTCTAGAATAGGTGTTATTTTTTAAATATCTAACACCAGCATCTTTTAAGCGATGCTCGTGGAGGCGCCCTTGGCAGGAGAGATCGTGTTGAGGTGCCTTTTCCCAGCCTCTTTTGACGTACTAAGTGGTCAAGTGGCTGGCAGCCGCCTCTTCTGTTACGAGTGGGGAGCTGAAGATCAACGGAGAGGGGCAAGGGGGGGTGTTGAGGTTGTGGATGGTAGTGGGTGGGGGAGGGGTTAGTGTTGTGGCCGGCGCAATGGTGATGACGTTTGGGGTGGCGACATTGTGGTGGTGGTGGTTCTGTGGTGGTTGTGTTGTTGGTAGAGCTGGTGGTGCCAGTGGAGATGGTGGCACCTGTGGTGTTGATGTCTCCGGTGGTGGTGTTGTTGGTGGTGGTACCAGTGTGGAAGATGATGGTACCTGTGATGTTCATGTCTCCGGTGGTGTTGTTGTTGGTGGTACCAGTGTGCAAGATAGTGGTACCTGTGATGTTCGTGTCTCCGGTGGTGTTGGTGGTGACTCAAGCGAAAAATGTTGAGATTATGCAGAGCAATAATCCCTTGCAGCATTATCTCACCATTATGCTCTATCACTGCCGTCTTGCAAACCATCCTATTATATTGACGTAAACCGTCCAGCCGCCTGTCTATCTTTCTCTCTGACAATCTCATTTGAGGTGAATGACTGTAACGAAGCTGTCATGCCAATTCTGGCCACCTGTTTACAGCAAATGTAATCAGACCGGATCATTAACTCAGACAATGAACAATCATACATACGAGCTACTTAATAGAGGAACGGTCTGGCTTCATCTCTAAAATAACCGGTGTTGTTTTTTCTTTTAGCCTCAGAATGGGGAAATGTTTTCAATGTTATTGTTAATGGGGAGATTTCAGGGGATGTAGAAAAGAGAGAGAGAGAGAGAGAGAGAGAGAGAGAGAGAGAGAGAGAGAGAGAGAGAGAGAGAGAGAGAGAGAGAGAGAGAGAGAGAGAGAGAGAGAGAGAGAAGATTTTGCGAGGCTTAAATTATGTATACTTTTGACAAAGTAAGCAGAGGACCTATACAAAAGAGAATTGTTGCATTACAAATGCTAAATTATGACAAACTAACATGCATCGTGTATAAATTGACTAATTATCTTGTCACAATGACCTATTTAAGCGGGTGCTTAAGAGACCAGTCAGGATAAGCTTCTTGATGATTTTACCAGCTAAACTTTTAACTAATTAGATGCAATAAAGAGACATTTGGTCTAAGGCTCATTGCAGAGGATAATGGTCTCCATCAAAATTTTTAACTGTGACGGTAAGAGAGAATAAGGCACAGATTGAGGTTGGATTGATATTCCTGAATCCCTGGGATTTGGTGAATCAATCCTTGGCACCCCGTCCTTAGGCTAGGCTCGTACAAGCTGTGGAAGACCCCAATGACGAATTTGTAAATTTTGGCGTGCTGTGTAACCCCCCAAAAATCTATTTTTTCTCGAATATACATTTATATTAATGTACATTATAATATTGTGCATATTGGCCTAGAATAGGTACGGTAAACTCCTGTGGTTATTTTGCCACTCACATCCTGCACTTTAAGCAATAAGTCAAATACTGACTTAAGTTTTACTACGTTAGTGTAGTATTTTTTACGTTAGTGCAGTATTTTATTCAGTAGACAAACAATTGGCAGGATGAATCCTCCATTCGGTATAATAATATTTTTTGTTCTGAAATGTAATTTTTTGTATTATATGTTGTGAGTTTATGTATAGTTAAGTAAGGCTTCGTTGATTTTGGGAGACTTTACTCTACAGGTTGAGGGTGAATGAAGCATGTTTCGAGTCGTAAATTCGAACAAATTAAGGTGGGCTGTAAGTCCAAATACTGACTTACGTAGAGTTTTTGCTGTCAGTATTTGACATATACGTCGTGAACCTCACAGACCTTTGTGTTGATGGGCTGTTGTTTGCGATACACGAGTAGAGCATTTAGAAAGGTGCGACTCGAACCCACATTAAAGGTAAAGCATTGTCCAAGAAAAAAATAGAAAGAAATCAGTTGTGGATAGTGTGTGTGTAAAGTGTTTTTCATTCATAAATAGGAGAGTTGGAAAATATATTTAATTTGTTTATTGTTTGTAAGGATTGGCTGCTGCTGGAATAGTTGAATCTGATCATCGTGTAGTGGAATACTGTAATCTAACTACTGCTTGAAAATCTCACCCCCTCAAAAAAAAAAAAAAGGCATTACTAACGGAAATATCCAGGAACCGGAACTCGATGTTGTCTATAAGTCTCCTCATGTTAAATGGATAATCATTTGCCAATTTGTATTTACAAAACGTGGGCGAAGCATTTAATTTGTAATGTAGCTTATTTTATCTAAATTTATCTCATGGCTTAAAGCTGTAAATAGCTCGGTTTGCGACTCTGAACACACTCTCTCTTTATAAACAGATCGCATAACTTGCAAACGAAATTAAAGAAACCCAAATTTAATACACTCTACATCGTAATTTTCTTTGGTGATAATTAAGCTCTTTACCTTTTATCAAATATGTTATGCTGGTAAAGGAATAATATGATATTCATATGAAGAAGGTAAAACAATTAAGATTCAGTGTAAGTTTACTTGAAGGAAGGTGAGGCCACAGTCATTCCCAGACCTCGTGTCTCGACACACAGCTCGGCTTGAGAGCCAAACTCTCACTGGAGACACTCTCACTCACTCTCACTTATAAGTGTTATTCTGAGTTGGATTGAATTAAAATTTTCGTTGTTTGAATTAATACCAAATGACTACAACTTCCAACTCTACCTCTGATACAAGTTATAGTGTGAACATGGAATAACACTTTGGGTGGCAGAAAATGCATATGATTACTCCCATAAGATCACATAGATGGAGACTATAGACTGTCGATTCTTAATTATCCTCAGATACCTTGAGATTGAGAAGAGGATTGGAATTAGTCTGTGCAAGAAAAGCGTCTCTATTCTTTGAATTCAGGAGGACTCTGGTAAGGATTACGAATCTGTCACTAAACTTAACAAGCTTATCTGAAGTCTTAAAGGAGGGTGGCTCTTAATCCCTCCCTGCGGACGGCTTAGTTGTAGATAGGTGTATGATCTTATTTATTTATGCTGTGATAAACAGTTTGGTGTACTTGATCTTGCATTATATTGAAGTGCATCTATCGCAATGGTGTTACTGCTCTCTCTAATTAGTGTGTTATAGGGTACCCTAAAGTTTTATTTTGATGCTGTGGTATTTCGAAAACAGCGTTCCCAGCAATGCTTCTCAGCCAGGTATGCAACACAATAACTTCACTTAAAGTATGCGAAACTAATTAATAGCATATAATTGCAACTGTCCGCCTTCGAAACAAAGCCGTAAATTTTTATCTAGAATAACAAGGAAAAGCAATTTGATTATTCGCAGAGTCGGACTGAATTTTATCAAGTATTAACTTTGTAAATCCCTTGGAATACAAACCAAGGGCTGACAAAAACTGGAAAAAACAAGAATATGGCACCTTGATACAGAAGCGAAGAGAGAGAGAGAGAGAGAGAGAGAGAGAGAGAGAGAGAGAGAGAGAGAGAGAGAGAGAGAGAGAGAGAGAGAGAGAGAGAGAGAGAGAGAGAGAGAGAGAGAGAGAGAGAGAGAGAGAGAGAGAGAGAGAGAGAGAGAGAGAGAGAGAGAGAGAGAGAGAAGTGAAAAACATCCGATTCCCTGCCGTTAGTCCCGGGTTTGAATTCCGTACTGAGCAGTAACAAAATTCGTAGTGTTTACATTCACCTCATGCCTCTGTTCACCTAACAGTAAATAGACAGTTAGCTGGGAGTTAGACAGTTTCTGGGGGCTGCATCCTGGGTGATGGTTGGTAGTTGGCCTTGTAGTTAAAAACACAAACACATGTGCACTCACACACACACAACACCGCAAACATGAGAGGCGGGACGAAAGAGCTAGAGCTACCCCCGCAAGCACAACTAGGTGAGTACAACTAGGTGAGTACATGACACATACAAACACTTGCCCTGTGACAAAAGTCCGGGGAGGATTGACTGGGAATCAACTAATAACTATTCCTTCCCTATTTATCCACCAGTAATATAAAACTTGGGAGTAAAGCGGATTGGCAGGTCGTGTTCTAGGGCAAAACAATAAGGAAAGGCGTACCATGAGCTATGGGAAGGGGAAACCTCTCAGCCTGTTAGCAGGAGTCAGAAGGCGTCTACTTATGCACCCACCACTGTAAACAAAAGAGGGAAAGATATTGAGAGATAGAGATGAAGATAAAACTAATGTTAAAAAAAAAGGAAAGACTAACTCAAAACATAAACCAGTAGGAGAGAGGCGGGTCGCAGACTCTTTAACGAGGACCATGGGAGGGATGTGAATCTGGCGAGGACCTACTTGACGAATTAAACTACCTCTTCGTCAGTAATTGGGCTCTGGAGCCTGCTTTATCTCACGCCGGGGGCACTAACTGATGCTGGAGGCGACTATCATATAGTAACTACTGTGGGTGGAGAGGCAGTAGTCATATTGGTTTACGGCTAGAGGCAGTGACTGAGACGAGCAGCTAATCTCATATTATAACTAGTAAATACATAGCTCCAATTTGAATAGTGTATTAGTTTATCATACGACATGATACAAGCTCGGCTAACAAGTTCTGAGGAAGAAACTCCAGTAGGAAGAGAAAATGAGCAACAGATGTAAACAAAGAGAACAAGTTGAACAATCGTTAATAATTGATCATAAGAACATAGAGTATGAACTGATGTTCGAAGTTTTTAATGATTAATCTCGCCTTAGCGCCATAACTCTGACGTTCATCGATAAATGTAGCAGCATTTTCCATCCTTGATCGAGATTACAAGTGCACTACACAGCCAAATTTTATAGGACATTGTAGGAAAGATGCATTGTTAGTAACTTTAGAAGCAAACATTGTTAGTAACTTTAGAAGCAAACATTGGTAGTAACTTTAGAAGCCAACATTGGTAGTAACTTTAGAAGCCAACATTGGTAGTAACTTTAGAAGCCAACATTGGTAGTAACTTAAGAAGCCAACATTGGTAGTAACTTTAGAAGCCAACATTGGTAGTAACTTAAGAAGTCAACATTGGTAGTAACTTAGAAGCCAACATAAAAAAAACACTAAAATTAAAAACCAGTTATAAAATAGTTCTTACTTTCTGGGAAGCATTGAGAGAAACAATTAATTATAAATACTTACCAAAGAGATTTTTATCTTAGACGACTACACACAACAGTCTTAACTTAACAATAATTGGGCGAGATGTCATGGTTCTGCTCGAGCACATCCTAAAGTAGTTCAACTCTCCTGTGTTCATCCTAGTCTTTCCGCTCTCGTCTACGTCTCTGGCATGGCTCTTCATTCTCGAACACCTCACAGGCTCTCATGTTAATCACCTGGAGGTGTTGATATGTTGACTGGCCTTAAGAGGTGCTTGACTTAATGAACTAAGATCTGTTGCCTTGGCAGCCTCAGGGTTCATTTCCAAGCTATGATATATTGTATTTTCTGAATTTGCATAGTTAACGCTGTTTCAAAACGCGTTTTCCAAACTGTCAAGGATTATCCGTAGTAAAAGACTCAGTACTGTCCCCATCGTTTGGTTAGATATACGCAGCAAGATAATTTAGAGGGAGATGATCAGCATCCCTTACGAGTCTGAGGGAGATGTCTACCATTGTTATACCCTCATTATCTCATTCACCTGTTGTGATGCTACGGGCAAGGGAAGCTCGTTTGGCACAACATATCTGCGGGATCTACACTCCGTGAAGCTGGAGGAGAAATGGGGAGTGAGGAAGAGGGTAAGAGATGGTAAGAAGAAGAAGAAGGGAGTGAGGAAGAGTAGGGAATAGGGAGTGTGGTAATGAGTGCATAAAGTGAGATTTCAGTCGAGCACAAGTGAGATTTATGCAGATAAGTTGAAAGTTTTAATGATCAGATAGAACACTCTTTAAAGTGAATAAACAAATAAGTAATGTTTTGTTAATGCATAGGAAAGGAAGCTTCACGTGCATATGAAATTAGTGTTAATGGAAATTAGTCTAAGTGACTGGTCTCTATACATACACAAAAAGATGCGACTTATATAAGACGAATTTGTGCAAGTGATTGTGAAATTAGAGTGAATCAGCGCAGGAAAGTTGTCGATACAACGAAAGCTCTCGGCTTTCGAGACAAGAGAGGATACGGCTAGAAGACTGCAAGGAATGGCAGCTCCAGTGACATGTAAGGTGGTGATAAGGTGGTATTCACAGCAGAAGTAGCCAATCTGAGATACAAGTCTAGTGCTCTGAGAAATGGCTTCAGTACGAAATGTTATGGAAATATACGGAGCATAAAATTAAGTAAATCTCACGAATGAAGAAATATACTTGATGATTTGGTCATGAACGAATAACTGATCTGATCGATCTGAGTGAATTTGAGGATAAGATAGAAAGGACGAGAAAACTAGCAGACTGGGTGAGTGAGTGAGGTAGTGAAAGAGGCATCGGTGAGTGAGTGAGTAAGCAAGGCGTGAGTGAGGAAGCGAGTCGTGTGTGAGGAGACGGGGATTACTCACTGTTTGTGAGTAATCCCCGGGTTGTGTTTGTGGAGGTGATACGTTGGTAGTGATATTACACACAAGAATGTCTTCAATAGTTAGACCTAGCTTAGGTTAGGTGATTAGTTTCTGTTAACAATTATTGCTACTTGCAGAACGTGAATGAGGCATTTAGAGAAGAGAGATTCAAGCAGAGGAACGCGAACGAAGCATTATTCGAGACAAATACCCACGTAATCAGTTGAGAATCTTATGTAAAGTGTTTTCATTCATAAACAGAGGGTCAGGTGGTTGGAATAACGAGCCTTTAGCCTTGGTTGTTGAAGACGTAATCACGTTTTCCATGATATAGCGTTTCGAAGCCCAGTCTATGATAACCTTACCAAGGGGACGGTAACTTAACCAGGTCTATTGTATAAAATTCCAGTTTTAGTTAATTTAAATCATGTTATGTTATTTCCAGTACTTTACTTAAGATGACCACTTGTGAGCGTTTGAAAATTGTTTTAGAAAAGCTAGCGTGGTACGACTATCACGGTACAACTAGCGTGGTACGACTATCACGGTACAACTAGCGTGGTACGACTATCACGGTACAACTAGCGTGGTACGACTAGTGTGATAAAACTAGCATGATACGCGTGTACCATATTATAATGCCATTATAATGTATAAACCTTATATAATTATAAACCTTTTAAATGCTGAATAAAACTTACCCTAACCCCCCCCCCTTCCCCCGTAAACATAAATGAAAAAAAAGTCGTGTAGGATTCTAGAGCAATTTTTTTATAATGAAAATTACAAAATATATAAATGCTGAAAATATTACTATTCCTTCACTAAAAGAAAACAAAATGAAGCTGGGTGGATGTTCCCCGCACTTCAATGGTCAGGAACGGGGAATTTGCTCTCTCTGGGGCTTGTATATGACGGGTTTTTCATTTGTTTTTTCTTATGTACACTTATTCGTGTTTATTTTCCTTATTATTCTTTGTGTGTTGTCTTCAAGAGAGCTCTAAGTTGCTGGGGATTATATAATCTACTTTAAGTTTCAGATAGAAGTGTAGTAAATATGTCTATCAATAGTTGAACGCAGAAGTAGTAATGGTAGATGAACGTAGAGGTAGTATTGGTAGATGAACATAGAAGTAGTATTGGTAGATGACCGTAGAAGTAGTAGTGGTAGATGAACGTATCTAGTCAGGAGACGACATTAATAACACTCGTTCACCTGTCTACCACTAAACAAAAGTCGAGTGAACATTAAGACACGGTTCTACCAGCGACCGAGTGAACATTAAGACACGGGCCAAGCCGAGAAGCTAATTGCCGATCACTCACTAGCAATCAAATGCCAGTATAGTTAACCATTAGATGCCTATTATATAATCTTCTACGATGGAAGAATAATCACAAAATCACATGATTCAGTAATGCTTAAGTATCCACCTAGGAGAAATAAATTGGACTATTTACGCGTACTATTCCACATAAATACTAAACATATCTTGCGTAAATTTCATAATTACCCGAGGCAAATGTTGAAATTGCAGTAGGAGGGATGGAACAAGATGTTACAATAATTACAAGCCGAGATCCCGAGGGCAGGAGGGTCTAAAGTAAACTGTATTATTATCCAGGTAAGGAGGGCCCGTTGGGACGTGGGGCCCCACTTGACGAGAGAGGCTCATGGGTGGGGGCCCACATGGGTGGGCCCCCCCCCCATGTGGTGCAGGAGCCTCGTGGCCCATGTCGTGCTGGAGGCTGGGGGGTTCAACACACAATATTGTACCTCTGGGAGCCAGGTCCTCGCTGCATCCATCAGTTGCAGACTCAGTAAACTGTTACATTTTCTTGGTCTTGGAGGAGTTATTTGATGGCTAAAAATAGCGAGGTTCTTATTTGGTGCCTGTGCCAACCTAAACAGGTGGCTAAGCAGAGGTTTTTCAGCGGCAGACACATATTTGTGGGATATACGAATGTGAAATGAGTGGGACAATATTATGATTAGGTCATCTCACAAAGGTCATCTCACTAGGATTATCTCACAAAGGTCATCTCACTAGGATTATCTCACAAAGGTCATCTCACTAGGATTATCTCACTAAGGTCATCTCACAAAGATAATTCCACACGAATAATCTCCAAAGAGTCATCTGATAAAAAACAATTTCACAATGGAAATCTCACGTGTTTTCTCACAAGGGTAATCCCACAAAGGGTAATCCCACGTGGGTAATCTCCCATGGGGAAATCTCACAATTATAAAGATCAAATTCAGTTTAAATTATTAGCAGACCATAATATTGAAACTTTACTTTTATTTTAAAATTTATTTTATTTGTGAGCTTTGTCATATTTTCTTTGTCAGACTTGAAGGTATTTCATATAATTTTCTGATGTAACTTTCAAGATGTAGGCGAGACGTTTGGACACGTTTTCTTACACCAGATGCCTCTGTTCACCTGAGAGTTAGGCCATTATTGTCAATTGCTTCCTCGGGACGGTCAGTCGCTGGCTGGGATGAGCCACGACGACCCAAACAGGCTGGCTGTCACCCGACAAAGAGGATCCAGTTTCAAGAGTGCGGACGAGGCCTGGTCGAAGACCGGGCCGCGGGGCAATTGATCCCCGAAAGCGTCATAAGAACGAGGGAACACGCATGTCATTAAAGCGGGTTTTAAAGTGATAATAAATATTGTTAAATCAAATATTTGACCAAATTCTCTTTATTTTTGCGAGTGTTCAGAGAACTCGGAATAAATGTTGAGAGGAAACATCTTCACAAATAATGCCAAAATCAAGAGATTTTGATCGATGATTAATGAGAAACTCTCTCTCGCCTCTCGAGTGTAACTGAACACGAATGTCATATTTGGGAAAATGTATGATAAGCAAGAAAAGTTATTATTTTTCTCAGTTCCTCTTAAAGTGTCAAGTAGGTACGAGGAGTTGTAAACTAGCAGCGTTTATTTATCAAGTCCAGGCATGAGTGCAATGTTTACTTTCTTAATGGCTTAATGGGCTCATGGGCAGGTACTCCACAGTGACGTCACCGACGGCGTGCCTGTGACTTCATTACTACGTCATGCATGTTTCATTGACGTCATTGGACCTGCATAAATTTGCAACGCGAGGCAAAAACAGCGACAAATCTGCGAACGAAAGGAATCTTTTTCCCCCATTCATAAAGATTTATTACACAAGGGCCAGTGAAAGATTCGTTTTAAGGACATGTGGGATAAGATATATAGATATATATATATATTTCATATAAGAGGCAAAAGCGGAGAACAGTTTCAAGTAATGGCAAAAAATCTTGTCAGGAAATAAGGAGAACGCAAACAGCTCCTGGCCACGACACAGCTGTTAACACCTTCAAGCTAGAATATATATGTAAGGAGATATATGTAAGGATATATATGCCGGAGGTCTCGCCCAGAACAAACGAGGAGCCTCACGACCGTTGGCCAGGACAAGTAAACATCGCTAATGAGATCAAATACATATAATTAACAATTAAACAAAAAACGTTTAGGAAACGTAAATATAATACCACCATTGGGACAACAGACAGTGGTAGAGGGACAACAGGGAGATGTAGAGGGGCAACAGGAAGCTGTAGAGAAGTAACAGGGAACGTTACAAAGACAACAGATACGGTCACGAGTATAGCCACAGAAAATTCCTGCAAGGATTGGCACACCTGCTAACAACAGATGACTACAGTGATAAAAAAGCCATGTTTTTTATCATTGTAGTCAATAAAATATAACGATAAAATGCTTGTATAAACTAAAAGGATAAAATGCAATGAAGTAAATACTATCGACAATCAATAATGATAAAATACAGTGATAAAATACTGTGGTAAGCTATAATGACAAAATACAATGAAAAAATCGTCAGAAAATGAGGAGAATGCAAACAGCTCCGGGCCACGACACAGCTGTTAACACCTTCAAGCTAGGAGATATGAAAAGTAAAGTGAGGAAACAATATGTTCATGACGCTAGCTCGCATCAGGTGATGACGTTCTTCAATGTCTTGATGAAGACACAAAAAGAACCTGAACACATGAACAAGTACCCCTCGTGAACCTTCCCATCACTTGTACGGGTAGATAAGGTAATCAACTATGCCCTATCGTAACGGTGGGGCATAGTGGAGCATTTAATGCCCCCATCAGGGGGGGGGGGGGCAATTAAAATGGGTATATCAGGGCTTAATTTATCCCTACTGCATAAAACAGTTATCTAACCCAATGCAGCCGAGTCGATTCAGGCCCCAATCCTTTGGATTTCAAGTCTTATTGTCATCCAGGGGGTCAACTGGAACACCTGGGAGCATGATACAGCGGACACACAGAGGTCTGGAACTTCGACATAATTAACAAGCCAAGTGCTTGAACACCCAGCAGAACACAGCGTTATTTAGACAGTAACTTCTGTGACTAAAGCTCCTTACGATACATTATCAACCAGGGGGACAGAACTTCCCCTTGAGACTTGAGCACCAAGGCGAACAGAATCCCGTTTTGAGACGTAAACAACACAGAGCAAAGACTCTATCTTGACACAGCAATACCTTTAATCATAGAGTCTTTAGCATATTAACTCCCAAGCAGGAAGCATAGAGTCTATCAACGTGACACCGGCAACACTCAGGAGCACCAAGCTTCACCTTGACACAAGAATCAGGTACAAACCAGAGTAATCCCCACAGCTGTGATCACTTGTGAGTTAGGGCGCCTCTGGGTGGCGTAACCCCATTCTCATTCTTAAGGTAAGGAGTCGCCGCCAGGTTGTGTTTCACGGTCGGCCCTCCGCTGCTCTAAGGCGGCTCGGTTTGCCTCCACGCCCTCGGGCATCTGTTGCAGGTCGTAGTGGGCCAGTGTTGCACTCTTTGGGCCCCGCCTTGCACTCTGCCTGGGGTGATGGACGGTGAAAGTGAAGTGGAGGCGGCGTCGCTCTGGGAAAGCGAATGTCGAGAGTGGAAGAGAGGTTGCATCACTCCAGAACTGTATCTTTTTAGGAGTAAAAAACATGTTACGCTTGTCTGGGGTCGATGGAGTGCATGGGTATATGGGGGCTGAACCTGGCGTTGTTCATTCTTGCTCGATGCTCCATTCTTTTTCCTCTTACAATCTGGTCCAGAGGGAAGTTTTCAGAGGAAGACAAACAAGATAAAATCCTAAATAAATCTTAGTTGAAGTAATATTGTAAAACATGTTTGTTTTCGCACATAAGAGTGTATCTGTTAGACAAACACACACATACACGTTCATACACAAGCACGTGCATAAAAAACAGGGGCCAGATTCACAAAGCAGTTACGCAAGCACTTACGAACGTGTACATCTTTCCTCAATCTTTGACAGCTTTGGTTACATTTATTAAACAGTTTACAAGCCTGAAAACTTCCCAATCAACTGTTGTTATTATTATAAACAGCCTCCAAGAGCTTCGGAGCTCAATAACTGTTTAATAATTGTAAACAAAACCGCCAAAGATTGATAAAAGATGGACAGGTTCGTAAGTGCTCGCGTAACTGCTTCGTGAATCTGGCCCTTGGACAATGAAGATAGTACTAATCTTTCTTAGACTAACATGAGAACTAGAAGTTCTGAGGATGAACTAGGAAACTGCCCCTACTAAGACCACTCAATAGCTTGGTCGATAGAGTTTCGGCCTCACACACACGTGGGGTCAACGGTTCGAGTCTCCAAGAGCCCAGGTGAATGGAAGATAGGAGGCCAGACCCACAGGGACAAACAACAGAGCTGTACCTCGCGTCACATAAATGAAACAAGAGGTAGAGAGGGACATGTTACAGACGTTCAACATACTGTACTTGAGAAACTCGGTAGACAGTTTAGGTTGAGGGCTCACGGAATGAGAGAGCAAGTCTAGAAGAAGAATTGATATAGGTAACTTCATCTCCAGATTTAAAAATAGGTATGAGGTAAAAGAAATTAATCGAACTGATTGGGCCCCGGTAGCTGAAACTCGACCCTGTGAAATCTTCTAGGTAAGCTCTGTTATGAAAGCACATACAATATTACATATATATTTAAAAAAAATAATCAGTAATTGATAAAACACATCACCATCTTCAGGGCTTTCATTCAATTTTCTCACTCCTGTCAACATTCACTTAGACTGGTTGATACAACGATGGCTTCGCTTCATACCGGGTCATCGTTCAGTTCCCATTGGCTCCAGTAGCGTGGGGTCACTGTCCCATCACTCTTGTTCTCCTACCCCAGTTCCTAGTCTTTCTTAATTGCCCTTCCAGTGGTCTATAATCATTTAGATTTTCTCTTCACAATTCTTTTGTCTGTTTATATCGGCCGATATACAACGTTTTCAATTATTGATGAAGCGGTAACATTTCTAATATATAGCGATAGTAAAACGATAGTAGTTGTAGTTAAGTGTTAGTTTAGTGTTAAGCCTAAGGACTATATCAACCCTAGTCCCCGTGGCGTTGTGGTAAGACGCTCGCCTAGCGTTTCGCGAACACTTTGTCCTGAGTTCGTATTCTGGCCGGGGAGGATTTACTGGGCGAAAATCCTTAACTGTAGCCTCTGTTTAACCCAACAGTAAAATGGGTATCTGGTTGTTAAACGATTTGGCGGGTCCTATTCCAGGGAACATAGGATTAAGGACTTGCTCGAAATGCTACGCGTGCTATAGTGGCTGTACAAGAATGTAAGAACTCTTGTATATAATCTCCCCCCCCACAAAAAAAAATACGCAAGAGGGTTATTAAGGAACCAAAAAAAGCTTACTGACCAGCCAGCAAATATCGATTAATCCTAAATATAATCCTGGACTCTCTCCAGTCCTCTGAATAAACTCTCTCTGTATACATTCCAAAAAATGGGAGTGTATACTCCTCACTCCTTTGAACCGAGACGAATAATGTATTTTGGTTCACCAATAATTAAATTAATGATGCAATAGATGAAAGATACAAATAAGTTATGATAATGTGTTCTCACAGACATAATAATAAGATAGGATAAAAACCCCCACACAAACGTTAATCAAGTCTTTTAGTCGTTAAGATGTAAGTCTCGTCCTAATCACACACTCAGACCTTGATAAAACACTCAGGAGAGTGCGAAAGACTTGGAGTAAATCCTTACATAAATTTCACAAATACATAAGTGTGGGTTTTTATGCTAAAGGTACACATGATAGGAAGCCAATATTAAGTTAGAATAAAAACAAATCCTTCTAATCTCATCACCTATCAAAGCACATAGAAATTAACAGAGACATTTATTATTTTAAATTAACAGTGATCACGTATAAACCTGAGACAACGCAAAGGATTTTATTTGAGCCGAACTACTTGATCGCCCTCATGGTTGACACGATTGACTGATGAAGTTTAGGCCACCCAAGAGGTGGCACGGGCATGAATAGCCCGTAAGATGGTAGACACGTTATTAGCGCTCCACGCTTCACATGTCTTAGGTGACATGTCGGGGTTAACATGGTATGGGTGATTGCTTACAGTCAACAACAGCACACTGTGGCTAATAGCTTATTATGGCTACTAATGTATCGCGATTATCAATCAAATGTTATATTCTGCTATTTTACTAATAATAAAACATAATTTTTGTTAAATTCTTAAAATTAAAGCAAACGCTATAGCATTATATTAAACAATTTTATCAAGAAGATCTCCAAGAAAAAGGAAAATAAGCCACACAAAATTAATCCAAGGAGGAATTAAAACTAGAAGTCAACCAGGAAAAGAAATCCAAGAACACGTAAATATATTATCTATTGCATCTTGCACGTGGAGTGGGCAACCCCCAAACACACCACGGGCGACACTCCTCAGCCCCTAAAATCCTCTTCCGAGGCCAGTGTCTCCAACTCTTGGCTCGATTAGCCATCAGTCTCACGTTCTTCATGGTCCACTACCCCCCTCCCCCCTTCTACCCCCCCCCCCCCCACCCCTCCCTGGTCCCTTGCCACACTCCCAGGACTTAAAAGGATCGACCGAGTAATCAAGACTCCTCCAAAATGTTTATCTTTGACTCAGTCTTTCCTAACGAAGGTACTGCTTAATGATTCTGCTTCAATCCATGGGTTTCGCCATTTTAAAGAGGGTGTTTTTTATTTTTTTATTTTGTAGTTTAGTTGCTGTATTATGCACCTCAATACCCATGTTATTGAGTGTTAGGGGCTCAAGGACTGTACTCCAAAATTCGTTTAACTAATCAAGTTACAGCACATGAGCTGGTTACAGCGTTTGTTATATATACCACAAGAGTCTTTTTTACGAACAACAGAATGTTGAGCAAACTATTATCGAACAAACATCATCGCGGACCCTAAGAGACACTAATTCAGCGAGTGACAGTTTAGTATAATTAATGTATTATGGCTCATGCATATCCTGTGGGCGAGTGGAAGAAAGGATTCACTGTCACATAATGAGTTGAAGTTTTTGACTCCAAAGAATGACAAGCTAATTTACATTTGTGGTGAAAGACATATATATACAGCTTTAATTTGTCTCTTTTGCGCTCCAATGTGACAGTAGTAGTGACAGTACTGTCACTATACACAGCACTACCTCAGTGACTATCACAGTAGTAGTTACAGCAGAAGTAGTACTATTAGTAATAATAACTATAATAATAGTTACAAAACTAAATTGTCTTGCATCTCTTGTCATACAGTGAGTGGCTGGTGGAAGATTAGAATCACGTAGATGTGCTACCTACGGTTGGGAAAACTTTCAATACTAATCTAACATTTCTTAAAGGACATCATTTTGAATTAATTACTTACATGTAGTGGTGCTGCGTGTGAGGATTTTTGCTGGTTTCTTTTGTAAGTTTGTGTTGACAGCGGGTTTGAAAAATAAAAATTTTTGTTCACATACTAAAGGGCATTGAATTCCATTGTCTTGCATCTGTCACCTTATAATATCAACATATACTCTAGCCAAGCTCTTCAATGGTCCGCTAGACCCGAAACACGTATTCATTATTTTTAACGTAATGTGTATTCAAAATCTATAGTTCATTATATATTTTTATATTAGAATTGTAAATGTTTTTTCGAGGTTAGGTGTTTAGACTCCATTGCGAATTATTTGTATATGCAGTTCATGGTAGGAGAATTAACTAACATGTGTTCCGAACATAACACATGTTAGGCGTTCAAAGAACACGATCGGCGTTCAATCCCCGACCGTCCAAGTGGTTGGACACCATTCCTTTCCCCC
Organism: Procambarus clarkii; assembly: GCF_040958095.1. Classification (NCBI taxonomy): domain Eukaryota; kingdom Metazoa; phylum Arthropoda; class Malacostraca; order Decapoda; family Cambaridae; genus Procambarus; species Procambarus clarkii. The sequence goes on from NC_091232.1 coordinate 10,252,118, forward strand.
GTCCCATCCCAAATCCTAATCCTGACCCCCATCCCAGTGCTATATAGTCGTAGTGGCTTGGTGCTCTCTCCTGATAGTTCCCTTCCCTTCCGAACATGTGAGTGAAGCACTTATCGAGAAAAAGTTCGAATGAAATCATTTGTGACTCATTTTGAAAGTGTTTTTCATGCATAAATATGGAGATTGGTAGCTTGATTAACACCTAAGTGACATATTGATGATGTCACTTAGGCGTTAATCAAGAGTTCGTAAAACCCAGTGTTTTTTGTCACAGATATGCCTGTCACGTATGACAGCAGCCGATATATTGGCGTGATTGGAAATTTCCGCAATTGGCTACTCTAAAGCTATAGTCAACCCTAGTGACATCCTAGTAATTTATTGCTGTTAGAATCATTAATGCAAATAACTGTTATTTTATTTGTTGTAGTAATAATAATATTATTTTTTTTGGTGGCTTGGAACTTTGTGTAATGTAAAACCTCATCGATACCAGAAGGAATTATTAGTTGGTTACAATCACTCGAGAATGATTAATCGAACTAATAGGTATTATAATTCTAATACCTAATACATAATTAATTATATAATTATAACAATATCAATGTCAGGAATACTGATAGTCTGAGTAACTGTAGGACAAATAATAACAGTAGTGTCACTATACACAGCACTACCTCAGTGACCATCACAGTAGTAGTTACAGCACAAGTAGTACTATTAGTAATAATAACTATAATAATAGTTACAATACTAAAAAGAACAATCAAGAGCAGGCGAAAAACATTAGTAATAAAGAGTAGTGTTAGTAACA
>NC_091232.1:10255431-10267931 GCF_040958095.1 Procambarus clarkii
GACCAGCGTCAGACAGTCAGTAAGGGCATTACAGGACCAGCGTCAGACAGTCAGTAAGGGCATTACAGGACCAGCTTCAGACAGTCAGTAAGGGCATCATTCTCACTTTCAATGTGGCAATGAGTCTCTCTCAGTCAACAAGCCTCTTGCTCTCCACAGAATGTTAAGAGAAACTATTGATTGTTGTTTCCTCTCCCCATCTCATCCTTCCCACCACCCTCCTAATCCCTCCCTCCCTCCCTCCCTCCTTCCTTCCCGCATTATCCTTTCTCTTTCGTTCCTGTATTCTACCTCCTCTGGTCTCTCACCTGTCCTCCCTTCTGCACTGTCTCATTTCCTACTTCCTTATCACTCCCTTTCTCTTCTTCTCTCCCTCATTTGCATATTCCACATTCTTTTTCTCACTCCCTCTTCTTCTTCCCTATCTCATTCCGTCATTCCTCTCCATGTCTTATCTACCGTTCAATTCTTTATTCTTTCACAGCATCTTTTTATCCCATCGTTCATAGAATGCTGTGTCGGGTTCCTTCAGAGTTTCTTCGTCCTTTTAGACTCCTTTTCCACCCCTGTCTGCTCCTTTTATATTATTCTTCATCCTTTTAGAATCCCTATTTTTGTTCTTCAGGATCTCCCCTATTTATCTTCCTCCGATAGAACCAGAAAGAGTGAAATAGGCAGCAATTGCTTAGTGCTATTAAATTAATTCAAATTTAAACCTTTTCACTTTGAATTTGGCGTCAAGCACCTGGTTGGTCTGACGCAACTAGCTGGTCTGACGCAACTAGCTGGTCAGACGCAACTAGTTGGTCTGACGCGTGACTCAACTGGAACAGCTTGGAACACTATTAAAGAAAAAATGAAATTATTTTGGAAGTTTCTCTTACATAGAAAAGACACTTAGTAAATACACGTTTTAAGGTAACGTGGGGTTTAAATTATAAAACAAAACTCTTGTTCCAGTTTACATCACAGGCACACCCGGGTAATCAGCCGTAACAGCTGACACAAATTTCATAAAACGAATGTATATGAAGCACTTTCCAGCTTTTAGTGTATCACCCATGGCACGCCTCTCACCCACTACCATACTGCTGACAGTAATTTATAAAGCATTTACAATCTTTTGATCTAAACTTTTTAATATACAGTCAATGTTCCGCCAATAAAATTGTGTATATATATATAAATATATATAAATATATATATATTTATGTATATATAAGTGTGTATATATATAAATATATATATACACACTTACATATACACAATTACCACAAAAAATAATTAGAGTACACTTGACAAACCTCAAGAGAATCGAAGCAGTATCGTCTTGAAAATTTTCGCCAATATTCAAGTGGTGACTGTAGTGGGAAGAGCGATATATGTCTCCCTGAACACTTTATCACAAGTGCTCGTGGCTAACACTGCACAAGTCTGCTGTTGGGATTAAAGTTTACCAATCACGGGAGGGCGATTGAGGCCACCACAGCAGCCTACTGACCAACCAGAAAGCGTACTTTAGCTTGGTTGTTAGTTAAGATATATAGCAACATTTTTAGTGTATGTGACCTTCAGGTCGAGAAATGAAATACAATTGGTGTATATAATACCTTGTGCTGGAAAGCCTACATACAACATCGGGTAATCTAACTCTTCAAGGTGTAAACGAACTGAAGGTTTTGTGTGTGTTTGTTCGGGGACCAGTTCGAACTGATCGGCTTCAGTCTTCATAGATTTGAGTTTGTAAGCGTCTCTTAAGTGTCTCTAAAGTGTCTCTTAAGTGTCTCCTAAATGTCTCTTTGTCTATCCTATCATCCCATCCGAAACACATTTTCCAAATATTTGTTTGGTTTGGTTTTGTGTTGGGCTTAAGACCTATCGACTTCTGAAAGAGTATTAAAGCCCCATCAATAGTTTACTGTCCGACCAGCAAGTATACTTGGGTACTGAACATAGTCCAGGACTAAAATATATTCTCCGTGAGTATACTCAGATAAGAGGGATATATAGTGTTAGTGTAAACATCACCGAGATGTTTGTTAATGCAACAAAGCAACAAAAGCCCCATCCTCTTTCTATAAACGAAGAGAACTTTACACATGATTCACAGCTAATTACGTTCGAAATTTTCTCGAATAGTGCTTCTCTTATTGATTACGTTCGAAGATTACTTCTCCATCTCCTTCACACATGTAGTCTAAATAAAAAGCAGTCTTCCTTATCAATAAAGGTCTAAAAAATCATTAATCCAACGGCCAAATCCCTTGTTTATAAATGAAAAAGGTTTCACACGACTCACGACTTTTGACGTTCGAACATTTCTCGAACGCCATAAGGAATTCGATGCTTACCTCTGTTCGAACCACAACGCTGTAAATGCTTCACCCACGTACTTCAAATTTAAATAATCGCCAACAGAACCTAAACACCTAACCTAACCTATGCCTAAATATACATACAACTTAAATATATAAAAATAATATTAATTTATATATGAGAACAGACTTATTCATGCACAATACGTAATTATATATGAATGCGACTTTGGGGTTTGAGACGACCGCTGCTCTAACGACCCTGGCCTGAGGACAGGTTGATATAAAGAGCTGTCAACTGAACAAAAAACATCTAACCTAACCTACCCTAGGCCTAATTATTCACAAAATTAAAATACATACTAACTTTTATGAGAGGGAGAAAGAGAGAGAGAAAGAGATAGAGAATGAGAGAAAGCGAGAGAGAGAGAGAGAGAGAGAGAGAGAGAAAGAGAGAAAGAGAGAGAGAATGAGAGAAAGCGAGAGAGAGAGAGAGAGAGAGAGAGAGAGAGAGAGAGAGAGAGAGAGAGAGAGAGAGAGAGAGAGAGAGAGAGAGAGAGAGTTATGATCCAGAAAAAAGGAGAGAGATCTTAAGAGTAGAAGATAACAAGACTGCTGAATGAGCTGTGGTTGGAGAGAGAGAGAGAGAGAGAGAGAGAGAGAGAGAGAGAGAGAGAGAGAGAGAGAGAGAGAGAGAGAGAGAGAGAGAGAGAGAGAGAGAGAGAGAGAGTGGAAGAAGGAAGGGGAAAGAGACGCTATGGAAGGGAAGGAAGAGCATGTCTTTATCCGCACGAGGTTTCTAAAGCTGGACTACCTCCATTCTGCTTGTCCCGCGGGAGGGCATTCATGCCGGAACTAAAGCTTTTATGCCCGCACTTATAGGCATGGTTAGTGTACTGGGAACTGCTTGGTTACCGGGCAGAGGTTGTTAGTGGATCAGGGTCATTACCAGCTATTAATGGCGGATAATTTTATCGCCTTAATTATTCAGAGCCATGAAGACATTAGATATAATAAATTTAATTGGAACCAAAAATCTACCTTTTTTCCATTTATTTAAAATGACTAATTAGGGTAGAATTGGACTCCAGTCAATGAGAATGGTCAGGTGTAAACAGCTGGCATTGGGCGCACATAACGCATCACCGCTGGCTGTCAGATATGCTGTCATATGTGCTGTCATATGTACGGTCATATGTGCAGTCAGATGTGTGACGCAAGAGTTTTGATGTCACGTGTCTCTGTGTAGTTTTCATGGTCCGTGTCGTTGCATTCGTTAGTAATATACCAAATATACTTTATGATTTACAATGATTTAAGTAATTGTGAAATTTGATAAAATTGTTCTGCTAAAAATACACGAAATTTTTTTTCATGAATTTGGATTTAAGTAGTTTAGAGGATGTTGTAAATGATTGATAAAACGGTAAATGCTTTTATTTGTAGGTAATAGACTGTTTTGGAACATATCTGCTTGGTAATAAAAAGAATAAGCATGAATAGAACACATGCATAACAGTTATCATTGATATATATATAACAATTATTATTGTTATGACACCTTTCTTTGAATACAAATATTGCTAAAAAGATAGAACAAATTGACGATGTCTCACGGTCGCTCTCCAACTCATTTGAGGAAGTGATAATTAACTAATAAATAAATTACCCAACCCATATATATATGAAAATAAATGATAGTAACTTCGTTTCGGTCAGTTTTGGACCCATATAAATTTGTGACGATAAACCGCTGAGTGCTGGTGGACCTACAAATACACTAATGCAATTTCAAAACAGTTTCCGCTATATCTGAAATATTCCCGAGTACATAGCTATAAAAGGCTAATCTTTCGGTACATTTCAGAAGATCCACCAATTTGTGGAAGATTGTGGATCCTGAAGACTCGTAAGATACGACTTACACCGATTCAAATGATGATTTTTTTAATTGTGATGATGTGCAGGCGATTATGATGAGAGTGATGATTTTCATAATCGCGAAGACGAAGATGACGAATATCATGATGGCGAGAGTGCTTGATAATTCAAATGAACGTGACAGAGGTGAGGATATCTATCGTAATGATATCAACAACTCAAAAAAGATAATTGCTAGATTAAATCCACTTCAAGACGACCTCATCTCCCATGTCAGCAACCACCTCCATATATAAAAAATTAATCAAAATTAATCAAACTCCAATTTTATAAAAGTCATTAACAGTTCAAACATAAGTGTCTGGCCAACGAGCCTCCTTATGGTATCTTGGGTGAAAAAAAATTGCATTAAAAAATCAAAGCTAATGATGGGATTAAAGTTGAGATTAAATTTTATGTATTTTTATCATACTGATCAGTTTTCGAAATAACAAAGAAGTAAATTAGTTCATAATTGTAGTCGAGGAGACAATATAGTTCAAAAAAGTAATTGGATATTGCTAATATTCATGGAAAAAATTAATCTAGGATGAAATTTCTTAATTTGTCAGCTACAATCCATATGTGATTACATATATGTATAGGTATTCAGTGATTTGAAGGCTTAAAGGGTGTGTTCAACTTCGTAAACTGTTCTGGAAGCGTCGATTAACAAAGAGAGTTGTAGATTCAATAGTTCCTCCCTCCAAGAATCTGCACACACACACACACACACACACACACACACACACACACACACACACACACACACACGCACACGCACACGCACACGCACACGCACACGCACACGCACACACACACACACACACACACATACACACACGCGCACGCACGCACGCAACGCACAGCGTTGCTAAGTTTGAATCAGTGATGCTCGTTGAAGCAATGTTGCTGGGTAAAGTAATGTTGCTGATTGTAGAAATGTTGCTCGTTGATGCACTGTGGTTGGTTGAAGCAGTGTTGCTGGTTGAAGCAGTGTTGCTGGTTGAAGCAGTGTTGCTGGTTGAAGCAGTGTTGCTGGTTGAAGCAGTGTTGCTAGTTGAGGAAGAGGGCAGCACTGTAAACTGAGGATGGCTATTGCTTACCAACCAATTAGTAAATATTGTAGTGATAACCGAGTGGTCGATATATTACGTCAACACATTAGTTGATGAAGCAGAGCAATCTGATGCTTTGTCTACTGTTGCTTCTGCCAGACGCCTCTCCTGCTGTCCTTGTGTGTTGTGTTGGTGGCATAGTGTGTGTTTGACACCCACATGAAGGTCCCTACATGTCAAATTGGCGTCAAGATCAGGGGCCCCGACCTTCCAGTCAACATGAGTGACGACTGAATCAGTGCCCAGCCTGTCACTCAGCATGAGTGACGTCCAAATCCACTCAAAGTCATCAAAGTCGTTCCTATCTGCCAGTCACGCAAAATGTACCCACCTAAATGAAGTGTGCAATGAATTAAATAAAATAATGTAATAAAATATATAGAAATGTACTGTGATAAACATGTCTCAATACTTTATTAAACAGCTGCTAATGATCATCCAACTTCATCTAACAAATACACAACTAAATATTTGAGTTCGTAGTCTGAAGTAAAGTAAACAGATACCTTAAACATTCAATAAGATTCTCGTGATACGCATTATTCAGCTGTGTGTAAATATCCATGCCTTTATTGTTTAATGAAATCGTTAATTTTTTATTTACACAGCAGTTGATCTCAATTGCTACATTTTTTAACATTTGTTGATGGGTATTTGCCGGTATCAGATAGGGAAATGAGGGGTGGATATATGGGAAAAATATATGGTCACTGTTCCATTCACTAGAGCACTAGAAGACTCGAATCCTGGACCCCTTGCGTGCGAAGCCGAAGCTCTATCGACCGAGCTATTATTTTGTAGTCAATGGAGAGGAATAGAGTAGGAGAGAGAGGGACGGAGGAAGAATAGGAGGTAGGGAGCAGGAGGTAGACAGGTAAGGGGTTTAGGCTGGGGGCTACAGCTGATATCTGAATTTAAAATTACATTTTCATAACAGGAAAGGCGATGTAGTAAGGCTGAGGAGAGGTGATATGAATATGTAATGTTATTATCTTGTGTTCTCTCTCTATATATCTATCTCTCTGTCTCTCCCTGTCTGTCTGTCTGTCTGTCTGTCTGTCTGTCTGTCTGTCTGTCTGTCTGTCTGTCTGTCTGTCTGTCTGTCTGTCTCTGTCTCTCTCTCTCTCTCTCTCTCTCTCTCTCTCTCTCTCTCTCTCTCTCTCTCTCTCTCTCTCTCTCCTCTATATTCGCATTTATATTTCACTATATTACGTACTAAATAATGTTTAATAAAGTGCTTAGGAAGTACCATGATATACTAGAGAATTCAGTGTGTGGTGGCGGGGCCTGTAGTCTATATCCAGCCAAGAATTTGGCATTTGATCCGGAAGCCGAACTGTATTGAGAATCCCACAGACCAAGAATATATTCTTCAAAACGAACATGTGTACAAATGTTTAAGAGGCGGAATTCCCTCGTCTTGTAACTGATACAGTACTCGAGTCTTGGTTGATTGTTGTAAATGATCTATTGTTTTACTCTGACAAGGAAGGTTTCCGACAGACATAGATAGCGCAATGTACAGCCTCGCATTCATTATTAGTTCTCCGTTAGTTATACTGCATATGTATTGTTAGTTTCCTGTTGGTAAAAAAAAAAAAATTACGTCGTCCTTGTAAAAAAGAAAAATATTCTTTCCTATCCTGAGAATAAGTCAAAATGAGCGTTGTGTCATGTTCACACACCTGTATCTAGGTTGAAGACGGGCTGGAGAGAGATACGGCATCATTGTCACACAAAACGGGGCCGTTACTCTCCTTTACGTCTCATTTTCACTATAAAAAGCGAATGTGTAAACTAGGAGATGCAACACAAGGAGGTGAGACAGGTAGACCCGGGACCCGACGGCGGACAGGACAGTAGGGCGGGGAATGAGCATCAAGGGACAGGTGTGGGACACATCTGTACTGAAATGACCGGGGACAGGGCCCTTTTGCCAGTCTCTTGGCCTAAAGTTTATTGCTGAAACTCTTTCATATTTAACGTTAAAGAAATGTTGTCGTTTTAGTTTTGTTGGTTTTGTACTTGCTGCTGATAGAATTGTTGTACGTAAACATACACAACCTTGCTTACACCTATACACACACCCGAACCACACACACACACACACACACACACACACACACACACACACACACACACACACACACACACACACACACACACACACACACACACACACACACCCGAACCACACACACACACACACACCCGAACCACACACACACACACACACACACACACACACACACACACACACACACACACACACACACACACACACACACACACACACACACACACACACCCGAACCACACACACACACCTACATACTTGCAAGGGTGGTACACGAACAAGGGAACACAGGTGGAAACTGATTATCCAAATAAGCCACAGGGACGTTAGAAACAACTTTTTTCATTGTCAGAGTAGTTAACAGGTGGAATGAATTAGACAATGATGTGGTGGAGGCTGACTCCATACACAGTTTCAAATGTAGATATGATAGAGCCCAGTAGGCTCAGGAATCTGTACATCAGTTGAATGACAGTTGAGAGGCGGGACCAAAGAGCCGAAGCTCAACTCCCGCAAGTACAACTAGGTGAGTACACACACACACATATACCTACACACATACAGACATACGCACACACACGCACACAGGGCACCACGAGCATAGCTCTCATCCTGTAACTACACTTAGGTAATTACATACAAATAAACTTATCTTCATGTACTATTATCTCTCACTTTTTTTACTATTCCTCCTCTTAATGTTCCTTCCTCTCCTTCCCCTACTTCTCACCTCTCTTACCTGTGGGTGCCCCTCAGGCAGGATATAAAGCCGTTTACTCACGAAAGAATTTCCTTTCATAAAGATGGGCTCTTTGTCACCTCGTATTGTTTACAACATAAACAACTTTGCTTGGGTATTGCAGCTTGTAAAATACGTAATGAAAAATCACAGTAACACTATCCATGGGGTGAGGGGGGGGGGGGTGAGGGGGTTGCGTTGGGAAATCGATCCTGCAACCATTAGCACATCGTCGACTATTTGTAAGGTGCGTCTGGGGTGACCCAGGAGACAGCTTCGATCCCGCAATCCCGCTTCAGAGATTTTTTCTTCACAGTTTCTAAGAGTTACATATGAATAATTTTGTTAGGCGCACGTTTCTAAGACAGGTATTGACGCGGCCACCTCGTTACTGGCATCCATCACAATACTCGTGATGTGCTCCTTATCATTAACCACTAATATTACCAGACATTGTGTTTGTATCTTCAACAGTTCTCGTATCATCACCAGTACTAATACGCTAGTACCCTCATTAGTACTCGTATCAACCCCCAGCACTAATTCCTTCAACAGTTCTCGTATCATCACCAGTACTAATACGCTAGTACCCTCATTAGTACTCGTATCAACCCCCAGCACTAATTCCTTCAACAGTTCTCGTATCATCACCAGTACTAATACGCTAGTACCCTCATCAGTACTCGTATCAACCCCAGCACTAATTCTTTCAACAGTACTCGTATCATCAAATACCTTCAACAATACTCATATAAATGGTCAAATATATTGCACCAAGGCGCCCGGCACATTGCAAACTTTCCCTATTTCACTTCAGAATATATTAGATCACCGTTCTCGCTACTAATCCTTTCCTGAACACACTTCGAAACGATTAAGCTACTTGCGGCGCCGTCACTGTCGTCTTAGTTATCGCAGTGATATTTATTTATATACCTTAGCTCACGACTCTCTGGGTGTGTTAAGACACATTTCACAATCACTGACCTCCTTAGATACAAGCACCTTAACCTTCCTTGCATTCATGGACTCACTGTTTGTTTACCTCTTGTATGCCTTCCACAAGTGTCTGTAACTCATCTTTGAAATCGCCTCTTCCCTCCACTACCTATTATCCACTTATAATTTCATCTTATTCTTTAAATCGTTTGGTAATATAATCATTCTGTGTTATTGTTTCACAACGTCAGTGAAGAATATATGCCCTCTAGTATTTACATTGTTTATGGAAGGATGAAGGCGGTGCAGGAATTAGGTGTGATGCTATATGTTGTATTTTAAAGCGATCGGATAACCACCCAGGTACGTTAGCTTGTCATCGGATCATGTCTTGGAGAAAACCCTACCTGGGGTCCAGTGCCTGACACGAAGCTTAAATCTTCAGCAAAAATCATCCTAACTACATGAACAAGATCATGGTGTGAAATTAATAGAACATTTAAAACAAAAAGTTATAAAAAGAGGCAGCAGACACGGCTCATTTTTGCTTTCTTTGCTCTCTTTATGTTATTTTCAATTTTGTAACAAAGAATTATGTTAAACCGGTTACTTATCAGGCTAAATTCTTTCTTGTTCACTGGAGGCAAAACGTGAATCTTTACCCCTCACTCTCCCAGCAAGTAAGCCTCACCTTGGTCAGATTCCACAGGACTGAGGCATTCTTTCCTACAGTTACCGAGACCCGAGCCGTCTCGTTATCCCATGATGGTAAATAATACTAACTTTTGGCCATAGGGTAGATCAAACGTCCGCTCCGGAGTACAGCTGATCCTAATTATGGTCTCTATTCTATAGGGCTGCACCCGCCACCTTGTGGTCAAGGGCAGCCCCCGCCTGTGCCCTTAATTTTGAAGGGTTAGCGCCATTCGAGCCCCTCATTTTGAAGACTTAACTATCCTCAATCCACTCAGTTTAAAAGGTTGTCACCCTCACGCTCTTCATTTTAAAGGGTTAATCCCTCAAGTGTCCTTCATCTTGAAGGGTTAGTCTCCCTGGCGTCCTTCAGGGGAAGAGCTGGTCGTCCTTGAGCACCTCGCAGATTGATGGATTTTTACTTGTTGGTCCAACACTGGCAACATTTCCTGTTCCTGCTCTTGTTGGTGAGCAAGCAAGCAAGCGTGTGTACTCACCTAGTTGTACTCATCTAGTTGTGCTTGCAGGGGTTGAGCTCTGGCTCTTTGGTCCCGCCTCTCAACCGTCAATCAACAGGTGTACAGATTCCTGAGCCTATTGGGCTCTATCATATCTACACTTGAAACTGTGTATGGAGTCAGCCTCCACCACATCACTTCCTAATGCATTCCATTTGTCAACTACTCTGACACTAAAAAAATTCTTTCTAATATCTCTGTGGCTCATTTGGGCGCTCAGTTTCCACCTGGGTCCCCTAGTGCGTGTGCCCCTTTGTTTTAAATAGCCTGTCTTTATCAACCTTGTCGATTCCCTTGAGAATCTTGAATGTGGTGATCATGTGTGTGTGTGTGTGTGTGTGTGTGTTTGCGCGTATATTTCTTACTCCACTACAAATTTGAATATTAAAATTAAATAAATAATTTTCATTGTTATTAATTAAGGTAGATGCATTAATTTTCTAAATGAAATATTATTATTTCGAACACAAATTTTTCAAAATATTATTATTTTACCTAATTGGTAGAGGTTACACATCGACCAGAGAGCATACCATGTGTTGCCTCTATGTACTTTGGTTATTCCTGTTTAAATTCTTTAGTTAAATTAAGAAGGTTTCATTATTCAGACAAGATTTCAAGCATTAAAATGAAGCATCCAGGATGGTCTTCTACTTCACATGTAGGATCCCCTCTGATAGGGTACTGGTATAGTAGACATGGAGGTCACTGAATTGTTTCAAGCGTAGTTTAGACATATAAATAAATAATTGCAGGTGAATATAGATAGGAGCAACATCGTATGGGCCAATTGGCCTTCCGATGTTAGCTGTAAACTTAATTCTTGTTATATTCCTGTGTTATGATTCCGCATTCAATTGACTCGCTGTATTTTTGTGTTAACTTTCCACTTATATTCTTCTCGTTGCTCCTTCAGAATGCGTCCCTCGGTGTGCCCCCCGGCCATGCCCTCTACAGCAGTCTTGGCGGCAGCCCTGCTCCTCCTGCTGGCCAGCCCCTCTCTGTCTACCGCCAAACGTTTCGACTGTCAGATGTTCTGTCGGACCACAGGGTACAACGGCATGGTTGGCGGATGTCGCTGTTCCTTCACCCTCTTCACTGCCAAGCGCTCAGCTAGGTTAGTTACTGTCACCGAGCGGTGCTTCCTCTTAGCAGTCTGGAATTTTTCTGGAGTGTCTCTCATTGCCCCGCCAGCACCCACCAACACCCACCAGCACCCACCAACACCCACCAGCACCCACCAACACCTTCCAGCACCCACCAACACCCACCAGCACCCACCAACACCCTCCAGCACCCACCAACACCTTCCAGCACCCACCAACACCTTCCAGCACCCACCAACACCCTCCAGCACCCACCATCACCCTCCAGCACCCACCAACACCCTCCAGCACCCACTAACACCTTCCAGCACCCACCAACACCTTCCAGCAACCACAAACACCCTCCAGCACCCACTAACTCCCTCCAGCACCCACCAACACCCTCCAGCACCCACCAACACCTTCCAGCACCCACCAGCACCCTCCAGCACCCACTAACACCCTCCAGCACCCACCAACACCTTCCAGCACCCACCAACACCCTCCAGCACCCACCAACACCTTCCAGCACCCACCAGCACCCTCCAGCACCCACTAACACCCTCCAGCACCCACCAACACCCTCCAGCACCCACCAACACCCTCCAGCACCCACCAACACCCTCCAGCACCCACCAACACCCTCCAGCACCCACCAACACTCCTCTCTACCTCCTTTCCATCGTCACTGTGCCAATCTACTCAAGTATGCGTAAGTGGGAGGGAGAGGAGAGAGAGGTGGGGAGGAAGAAGGGAAGAGAGAGGGGAGAGGTAGATAGTACAGGTGGAGGGCAGAGAGGGGGAGATAAACGGAGGGAAAAAGAGAGGAGAAGCAGGGCAAAACGTTTGTGAATATAAGGCTGTTGTGTGAAGCATTTAGTGGTGTAAGGGAAGAGGAAGGATGGAAGGGAGGAAGAGGCACATGTTAGTGATAAATGGTGGAGGAGACGGAACGTGGAGAGGTATGATTTTAACGGGAGCGGGTGAAGGCATGATGGAGAGGAGTGGAAATAGACATTGTGGTTACTGCTGATGATGTAGATAGTTGAAAGGGACAATACTAGCGTCGTGTCTTTGTAATCCCAATGTGCTATCC
>NC_091232.1:10272931-10380720 GCF_040958095.1 Procambarus clarkii
GGAGGGGGCCCGACAGAGGGCACCACCACAGGGGTACCAGCAGCCCAACCCGTTCCCGCAAATTCGTAAAGTCAATATTGACTTATTAACTACGTGCATAGGTGATATACTAAACATAATAGATACCCTTAAAAAGATTCATAGAAAACACCGACCTTACCTAACCTTGTTAGTATCTTAAGATAAGCATCTTATTGCTTCGTAATTACAATTATTACTTAACCTATACCTATTATAGGTTACACCACCAGACGACTGCAGGGAATCAGGGCGGCGCGGATCCTTACGGAAAGTCACCACCAGGTCACGCCCAGCACCAGCATCCTCACCATCCCTGGCAGCGGAAGCCACCACACCCCACTGCGGAGAGCCCCCGGGCGGGGAAGGAACAGGTGACACACCCGAGACACGGGCATCAGCACCAGCAGGCACATGAACCTCCGCCACCACCAACCGCGGAGACAACGACTCAACCGGATCCACGCCATCAACACTTGAGGACCCACAGTCACTGAAGTCCCCAACATCAGCCCAGGCCGTAGACGAACACCTGGAACGTTTGGGCTCCGGCCGGATATTGTCAGAGCCGGAAGCGGATCAAGAAGCACGGGCACCACTAGCCGGGCGAACCGACGCCCGACGCAGAACGGCAGCAGCCTCTACCACAGGGGGAACCGGACCACACACAGCAGGAGGCTCCGCAGCCACCCCAGCACCCAACACAGTAGGGACCCGAGGGGAGGACGCAGGGCCAGGCTCCGCAGCCGAAGACGAGGAAGCTGACGGCGACGCCTCACAGGGAGTACCAGGAAGGTCCACGGGAGCGGCAGGATCAGAGACACGGTCAGGAGGAACATCCGACGGCACCGCAACATCCGGAGGAGGGTCTGCGACTACCGGGGGAACGTCGGGCGACGCCGGGGAAGCCTCAGCAGCGAACGGGAGGCTCAACTCCTCTCCCCCGGAGTCCTCCTCCAGAGGGAGCGGCGGGAAATCCTCGTCACGGAACAAATTCACTGGAACGACCGGATCAGCAGTACACCCGGCAGCCTGATGCCCCAACAAACCACACCGGAAACAAGTACGGGGTTGACGTGCATAAAACACCCGCACGTTGTACCCTAACAGCCGGACAAATGACGGAATGTCCGACCTCAGGCGCATCCCGAGGGTCCGAATGTTGGTCTTCACACCTGAATACGTGCCAGATGATAGCGAGTTCATCCGCACACTGACGACGGAGCCGTACCTCTGGAAGAAACGCCGGAGGAGAGTCTCAGGAAACTCCATGGGGGCGCCATGGACACTTACATAAGTCACAGCTCCACTACGGTCCGAAATGGTCACAGACCCGGCGCCATCCTGCAGCTGCAAAGTACGCCCCTCGTACTTCCGGAGAAAAGCACGGTACACCGCCTCACCCACAAACTTGATGATGACACGGCGAGCAGTGACCAGCTCGACACCATATATATCCTGGACCGGGACTGGGAGCATGTCATTCAAGACATGTCATTCGTCCACCATCGAATAACCAGCATGGCCAGTAAACTCCCATCCTATGGAGTTGATCCTTACGACAGCTGGAATAGGGCCGCCCATCGTAAACACCACCACCAGGAACAGCAGGGAGGGTAGAGACACCCACACCCCCTGCCGGCGAAAACGGCAACCACCCCAAAACTGCCGGAGCGGGCAAACGACACGTCCACACCGCTCGGCAGCCCTCTGGCGACTTTGCTCGATCACTAGTTTGGCTTCTCTGAGATCGTTGTTAAGTTCCTTTTATTTTGTTACGTTTAATTATATTTTGTATATATTGTTTTCATTTTACTTGAAACTTTTGTATTGTGTGTATTTGTGTGCGTGTGTATGTGTGTGGTTATTCACCTAGTTGTATTCATCTAGTCGTGCTTGAGAGGATTGAACCTGACTTTTTCGGCCCGTCTCTCAACTGTCAATCAATCAACTTTTTTTTTCCACACACACACACACACACACACACCCAGGAAGCAGCCCGTAACAGCTGTCTAACTCCCAAGTACCTATATGCTGCTAGGTAACAGGGGCATCAGGGTGAAAGAAACTCTGCCCATCTGTTTTCCGCCATCGCCGTGGATCGAACTCGAACCCGGACCTCAAGCACAACTAGGTGAGTACACACACACATACACACACACACACACACACACACACACACACACACACACACACACACACACACACACACACAATACTTCAATAGAATGTTATACCAGAAGACTGTGGCAACACTGCTCCAATACTATGCCTCAAGGCTGTTCCACAACACTGTGCAGCAATACTGGGCCACGAGACTGTGTCACACAACTATACCACAAGTTTGTGACACAAGATTATGCCAGAAGACTGTGCCGCAAGATTACACTTCAAGACTATGCTAAAAGACTGTCTCAAAACTGTGTCATAAGATTGTGTCCAAAGACTGTGCCACAAGACTGTGACACAAGTCTATGCCACAAGGCTTTGCTTTGTAACAAACTATCTTCTACAAAATTCCTCAAAGTAACTGTGCCACAAAACTTTCCCAGAGAAAAACAGTTTTCAACAGATATAATTTTGTAATCTCTATTTACAGATTTTCTATATTAAAAAAAATTCCCAGTCCAATAAAACGATAAACATAAGGTTAGCCATAAGCAAATAAATCACACACGAGAACAAATAAATGTTTATTGTAAAAGTCTACTTGATATATACATCAATAACAGTAACGGCGTCGCTCGTCCACTCAAGGGAGAGTAGGATAAAGTTAGGAACCCAGAGCTTTAATCCTGATGATTTTAAGGTAGTTACAGGAAATAAATATATGAATAAATAATAACAATATATGATTAGTAAAAAAATTTTGTGTGTGTGTGTGTGAGCCTGTTATACGCGCACTATAGTCTATACCATACTATATTATAGTTTAGTATAGATTATAACTAAACATGATGTTGATATTACCAGGTATACAGTTTGTGTCTCTGAGGGCATAGCTATTGAAATTGCAATGTAATGCACTTAAGAATTCAGGATTTAAATGGCCAAATATTCATTAAACAAAATAAAAAAACTATGTTTACACCTTTCTTCAGATGTTCAACAGTGTATTTGTTGAACGAAGTTTTGATGGCAGCAAAAATGTTGATTTGATTAAAGGCTCACATATTATTGAAGAAAACTACGTTCTGAGAATTGTAGCAGATGTATGAGTGCGCCAGGTCAGAGAGTATCATAACTATTTAAATTAACTTTAATGTCTTTGGTCTCGTTTTTAGTCATGTGAAGAAATAGTCACCCGTTTTAGAAAGTCTCAGAGTCGAGTTCTGATATATATAATGTATATATATTATATATATATATATATATATATATATATATATATATATATATATATATATATATATATATATATATATATATATATATATATATATTATATATAATGTGTGTGTGTGTGCGTGTATAGAAATAGACTTGAAATTATCAGTCTTGTGTCAAAATGACTAAAGTCTAATTTCTTAAAAGTTATAGAAAAATTAGGCACTTTTTTGAAGAGCAGCAGTCTTCAAGCCCCTCAACAACAAATTTGGCTCAAACAGCATTAATGAGGTAAGAAAAAGAGGTGAGAGAGACAGAATCTCTCACCATGTCGTGGCAACAACAAGCTACAGCAGTCCTTTTTCAGTCACTGTCAAGAAAACAGTGACTTAGACCTGAATATTTGTCAGTGAGTGTGGAGGGTGGAGACTGAGGTAGAGCTCATTCCAAGTGGATTGGAAGAAGAATCTAGCCACTCACAGTTACCATGGGACGGCAAGATAATGGGGTAACAATGAATAAATGTTTTGGGTTTAATATAAACAGTGAATTAATCTAGAGACAATGTGGGATATTAACTAGAAAAACTGATTTCAATATTGAGTTTTATGGAATTGAAAACAAAATGTTTTTTTTACATAATGTGTAGACGGGCAGAGTCACCGATCCGGTAACGCAGTCGTCAATATGATGAACAAAAAAAAAAGGTATTGTTACATCCTTCGAAAAGAATGATAATTTATAAAGTACATAAATTAGCTAAACATCAATTGGAAGGCCAGGACCAGCTGGAGCCTCGCAAAAGATTTCTCTATAGAGTGAATTGTGCAATTTTTTCTTGGCACCGAATTGAGGCTTGTGGAAGTGCTTCTCTACGTGGACTTGTGTTGTGAGTACTGCTTGTAGGCATCGTTGTCGCCATATGAAACGTAGGAATTACTGCAAAAGAAAACTTGAAAGTAAATATAGATTCAAAGGCTTCTCTCTGCCCTTCTCTCTCTCTCTCTCTCTCTCTCATATATATATACATAAATATATGTCTTGATTTTCAGCCAGAACCGCCCAACTTAATCTAGTTGACAAGAATCGAGACTTGGCAAAAAGAAAATTATATAATTTTATTTGGAAAAACTTTATAAATTGACGTGAACATTACAAAATAATTGACAATCTGAATTACTATTTAACATATTCATAATTTATAAAAGTTATGCAGGACGAAAACAAATTGTTGATTATGTCAATTTGATTGAGGTTAAGTTTGTTAAGTAAGCAAGTTCAACTATTTTAAAGTTCAGACATCTATATTTTAAACCTAGAAGGGGTACAACCTCTGGTGCAAGTGTAGGGACCCATAGCCTCGGAGATGAAAATAAAGAGTACTCAGAGAAGACCTTGTGGATCCTCACTGAACACTTTATATTGTATATAGATTGATATGACTATATTTATTTATATCATTATAAAATCAAAACAAATCAAATGCTCTTTGTTTGTCAGTTCTGCCTGAAATTAACGACATACAAAGAAACACACACGATACTGGCTATACACTAAATGTTTCTATTACATTATATTTAATATTTATCTATACAATTTTCTCCTATGCAGGCTACGTTAAACAAAGCACACGAGCCCATGGTGATGGGAGTCTCTCCTGCCACATGGTTCATGGTAGCAAAACAGAAGCTAAACACCAGGACTGGGATTGATTAAACATTTAAGCATCCACTTAGAAACATGTGCATCTTACTACACTCCTGACGGGTTTGTTTACATTAAACAGTTAATGAGTTCTGATGCCCTACGAGGCTGTTTATAACAGTGATAACCTTGGATTGTGAAGTTTTGGATCTCATTAGCTGTTTAAAAAATATATACATAGCCGCTATGATTATTGAAAGATGCATAGGTTTCGTTAGTGGATCCCTTTAATGTTTGATGAGTCTCAGGCCAGGTGTTTGGCTCGTGTTCTACTACCGTGAAGCCTGGGGGCTGGAGAGACTGTAGGAGGGTCGTAAACACAGAGCATAATACCAATAGCTGACGTGGTAAGTGATGGAGGAAGGATTCCTTCACAATCGTCCCCAGCTGAGTGTGTGTGTGTGTGTGTGTGTGTGTGTGTGTTTCTGCATGTTCATGTAATACATACGTTTGTACCCTAGTATCGCCAGTATCTCTCCTATACACTCATACACTTTACATACATCTAATATATGATACTAAAAACAAAATATAAAGAAATGTTACAGTCTATAATTAATATATATATATAAGTTTCACACAGTCAACATTGGTTATTTATACAAACACCTAAATGCAAATTTACACGTTAGAGGGTTTGCTATTTACAAGTGCATATTTATTAACATTCAAAGTACAAAAACTTTGGATGGATGATGTTTTGGCGAGGCAGTTGTCACGGACATTAATATGCTTACATGGACAGAGGTTAAATTTACATTGCAAGGTCAGTGGAACTAGAATACAAGAAAAGGTTATTTAACATGAAGTCATTTTTCTATTAAACCTGTAAGGAGGAAAGGAATGCATTAGTTTTTTTTACAATATTTACAAAACTTGATGTTTGGTTCGTAATTCGACGAGAGGTGTTATGAGAGGATTCTATTAATAAGGAAATAAAACTGTTGTTTACTCACACTCGCAGTGAGAAAGGTGTAATTGTCTTAGAGAAATTTCTTACTAAATGCATTTTAATGATGACTTTTAGTGATCACTCGTTTATCAGGAAATTTAAATGCCAATGGATGGTTAATCAATCTTAGGGGATATATTTGTTAATATTAAACGCGATATTCTCTGGACGTTTGTACTTTGTCTATTAATTATGAGTCGGACGAGACGAAAAACCAGTTATTTAGAAAGATTAATTTCTAGATGGAAGGCTCAGTAATTAGTATCTGAATACCTTTATTATGACAGGATCATAAAATATATTTTAGCTTGTTTCAAAGTATTATCAATAAGACAAAATGTATTGGAAAAATGGGAGGATGTATATTACATCCATACGTCTCAAGGTTCACACATGAGATTGTCCCTATTCTTATGATGCTTGTATTGAAATCTCTAATTAATTTTGTAAAGTCCTTTAGCATTAGGAGGATTAAACCATGTGATGTTAATAATAATTTTTGTTGTTAAAGCTAAGTGATCACCGCTTGGAGCTAAAAACTAAAAGTTATCATCTTTAAACAGAAATAAGATTTCTGTTTAATGACAGAAATGATAACAGAAATATGTAAGAGCGAGAATTTAACACATTAATGTAATTCCCATTAGGCGAATCGTAGATGAGGGTATTGTCACTGTTAAAATGTGAATTATGATCACAGTCTATCACATTATAGTTATAGTGTTAGTTAAAGTATGTGGGTGTGCATTGTGTTCGGTTAGTTGCATGACAGAGAATTATTATGACACAGAAAATCAAGTGGAGCAGTCATATATTTATATGTGTTTTTCAGGTCCTTGAAATAACTAGCTCTAGTTCACAATCAGTCAGTTTTTGCATAAAGTCAATAGTCAATTGATAGTCCGAGTCACCTTCGTTCATTTCTGAATGCTGTCAGTCATTAAAAAATGTAAAAGTTAACTGTCCGGCCACATAGTTATATGAAGCAATGAACAAGATAATTTATGTACAGTAATCGATGCTTAATTGACAGCTAGGGCAGTAAGACAGAAGTATGGATGCCTTGGAGTATACACTCATTCTAGACGGCGGTGCACCGTCTAATCTTCCAGTTTAACTGGACGTATTACACAGAAATACATCTTATAATCAGTCATAAGTGTCGTCAGTCTCGAGTGTAATATCACAGTCAACGACAGTCGGGTAGATAAACAGACCGGTAGTACCCAAACAGATATCGCAGTCAGATGTAAAAAGTCAGAAAGCTCCCACACTGTTATGGGAGTCATAATAGTGAGGAGGCAGCCAGACCCCGAAGAACTCGGCGGTCAGTGTTACATTGGTATATTAAATATTGGTCGCAGATGGTCGTGGATGGGGGGGAGTGGACGCAGGAGTTAGTAGAGTCCAGTCCTCTAGGCCGGAGTGATGAGTCCTACTTGCCTTGTTACATAAGAACCTCTACGACCCCTTGTGATACGAGACGATCCAAGTACAGTAAAAATAAAAAAAGAGGAATAGAAAGATGAGGAAAAAGTAGGAGGTGCTGAAGGACTAGGAACAAAAGTTGAAGAATAAGTCAGAATATATGCCATGAAAATAAACAAATGAATGATTGAAAGAAAGGAAAAAGTAAATTACGAAGAACACGAAAAATGAAAAGGATTAGAAACAGAATGAGACGCAGGAGAAATAGGAGGTGCAAGAAGCGGCATTAAAAGTTGTGCAATAAATGGAAATAAGTATATGAACATATAGTTAGTATATGAACATATAGTCAGTATATGAACATATAGTCAGTATATGAACATATAGTCAGTATATGAACATATAGTCAGTATATGAACATATAGTCAGAGGTTGAAAAGAGAACATGTCAGAGTAACGGAAAGATTGTTAGAGTATTAGACAGAACAGGTTAAAGAAAACGAAGTAAAGTAAATCTAAGCATAAAAAGAAAGAATGTTGAGTGACAGAAAGCACATCGATGGATTAAACATGTAGAACGATAGATGCAATATGCAGAATGGGAGATAAGATAGGTATAACGATATATAAAGATAAGTAGAACGATAGATAAGACAGCTAGAACGATATATAACGTACAACGATGGGTTATTAGAGCCAAATGGCTAGAGTTAATTACTAGATAAAACCGACATAAATTACCATACAAGAAGTGAAGGCCAAGCAAATACTTAGACGGACAAACAGCTACACACACAGTTAACAACACGATTAAGGACACTAAAGACAAACAGAGAGACAGACAGACATACAGACGGACAGACAGACAATCGAGCGGACGCACATAGCATATTTACAAATCGAAGCAATAAGTGAATGTTGAAAAATAGGCGTTGCAGAGCCAATGTGATCAACTCATCCCCCCGTTGTTACTGTTGCGTTATGAGGGGAATCTGTTGATCTCATCGCCGTCAAGAAACCTATTTCCAAACAAGGCAAAACACAACACAGACACGACGCCACGATTACAAGCAACTCCCTATGACATTTTACTGTGCGCAAAGCCTACGTACTGTGGGGAAAACGATGGGGAAAAATACAAGGATGAAGGAATACCAGGTTCGGGGGAATAACAGGATCAAAAATAGCAGGATTAGGGATAAGAAGATCAGCAAAAGTAGGATTACGGATAAAATCAGAAAAATAAGTTACGTGAATAACAGAATTTAGTGTACCAGTACTGGGACAGTGAAAGTCAGTTTAGAGAATGAAATGCAGTACTAACTAGAGCTGAATATAGGAACGCTCTATTCAAGAATATTGACTCACATGAGATTATTGCTGAGAATGAAAATAATTAAATGATTTTGCACAAGAAGAAAACGTCATACAGAATGTGATTCAAAATATCAAACTGAGAAAAATAAATTAAATTAAATATGATAATGAAATAGCTCCATATCCAGAGAAGGTAAAACCAAAGGTGAATAGAGAATAGAGAGAATGGGACTGAAACGAATAGATGATAGAGAAGATTAGAAGGTGGGGTAAGGGTAAGGGTAGGTAAGGGAATGGGTAAGTGGGACTGGAACGTGGTCCTTATTTCCAGGAGGTTAAAGGATAGATGGAATGGGGCGGGATAGGACTATAACGCACCTTTCCTCGAGACGGGAATGGTCGTAGGAGTAGGCCTGGCCCTCTAGGCTAGGCTGTCCAGCGGGATTGTCTACTTTCTTGTACGATTCTTTTCCATATGCGCCACCAGCTCCAGTTCCTCCGGGTGTTCTGAACGGGTGTCCACTTCCAGCAATTTCATAAGCGCCCACACCACTAGCTGCTCCACCATCCAAATATGGGTCACCACCTCCCCCTCCACCTACAAATGGTGCTCCAAACCCACCTCCCCCTCCACCTACAAATGGTGCTCCAACCCCACCACCTCCTCCTCCTCCTCCACCTACAAATGGTACTCCAAACCCACCTCCTCCTCCACCTACAAATGGATCTTCAACCCCACCACCTCCTCCACCTACAAATGGTACTCCAAACCCACCTCCCCCTCCACCTAAAAATGGATCTTCAAACCCACCTCCCCCTCCAAATGGTACGGGTGCAGGTGCTGATACAAATATAAAATCTTCGTCGCCTCCGTCACCTCCTCCTCCTCCGCCTCCTCCTCCTCCTCCGCCGCCGGCTATGCCTAAAGGAATCGCAACGCCCAGAGGAATGGCTATTGCAGGCGCAATAATTGGAGCAAGCACGAAGACTAATCCCGCCAGACCAGCCAAGCCCGCTAGACCGGCCAAGCCCGCTAAACCGGCCAGCGTCGATACTTCAGTGACCTGCCATAGCAAGGACGTGGTTTAAGGCTTTAAACAGCCAGTCTACAATATCTTCGTCATGTGATGGCATAATTTTTGTCAATTTGGTCTCATTCCTAACAAAGAAATTCAACTATAACATCACAGAGAGATAACATAAGGAGATATGGATAGATTATGAAGAATATTTTTTGTTGGGATAGAAAACGGAAGGTAACACCAACTTTATGGTGCAGGAGCGTCTGGAGGAAATTATAGGTAGTGTGGAGCTGGTGTTGTGGTGGTGTGTTGGGTAGTGTGGAGCTGGTGGTGTGGTGGTGTGTTGGGTAGTGTGGAGCTGGTGGTGTGGTGGTGTGATGGGTAGTGTGGAGCTGGTGTTGTGGTGGTGTGGTGGGTAGTGTGGAGCTGGTGGTGTGGTGGTGTGATGGGTAGTGTGGAGCTGGTGGTGTGTTGGGTAGTGTGGAGCTGGTGGTGTGGTGGTGTGATGGGTAGTGTGGAGCTGGTGGTGTGGTGGTGTGTTGGGTAGTGTGGAGCTGGTGGTGTGGTGGGTAGTGTGGAGCTGGTGGTGTGGTGGTGTGATGGGTAGTGTGGAGCTGGTGGTGTGTTGGGTAGTGTGGAGCTGGTGGTGTGGTGGTGTGATGGGTAGTGTGGAGCTGGTGGTGTGGTGGTGTGATGGGTAGTGTGGAGCTGGTGGTGTGTTGGGTAGTGTGGAGCTGGTGGTGTGGTGGTGTGATGGGTAGTGTGGAGCTGGTGGTGTGGTGGTGTGTTGGGTAGTGTGGAGCTGGTGGTGTGGTGGGTAGTGTGGAGCTGGTGGTGTGGTGGTGTGATGGGTAGTGTGGAGCTGGTGGTGTGTTGGGTAGTGTGGAGCTGGTGGTGTGGTGGTGTGATGGGTAGTGTGGAGCTGGTGGTGTGGTGGTGTGTTGGGTAGTGTGGAGCTGGTGGTGTGGTGGTGTGATGGGTAGTGTGGAGCTGGTGGTGTGGTGGTGTGATGGGTAGTGTGGAGCTGGTGTTGTGGTGGTGTGGTGGGTAGTGTGGAGCTGGTGGTGTGGTGGTGTGATGGGTAGTGTGGAGCTGGTGGTGTGTTGGGTAGTGTGGAGCTGGTGGTGTGGTGGTGTGATGGGTAGTGTGGAGCTGGTGGTGTGGTGGTGTGTTGGGTAGTGTGGAGCTGGTGGTGTGGTGGTGTGATGGGTAGTGTGGAGCTGGTGGTGTGGTGGTGTGATGGGTAGTGTGGAGCTGGTGGTGTGGTGGTGTGGTGGTGTGATGGGTAGTGTGGAGCTGGTGGTGTGGTGGTGTGATGGGTAGTGTGGAGCTGGTGGTGTGTTGGGTAGTGTGGAGCTGGTGGTGTGGTGGTGTGATGGGTAGTGTGGAGCTGGTGGTGTGTTGGGTAGTGTGGAGCTGGTGGTGTGGTGGTGTGATGGGTAGTGTGGAGCTGGTGGTGTGGTGGTGTGTTGGGTAGTGTGGAGCTGGTGGTGTGGTGGTGTGATGGGTAGTGTGGAGCTGGTGGTGTGGTGGTGTGATGGGTAGTGTGGAGCTGGTGGTGTGGTGGTGTGATGGGTAGTGTGGAGCTGGTGGTGTGGTGGGTAGTGTGGAGCTGGTGGTGTGGTGGTGTGATGGGTAGTGTGGAGCTGGTGGTGTGGTGGTGTGATGGGTAGTGTGGAGCTGGTGGTGTGTTGGGTAGTGTGGAGCTGGTGGTGTGGTGGTGTGTTGGGTAGTGTGGAGCTGGTGGTGTGTTGGGTAGTGTGGAGCTGGTGGTGTGGTGGTGTGTTGGGTAGTGTGGAGCTGGTGGTGTGTTGGGTAGTGTGGAGCTGGTGGTGTGGTGGTGTGTTGGGTAGTGTGGAGCTGGTGGTGTGTTGGGTAGTGTGGAGCTGGTGTTGTGGTGGTGTGTTGGGAAGTGTGGAGCTGGTGTTGTGGTGGTGTGTTGGGAAGTGTGGAGCTGGTGTTGTGGTGGTGTGTTGGGTAGTGTGGAGCTGGTGTTGTGGTGGTGTGTTGGGTAGTGTGGAGCTACTGTTGTGTTAGTCTGTCTTGTCAGCAGTTGCATGCATTTGGGCATTAGACAGTGATGTGTCATGAAGTCTGAACTCAATGAGCAAAACATACTCGAGCAACGTTGACTCAGCATTAAATCAACGTTACTACCGTTTATTCAACGTTGAATGAACGTCGTTTGCCCAACATGTGCCCAGTGAGGAGCTGGTGTCATGTCATATGAACACGGACAGTCATCAACGGAAGAAACGTAACGGCGCAACCCGACTGCACCCGTAGTGAAGCAGATAGTGAAGAGAAGTAATGTGGTTTATTCATTCTGTTTAAGAGAAGCGATATGGGAGTTTAAGAATAGATTTTAATCTCCTTGAAAGAAACAGAGAGAAGTTTGGATTACTGTCATTTGTAATGCCAATGCTAGATGATGATGTTAGTTAATGTTAATTATTAATAATATCTGTAAATTTAACATGGAAATATCTTCTACAAAGTAACCGTTAGAAGGTAATCCAAATGACAGTAGACTCCACGTAAGATTGTAAGACTTTAGGAAATTATCAAAATATTCTTGTATAACCTTATTGTTATTTAATGCCCAAGAAGAAGTTTAATTAAACTCGTGAACAAGAGTAAGAATTTGAAAACCTGAAACCTAAAAATAATTAATTTAAAGCATCTAAAAAAAATTCATTTCATGCATAATCTATTTAAAGGAAAACATGTGCAATTATTTTTAACAATTTAGAGTTTTTTTTAACAGAGAAGCTTTAATTTAATATTTTGATTTAGGGATATAATTTGATTACATATCTTTAAAATGTTTATCTTTTATAATGTCCAATATTTAAAATATTTTTTATCTGAAATTGCTTATTAGTTTAACTAAAACACCTATAACCCTAGAGTATTTTGTTTGTTGCTTAAAGAATTATCTCCTTTAAACTCTCTCTCTCTCTATTATATATATATATATATATATATATATATATATATATATATATATATATATATATATATATATATATATATATATATATTCTAATCCCTTGAGCGTAACGTGCTATTCACAAATATGTTTTATTCTCTTGTCTCTCCTTAAATGTTTACTAGTGTTAAGGTGCGTTTCTGTGAGCGTTTCGTTACTCTGGTATTGATAATTGTAAGAAATTTTACTAAAATTTCCGTCACGGCAAAATCTCTTTTTATTGAATACAATGGGATGTTAACTTCTCCAGTCGGTGACAAGTCAGATCTGAGCCTTCTACACATATTGTATTCCTGAGATTCCTCCCTGTTCAGTATCCTGTACCTGGTCCCTGCCTACTTAATATAGTGTACCTGGTCCCTGCCTACTTAATATAGTGTACCTGGTCCCTGCCTACTTAATATAGTGTACCTGATCCCTACCTACTTAATATAGTGTACCAGGTCCCTGCCTACTTAATATAGTGTACCTGGTCCCTGCCTACTTAATATAGTGTACCTGGTCCCTGCCTACTCAATACCGTATCACTTGCCCTGCGCGTACTCTACGCCGCCGCCCGGTGCCTTACCTCAGCAGTTGAGCCAACATCGCTGACGGAGTGAGGTTTACAGTCAGTGACGCAGGAACGGGCCTGGTCCTGTGCCTCCAGCATCCTGGCGGCCAGTTCTATCCCCTGACGAGCTTGGCTGGTCCAGTCAGACAGGCGACTGGCATATGAACTCATTGCGTCACTCCATCTGAGGGAAATATAATCATCACTTCATGAATTACTTCATACGTAATGACTTCATTATTATGTGTCTCGTACGTTTCTTGCATGTGTCTCAGTTAACCAGCTACAGTAAACAGGGATAACATTAACACCAAGGAATACAGTTAATACACAGTTTACCTGGAACAATGCAAAATCAATTCAACGCGTTGTACATGAAGTTGTTCTTTGTTGAGAAAATGAATACAAAATACATTGACTAAATGATCTGAGTTTATTCAAAGTTCAAATTTCTTTTCATTCTTTCTCCTCTACTTCCTCGAAGGTGTTCCATAGTGGACATAGTGTCTCTTGAATATTCGTCTGGCAGGCAGACGGATGTTAGGCAGCCTTCTGTAACTAAAAGAACAACCTACGTCACACCAACCCCTGAATATGCATCTCCAGCCTTTAATGAACATAAAATAAAGTCCGGAGATGTGCAACAAGAACTGTGCCTTAGCTCGAAGGACTCAATTACAACAGACAGCCGAGCTTGTGCTGTTGTTGTTTAAGATTCAGCTTTTAGGAACAAAAAGTTCCAAGTAGGACGGGCTATGGTGAGCCCATAGTGGACTTACTTGGCACAGGAGCGGGGCTGTACGAGCCTGTGCTCTAAGTGCCTCTAGATGAGTCCAGACACACACTCCCTCAGCTCACCTGGCGTAGGACTCGGGGTACTGGACGTTGACGTAGTGTTTTCTGTTGCCCATCCATTTGCCGATGCGCTCAGCGAAGCCATTGACGGCGGTACTGATAGGCCCGACGAGGTAGTTGTTGACGGGCTGGACGACGTAGTTCCTCACCGGGTCG
This sequence comes from Procambarus clarkii, assembly GCF_040958095.1. NCBI lineage: Eukaryota > Metazoa > Arthropoda > Malacostraca > Decapoda > Cambaridae > Procambarus > Procambarus clarkii. The sequence goes on from NC_091232.1 coordinate 10,287,256, forward strand.
TAGACCAGCTCCAGGGTCGACCGCCACACATCGTCAATGGCTCGTGCGGTTGCCTGTGGGCGAGTGATAGTTAATTATGTGCTTGTGAACGTGTGCCTTTTTTTTTTTTGTTCCGTTTTGTGTGTGTACGTGTTATTTTGTTGTTGTTGTTGTTCTCACCTAGTTGTTGTGTTTGTTGTTGTGTTTGCGGGGGTTGAACTTCGGCTCTTTGGTCCCGCCTCTCAACTGTCAATCAACTGGTGTACAGGTTCCTGCGTGTACAGGTGTACAGGTTGTGTGTGTGTATGTGTTTGTGAGTGTGCGAAAAGTACGCACATAAACTGGTATATTGAGCATCGTTGAATGGTGCTTGCGTATGGGGAAAGTCTTGTGTTTCCACTACACAATAAAGACAAACCACAGCTCTTTCATTAGGTTTCCCCGTCATATCAGCACGTGCTCTCTCTCTCTCTCTCTCTCTCTCTCTCTCTCTCTCTCTCTCTCTCTCTCTCTCTCTCTCTCTCTCTCTCTATCGATTTATGCTTCACTTCCATATACTGTTCTTGTTCCAGCTCTCCCTTCTCTTGCTCTATTACCTTCGTAGTTACTACATCCACATATCCCTCGCTCAATCAACATTCTACTAGCTCCATTTAGCACTTCACTAGTTACATCTATACTCAATTAGCTCCATTTTCCGCCCACTAGCTACATACATGCTGCACTAGCTCCCTTTATATCTCACTAACATCACCTATACATCACAGATCAATATCTACACTCAGGTATCTGAAACACTCCACTAGCACATGCAAAATTAACTAGCTCCATTTACATTTCCCAAGATGTATTTACATTTCCCGAGATGTATTTACATTTCCCAAGCTGTATTTACATTTCCCAAGCTCAAATTTCACTGTGAAAGCCACTAACCTCATCGCTGATATCGGTAAAGAATCCTCTCATTATCTTGTGGAGCTGGACAGCTTCCTTGCCTTCATACAGGTCTTGCAGCGAGTCAAAGAGTAGGGTCATATACATCTGTAGCTCCAGGTCCTCACTGTAAGCGCCTAGCGCACTGTCTAAATACGCCACCGTCTGCCGGAGCGTTTTGCTCTTGATGATGGGCTTCGCGGCCTCCTTCAGGAGCTTCATAGCCACTGCCAATTGCTTCTTCTCCATCTTGAAGGGCAGCTTAATAGGAATATTGGAGATGAGGTACTCCTCTTCAGGTGTGAGATAGGTGGTGTCGTTGGCTTCGAGGGTGGATGGCTCGTAGGTCTCCTCTGCTTCAATGTCTTCTGGCTCTTCGTATGGCGTTTTCTCGGCTAGCGACGGGTTGAGGGCCTGCCAGGGGCTGACGGGCGGCTCTGTGGCCGATACTCCCATACCCAGGAACGCTAGTGCGCCCAATACCGCCAGAAGTCTCATCTGTGGAAAAAGACAGACCAAAATATATTATTTTAAACACTAGGAAGTAAGTAAGTAATTATCAAAAGAAGGCACCAAACCGGGAAGGCTATGTAGCACTAAACACTAGGAAAAACCAATACAATTGCTTTACGAGAGTTTGCATCTTTGCATTGCAGACATAAAACTGTACAAAAAATACACACACACACACTAGCATGCATAAAATTACGTATAAGCACATTTACACATGTATAAATTATATAAACCTAATTGTTGTTGGTATCTATTATTAAAAAGCAATTATGAGCAGAATGGCTAATCCGGTTTGTCTAATTATTAACAAACGAGATAGTATCTTTATTGACCAGACCAAATGCAATGGTCATCTCTCTCTATCTATATATTTTTTAATCTGTCGCTACCTAAATGCCAAATAATTATCTTCCCGTGGGAGGAACAGAAGGAGGGACTGTGGAAACGAAAGAGGAACTTGTGAAGCAGATAGGAAGGAAAAGAATATGAAACACAGCAGAGATGAAGGGATTAGGTAATGAGGTAGGAGAGAGCGAGAGAGAATGATTGTGGAATGTGATTGGGGATAAAGTAGGGACGAAGCGAAAAGGAAAATAGGAAAGAAGGGAAGGAGGAGAGGATTAGTGAAGTATGTTTTGGCGAACAAGATAAAGAAAAATACCAGAGAAGAAAAACATCCAAGCCCTAACGTGTGTGTCCCAGATATATCGATTAACACAGGATATTAAAGAGGCATAATTTGCTCCATATGCTGGCTCGTTAACACCTGCTATTGAAATGCGAAGTTATTTGAAAATTCTCTAAAAGTTCACGGAGCCTCAAATATCAATTCTGTAATGTAGTGCGAACGAGCTTCGCGGAATACCAAGTTCTTCGCTCTAATAGAATTTTTTTAACTAGTACCTATTCAATCACTGAAGACTGAAAAGTTCTCGCAAAAGAATCATAGGTCAAACTTCCTAAAGGATGATGGATAGAGAGAAGGTCGAGACCTACGGAGAGAAAAGCAGTGAAAACTGTCGAGCGAGAAGTGGAAAGGTATTAGAGCAAGGGGGAATTTATCTCCCTAAAAAAAAGGGCGGGGTGGGGGGGGGGAGTCAATTGAGCTATGTTATTGTCTATGTATCAAACAGGTAGATGAGGCCAGCAGATTTGGTTTAATAATGATTGGCAATATCAATTTGGTCTCAAAGCTGCCAGAATAATTTATTATGATCTTGTTGGCAAGCGCTTATGACTGAATGACAATTACTAGTATTTTTTTTATATTTGGCCCCCTAAGAATAAATACAGTTCGTAAGGTTTAAATAAGGTTGAATTTTTATTATTTTTTTATTTGCCCAACAAATCTGCATTCGTTCTTTTCCAATTGCCTTTCAAATATTCGACCCTGGGACCGAAAGGTGTAATATACTCCGCTATTTAAAAGTTGAAATCACTAACATTATACTTGGTGTTCAATAAGCTAATCGAGGCCTTAAAATCTTGCGAGAATAATATAATTTTAAGCCCACCATCTAATAAAACAATGATATTGATATCCCAATAAAAATCCCCGCCAGGTTCACATACTTTCATTAACCTCATATTCTCGGACCTAGCGCATCCAATTCATCGAATCATTATCATGCTGTGGCTGATTAGTGCTCATCAATGTCCCATTGTTTAGGACAGGAAAGCGTGTTAGTGTTTACGACGTCTCCCTGGGCCACAAGTAAACGGTATACCTTCCTCTACATGACTCTACTCTCTTTCTCTACTCTATTATTTCTCTACTTTCTCTACAACAGTCGCCTAAACTCCCGGGCTTCTATCAACTGAGAGATGAGCGGTCATCATATGTAAGGAAACGTGCTCGAAACGATTCGCCCTGACCGGGAATCGAACTCGTGTCCAATTGGCTACGAGTCAACTGCGCTAGTTACTGCGACACAACATCCACTTCGAGGACGTATGCGATCTTTGGCCGTTAAGACTGAAGTTGATACTGAGACTACGGGTCCTGTGTCCTTGGTAATGATATTCCAGTATGCACTTTCTGCTGAGAAAATGGCCCGGTCAATTAGAAAATGGCTCGGTCACTTGGATTGTCGGTATTGCGACGGGCACGCTTCTTGCAGCTCGGCGTTCCATCTCACACACAAATCACAATAGCGTGATGTAAGCAGGCGATGAGTCACAATAACGTGGCTGAAGAATGTTGACCAGACCACACACTAGAAGGTGACGGTACGACGACGTTTCGGTCCGTCCTGGACCATTCTCAAGTCGATTGTCCAGGACGGCACAATCGACTTGAGAGTGGTCCAGGATGGACCGAAATGTCGTCGTCCCTTCACCTTCCAGTGTGTGATCTAGTTAACCGTGATGTAACTATGTCGTGGCGCAGTCGACTAAGGCGCCTCTTGGATCATCCCGGACGTAGGTTCGAACCCTCATCACGGTCCTTGTGGATTTGTTTCATCTCAGGTGGTTGGGCATCTTTCCTTCCCCGTCGTGTTATGTTATCCATCCCTTACTATAGCGCATTCTCCTCGTCATTTCCTTTCCTTCTTTCTGATAAACTGCTGTTTTCTAAGGAAAAATCAGGCATCTTGATGATACATTCACCGGCAAATTCCGTTTCTTCCAGAATTTACAAACCATTTTAATAATAATAATATTATTATTATTATTAATAGTTATGGGAACCCTGGGATTCCCCATTGCAAATAAAAAATTTTTTATGAGATATATACAAGAGTTGTTACATTCTTGTAGAGCCACTAGTACGCGTAACGTTTCGGGCAAGTCCTTAATCCTATGGTCCCTGGAATACGATCCCCTGCCGCGAAGAATCGTTTTTTCATCCAAGTACACATTTTACTGTTGCGTTAAACAGAGGCTACAGTTAAGGAATTGCGCCCAGTAAATCCTCCCCGGCCAGGATACGAACCCATGACATAGCGCTCGCGGAACGCCAGGCGAGTGTCTTACCACTACACCACGGAGACTGTAATTAGAATAAGGAAACGTGTCCAAACGTCTCCGTCCTGCCTAGGGAGTCGAACCCGGTACCTTTTGGAAATGGGCCCGAGTGTTAATAAAACCAAAGTAAAGAAGGTAGTAAAATTCTTTGTTTATTTCAATTTAGTGTTGAATCATACATTTTATATGGTTGAATACGGACCGGTCAAGAACAAGAAATATATGTTTAGTTATGCCTACAATGTAACGATTTTCTATGATTCTTCGTTAGTGTCTTCTAAGAAAACACGGCACCCTAAATTACCGATAGATGACCAGTAACTCAAATATTACATAAAAATGTAATATTAGGTATGGAGTTGCAATCACTAATGAAAACATGGTGTGTGTGTGTGTGTGTGTGTGTGTGTGTGTGTGTGTGTGTGTGTGTGTGTGTGTGTGTGTGTGTGTGTGTGTGTGTGTGTGGGTGGTTTTAAGTGTGTGCACGCCCGTGTATTTTGTTAATGTCCACCTAGAAGTGTTAGTGAGGAACGAAGTGCAGCTCCTGGGCCGCGCCTCTTAGCTATTATCCCTCACTGGTAACGTGCCTCCCAGACCACCTGGCTACTGTAATAGTTGAGTAAGTGCATAGAAAGAACTTCGCCCACTTTATATCTCTGTGTATCCACTTTAAAAGTTGAGGAATAATATTGAACCGTAATATATCTCTGGTTCGAGGCAACACTCTCCAAGTGTTGTTCCACTCCGTTTAGGATGCAGCTGTTTCGCAGAACGTCTGAATCAAAGTCACTTCCCTAACCTACCGAGGCTGAAGTGCAGAAAACGACAAAATTACATTACTTTAAATTTCACTAATAGGTCGCATCATTAAGGAATGACCTAATTCCTTTAAATATGAAACCAACTAGGTAAGTAGAAGAGTTCTACCAATCCGACATCCGGAAAATTTATTCCATCCAGTTTTAAAGTCAAGAGAAACTTTCTCACTATAAAAAGATGAGAAAGTTTCTCGACACAAAAAGAAGAGAAAGTAACTACCAGGATGTACGTCATCTCCTTAGCTGGAGGCAAGAGAGACGCTTCCTCCTTGACGTCACCTACGCCAGCCTCGCTTTCTCCTCTCTCCCCCCACCTCTTACACCCCCACCCCCAACCTCCAACAACCCCCCAACACCCCCCTCTCCCCTGCTACTCCTCCACACTCCTCCCAGATGCGAGGATCCTGTGTTTGTGAAGCCTATTGTGAAGTTTGTGAAGTGATGCAACCTAATATTACATTTTTATGTAATATTTGAGTTACTGGTCATCTGTCGATAATTTAGGGTGCCGTGTTTTCTTAGAAGAGCCCTAGGAAGAGTCATAGAAAATAGTTACATTGTAGGCATAACTAAACATATATTTCTTGTTCCTGACCGGTCCGTATTCAACCATATAAAATGTATGATTCAACACTAAAGTGAAATAAACGAGGACTTGCCGGTGGAAGAAGGGGGAAGGTGCATGGAGAGAGCGTGAGTAGAGACAGAGATCCAATGTAATATGCTCGTGAAATAAATGGATCCCTGGGGGCAGGTTTTAGATTGATTGTTACTAGTCATTTTGTAACCCAGTCTGGCTAATCTGATTGGTTACAAAATGTTGGCATTAGGAGGAAATAAATGGGAAGTTTGTTTCTTAAAGGCTGTAGATTTCTTCGAACTCTTCCAAGGGCAGGAACTGAGAATGAAACGAGGTTTATATATAATACATATATATAAATATAGTATATATAAATATAATAAATATTATGGTCATAACAGTCGTGGGTGGTCATAACAGTAGTCACTGTTATGACCACCCTCAGTTATCAGTTATGACCCACAGTCAACAGTCACTGTTATGACCACCCTCAGTTATCAGTTATGACCCACAGTCAACAGTCACTGTTATGACCCACAGTTAACAGTCACTGTTATGACCCACAGTCAACAGTCACTGTTATGACCCACAGTTAACAGTCACTGTTATGACCCACAGTCAACAGTCACTGTTATGACCCACAGTTAACAGTCACTGTTATGACCCACAGTCAACAGTCACTGTTATGACCCACAGTCAACAGTCACTGTTATGACCCACAGTCAACAGTCACTGTTATGAACTTCGGCGTGCAGGAAGATACAGCTTATGAGTCGGTTAGTCAAGTCATGCACTGTACAGTGGACAGTCAGGTGTATTGACACAGTCAGATGTATTGACACAGGTGTATTGACACAGTCAGGTGTATTGACACAGTCAGATGTATTGAAACAGGTGCATTGACACAGCCAGGTGAATTGACACAGTCAGGTGTATTGACACAGTCAGGTGTACTGACACATCTTCCAAAAAAAAGAGTGTAATAACCACTTCATGGATTCAATACAAGTATTTAAATAGAACATTTAGGTTACGTAACGTATCGACTGAAATGTATTGATCATTAATGGGTTCTGTAATATTTTTTGATCAATATTATTTTACCTGAATTTACCTGAAGGTTAAATCATCTCTAAGGGCCTTGACGGGGACAGGAAGCTCCTGGCTTGTCAAAGACCTCCTTTAATCTACCATTAATCCACTATTATTGTTATTGAAGATATATTTGTTTTGGAAGGTGAGGAGCAATATATTAATCATTTATATACAAGATAATTTTTCATCTGTCTCATGACAAAGTTAAACAATGCATTAGTTTATGGTCTTTAGTAAATAAAGGTTTTTGTTGTGCATTCAGAGTGCTGTTAGTGCGCACAGAGTGCCTCTCGCCTCACTGTGTACTCACTGTGTACTATTATCCACCGTTGTGAAACCCTCAGATATACATATAGATACATATAGATAGTCGTGCCCTTTAACTGTTATATTTGTATCTTCGTTACATTTGCTTTAATACGAGTTTCAGCAATTTCTAAACAAATATTAATATATTCATTCAACTTTTGTTTTCTTAGTCATGGTTACAAAGAAGAAGGTTTTGAATTAAGTTGCATTTATTTCATAAATGCAATTTAATCTCAAGTTGTTTTTCTCCTATTTAAAGAATAGGGGATTTGGGGAAGTGGAAGCATGGAGTGGAAGGGGGACTAGTGTGGTTAAACAAGGAAGGAAGGGGAGCCCCTAGTGGAGTAGGTGGGAAGGGTGAGGACAGAAGAAGGAAGGGGGTAACACGGAGCAGGGGAAGGGGGGGGGGGGGGAGGGGGAAGCCACGGAAGAGAGCCTCCGGCAGTGTGTCGGTAGGTAACCGATTGCCTTCGTCCGCGTCTCAAGTATGTAGGCCACGTCCCCCGCCCCTCCAGCCCCCCATCCCTCCCCCCTTCTTCCCCTCCTATCCCTATCCCTCATCCTCCCTTCCCCCTCCCATCCTCATCCCTCACCCTCAGTAGACCACCAGGTTTTGAAGACTTCAAAGTCTGAAGACAAGTGGAAAGCACACAACAAGTAAAAGGCTGAAGCTAAACACGAAACCCAAATAACAAAACTCGTCTCTTGCTACTATGCGAGCTGTGAACGTGGCCAGGGCGCTGAACGTGGCCAGGGCGCTGAACGTGGCCAGGGCGCTGAACGTGGCCAGGGTGCTGAACGTGGCCAGGGCGCTGAACGTGGCCAGGGCGCTGAACGTGGCCAGGGCGCTGAACGTGGCCAGGGCGCTGAACGTGGCCAGGGCGCTGAACGTGGCCAGGGCGCTGAACGTGGCCAGGGCGCTGAACGTGGCCAGGGCGCTGAACGTGGCCAGGGCGCTGAACGTGGCCAGGGCGCTGAACGTGGCCAGGGCGCTGAACGTGGCCAGGGCGCTGAACGTGGCCAGGGCGCTGAACGTGGCCAGGGCGCTGAACGTGGCCAGGGTGCTGAACGTGGCCAGGGCGCTGAACGTGGCCAGGGCGCTGAACGTGGCCAGGGTGCGTGCAGTGCTTCCAGCTTTTGCTTTCCTCGTCGTTATCCATGTCACCTTCAGGTAGCGGACGGCCGCTTTCTCTAACGGAAGAGGCGCCGGGTTCTTGCTTGACCCGGAACACTTGAAGCAGTCACCTCAATCTCTGCGGTAGCAAATTATTTTCCCCTTCCTGTCTCGGGAACGGTTGGCACAGTGGTTGATGTTTAGTGCCACTCGATCAGTCAAGTTAACGCTCCGTTGGGTCTGGATAGTAGATGGATGTGTGACCTCGCGCTTTGTCAGTGGGCATCTTGATAAGCGTAACAGAGTTCCAGTTCTAAATAAAGATATAACGAAGTCATATGACTTTGTTATATCCGTGGTAGGTCAAGCTGATTTCCCGGTTGCAATTCTTATACCATTTCGTAGCTCAGTCGATTAAGGCAGCGTCTGGGAACCTCTCGGACGTAGGTTCGAACCCTCGCAACGGCCCTTGTGCATTTATTCAAGTCATAAGACATTTGTGCTGAGTGAGGTGCTGTTACTGGCGCACTCTGGCTCTTGTCTGGCTGTGTTACGTAGATACAATTCTTCTAAGATGTTATCCCAAGCATCCCGTTAAGACACGGAGCCAATAGTGATACATTGCATTTAAATAATATATAAATATTTATTTATGTATTAAAGCGCAAGTTTGGGGGAGCAGAAATACTTCTATTTCATTGAGGCAGGAGTGAAAGATTTACAGGTGTCTGCATGCTTCGCGTTCCCAGTCATGCTACTTGAAGAATAATTTATTTGAAACAAAGTGTTTAATGACTGGGGAGAGATCAGTTAAAGACCGTGTCGGGGTGAGCGACCTGTCCAGAGCACAGTCCTGCTGACCAAATAATAAAAGGAGGTCAGTGCTGTGTTGCGCCGAGGTGTGTCTCGGACCGGAATGTGGGCTGTACGCCTTGGCAATGGACCAAAACACCCACCACCTGCTGGGCGTCGCAGCATGTGTGTCAGGAGGCCGCAGGTGTGGAACACCCACTTGCTGGGCGTCGTAGCATGTGTGTCAGGAGGCCGCAGGTGTGGACGGGCGGCACAAGTGAAGAAACGGGTTGCTACGTGGCCTACAAATAGTTCTTATACATGACGCTCCTCAGCTGACCGTCAAGGGGTGTGTGCTTCCCGGCCCCTTGATGGTGAAGGTCAAGTCCGGTAGAGGACCCATACATTTTCACCATCCTCACTTACGGGACTAATGGTGTAACCTCGCGGCAGACATTATAGTTAAATGACTCTCAGGGAGGAAAATATAGGAATAACTGACGACGTTTCGGTCCGTGCTGGGACTCTCCCTAAGTCTTCACAATGGTCCTGGACGGACCGAAACGTCGTCTATTACTATATTTTCAGATGTATGGGGTTAGACTGTCTAGTTTTCAGCCCCGGGGCTGAAAACTAGACAGTCTACAAATAACTCCACATTACTCGTGTGAGGAAGTGAATGACGCAACATATTTAACAATACACGTTAAAATATTTAACATAATAAATGCCAATTACATAAAAAAATATTGTAATGCTAATTAATTCAATGACCATTAAAGAAGACAAGGAAATTGCATAAGATTGAAAAAATAAGTGAGTTACACTGTCCAAAATTTTGACGTTAAGATTATTCTTGAATTTTTGTTGCATTAACGAGCCTCACATAAAAATATAATGGGCAAAAATAATAGAGGTCGCAGCAGGTTAGTAACCAGAAGGAATTAATTAACCCATTAGGAGGAGAGATGTTATAAATGTATTTTTATCATGACGGAACACATCTCTCACACACTGGTGACAACGACGATGGCGAGACATTTAAATATATTGAATTATTTTATATATACAAAAAATTATCTTAAAATTCCTTATGATTTATTTGGTTTCGGTGTTGGGCTGAAGGCCTATATCAACTTGCAGAGGGATTAGCAAGGCTTGTCAATCTCTCAGGCCACCATAATAGCTCACTGATCAACAATCAAGTATGCTCACTGATCAACAATCAAGTATGCTCACTGATCAACAATCAAGTATACTTTTTAGGCCGCAACATAGTCCAGGACCAAAAGTAAACTCAGTGTAAATCCACCGAGAAGTCGAACAAGCTTCTCGGTGTAACACAATCGACTTGAGAATGGTCCAGGACGGACCGAAACATCGTCGTCCCTTCACCTTCTAGTGTGTGGTCTGGTCAACATACTTCAGCCACGTTATTGCGACTCATCGTCTGCTTCTCTGTGTAACTATCCAAGCAATGGTGAATTAATGGATTGTTCATCTTGAGCTCTCAACCGCCACCTTAAGACATTACTGATCTTCTTACAAGTACACACGACTTGATAACGCGCCACGACGGAACGAAACGTCGTCGATTTCTTATTTTCTGATGTGAGAGTTTTGATCATCATATCGTGCAAATATAAATGAATCTCCAACATAATTCAAGGCTAAACAGATGATTGATTGATGAAGATTAAGCCACCCAAAAGGTGGCACGGGCATGAATAGCCCGTAAGTGGCGGCCCTTTTGAGCCATTACCAGTATCAATAGATGATACTGGAGATCTGTGGAGGTGCGACTGCACCCTGCGTGACGGGAGATGTCTCCCGTAAGGCTAAACAAAAAAGTTCTAGTGCATATACACCGGGAAGTGAGGTGAGGGTTGGTGTTACTGCTCTTGGTGTACATATCTCTTAATTTAATGTTGGTTTAGTAATGGGATTTAGGCCTCCTAACCTGTGGAAAGTTACTCAGGCCATTATAAGACCTTTCTGGCCAACTATATAGCACATATACTTTATTCTTTTAGTTTATATATCCCTTGTGCGGTATAATTTGTTACAGTGAGTTTACAAATAATGTTTAAATTTTACTTCACAGAAAAGAACAATTCGTAAAGGCATATTGATAATCTATGTAGAAGAGAGAGCCGACGGAAATTATCAATTCCATCGTCGTTCGTCGCATGCGAATTTGAAAAAAAACTGGGAACATGTATATATTTTTTGCTTAGTGTAACACATAAAACTCAACACTTGAAGTCATAGAAGCAGAGAGAGAGAGAGAGAGAGAGAGAGAGAGAGAGAGAGAGAGAGAGAGAGAGAGAGAGAGAGAGAGAGAGAGAGAGAGAGAGAGAGAGAGAGACAGACAGACAGACAGACAGACAGACAGACAGACAGAGACAGACATACAGACAGACAGACATACAGACAGACAGACCAAAACAAGAGCCCAGAAGGACTCAGGCAGGTGTGACAGGGAAAGTAATCGACACTGATCATACTGTATCAGAACGTGACGCGGCGGAAGCTCGCATGGTCATGGACGGGCGTGAACTAGCGGTTCCTCAAGGTCACCCGAGGAGCGAGAGTAACAGGACGAAGCAGAAGCGTCTTACAAAGGCTCAATAACCAGGGGCAAGATGCACAAAGCAGTTACGTAAGTACTTACGAACGTGTACATCTTTCCTCAAACTTTGACGGCTTTGGTTACATTTATTAAACAGTTTATAAGCATGAGAACTTCCCAATTCACTGTTCTTATTGTTATAAACAGCCTCCTGGTGCTTCGGAGCTCATTAACTGTTTAATCATTGTAAACAAAGCCGCCAAAGATTGAGAAAAGATGTTCAGATTCGAAAGTGCTTACGTTACTGCTTCGTGAATCTGGTCCCAATTATTTAAACTACTTCCAACCAGGGTTACCTATATGTAAAATCGTCTTGTTAGGCAAGACCACTTCAAAAATGAGGCTTGTTAAATCGTGAGAACAAACTAAGGTGGGAGACGACAACGCAGGTTCGAATCCTCGTCACGGCCCTTGTGGATTTGTTCAGGAGACAAGTCTTCGCTAAACGAAGCTACCACCGCTCAAAATCTTCTAACACATCCACGTGCTGAAACTGCAAAATATTCCATCTCTCCCTCGTCCAGCAAGGCTATGCTCAAAGCAGCTAGCAATGTATTACATACCAAAAAGAACCACTGCACACACACTTACGTTAATCATTTCGTTCGATAATTTCCCCGAGGGTCTCGCTATCAATATAGTTGCAAGAGGAGGCGAGGTCGAGGGTCCTAGAGCTGGGTCGGTGCAGTCCACGAGCACCAGCGCACACAAGGCGAAGGACACAGTCTAACTGATCTGCTGGAGAATATGATCTTCGCTTTTATAAGCTGCGTGACCCATGTTGCCAGACCTCCGTCGGCGTCTCACACGCTTTCGTCGCGTTTCAGTTTGGACCGTTGCCTCTTTTTTTCCCCAGCTTTCATATTGCATAATTGGTCGACATATAAAGATATAGTATTATAGTTAAAGGTAAGCACAAGCACAATGAACGATAAAGCAGCATTAAAATTAAACCTCTTAGTTTGGTGTTTCCTGATAGAGAAATACTAACCCTCTGTGCCATCTGGGTCAACGGGCAGCCAGTCAGCTGGCTTCCTCAAACCGGTAATTGTAAACCAACAGCCAATAGCCTGCCAGTCAGTTCTCGCCAACAAGTATAGCAGTTTTTATGTTTACGTAAACCACTTGAGTATTTGGTCCATCTCTAATCAGATAGTACAGAGGGGCCCACTCTGCCCAGTAACCTGGGAAGACTTGATGTAGGATATGAGATATATCTCTGACATAAACATATGTCTTGTCACTTATATACGCGGAATTCTGTGTTTTTTTTGTTGCAAATATATATTTCACGAATTTTTTTGCTTTTGTTTTGTCTGTTTCCATTATTCATCTACAATTCACCAATATTCATTCACAAAGTTCATACATTCGTTAACTAATCATCAACAATGATCCACATCCCGCAAAGAATCATCTACAGCTCGTGCAAGCAATTATCAACACAACAGTAGATAATCATCTACTACCCGTAAAGTACCAAAGTACCAAACTACAATCCACAACTACCAAACAATCATCTACAACCCACGAACAATGATACACAACCCACAAACAATCATCCACAACCCACTAATTATCATTCATTATTGGCATGGCGCTTTCCCTGATATTTCCCTTCCTTTCACAGAAAAACAATATAGCGAATGAACAAATGATTGAAAACAAATGAACAAATGAAAAAAGTGAACAAATCCACAAAGGGCCGTGATGAGGGCTCGAACCTACGTCTGGGATGATCCCAGACGCGTCTTAGTTTGTTTACTATTATTATCATCATATCAGCAATGTGGGCTGATGTTTGGCTGCATAGAAAATGATTACATGAGAACTGATTACTGTAAATTCTGTAGCCAACATGAGAAATTGATTACATTACATTCTTGAAGAGAAACTGAGTGCATTATCCAGCATCAACATGGCTGATTGTACTAAGAAAAACACCTGTAATTTTCACCATGGCCTTGCTCAGTGCTGCTTACAGATATTCTATAATTGCTTTCAATAACGATCAACAATATTTTAGTCATAAATCCCAATCATGATAACCGTAGTGTATTAAAAATTAGTTATTAGAATTTGTTTATAAAATGTTGATATAGAAATGGAAATGTAATGATAGTTAATTGCACCAAATTTTCAATCACCGGGGAGCAGGTCGGCCGAGCGGACAGCACGCTGGACTGTGATCCTGTGGTCCCGGGTTCGATCCCGGGCGCCGGCGAGAAACAATGGGCAGAGTTACTTTCACCCTATGCCCCTGTTACCTAGCAGTAAATAGGTACCTGGGTGTTAGTCAGCTGTCACGGGCTGCTTCCTGGGGGTGGAGGCCTGGTCGAGGACCGGGCCGCGGGGACACTAAAGCCCCGAAATCATCTCAAGATAACCTCAAGATAACCATCTTTAGTTTCAAACAAATTTATCTGTTTTTAAGGAAAAAATGTTTACCTTGGTTTAAAGAGTTCTATCTGTTTGATTTCTTAAACAGTGCATAACGTAAGTGCCTTGTCTTAATGAAGTTCACTGCTTACACCAAGCTGCCAAGCATAAGATGACTGTCGTTATCAAAGCGTGCAGTAACTAAGGAGTCTCAAAATACCTTGCATCCAACACAGGTATACTAGTTAACATATTTATATAAAATTAAATTAAGTATATTTATGGCTTGTCTTAATACAAGCAGCAGCAGCAGGAGCAGTTGTGGTAGTATTTGTGGTGGATGCAGATGGAGTAAGTAGACGGATAATTAGTAGTTAAAATAGAGCGTCCAGTTGTAATGGTAAACTTTCTCTTTAACGTTTCTAAAATTTATTTTCTAAAATTTTCTCCCTTCATGTTCCTTCCTTACTAAAGTTTCGGTGAGTAAAGCAGTAGTATCATCGTTACTCAGGTGAAAACGCACAAGCATACAGCAATATACATAGGTAAAAAGAGGGAGGAAGAGGCGAGGGGATGTATTTGGTAATTTCACTGTCCCTTAGGTAGTGATCCAACTGCCGCCAGTTCGGTATTACGAATCAAATAACGAACGATATTGCTGGCCTCTAACGCCGTCTCAGGGAACAGGAAGAGAAAGGAATCAAGAAGAGAGAGCGGGGAGGAAAATGAAGAGGAGAAGGAGGAGGAGGAGGAGGAGGAAAAGCAGGAGAAGATGTATTAGGAGTTGGAGGCAACGTCTCCAGAATATATATAAATGGGAAAAAAGTTAATTTAAGAAACATCCGTATGGAGGAGGAACTCCATGAAAGTTTAATTTTCGTAATCTGTGGCAGGTAAAGTTTCTCCGAGTTATGGAGAGTTCATTTTGTTTTTTTTTAAGCTGTCTGAATTTTTGTTAGTGTCTGGCATTTTTTGTTGATAAAGTAGAACTTGTTCTGGTTTATGTAAATTTGTTCTTCGGAAGCAGTCTTCGACACTGGCTGAATCTCTAACAAAGGTGCTGATTTGTCCGGGTTTTTCATTCTTGATTATGTCGCCTACTAATCTCTCTCTTGCTCTCTCTATTTTTCTTTTAGTTTTGTCAGGCTTTCTATATAGTTTTATTAGCAATATATTCTCTCTCTCTCTCTCGCTCTCTCTCTCTCTCTCTCTCTCTCTCTCTCTCTCTCTCTCTCTCTCTCTCTCTCTCTCTCTCTCTCTCTCTCTCTCTCTCTCTCTCTCTCTCCCTCTCTCGCTGAGTAATAATGCAGAGATCTAAATCAATATTGGAGTGAAGTTGAGTATTCCCTCCCAAGCCACCGTTATATAGACACCTGAGCACACACTCGGGCTCGCCAACTTTCTCTGGCCCCGGCCCAAGCCCGACCCCGGACCTGCCTCACCCAGCCTCGTCTCCCATCACTGTTACCTCGCCTCCCATCACTCCCCTCCATCCCTAGATCCATCACTTCCCGGTCCCATCCCTAGATCCACCAGTCTCACCCTCCATCACTCACACACCAACCTCACTTCCCGACTTATCCTGTCCCCTTCACCCTGTCATCATCAGCTTCTCTCTCCCTTGTTGAGTGACTATTTTCACAGTTTTATGACCGGCTACACAAGCTGTCGCTCGCTACGACCTCTCGCCCAGTACGACCTCTCGCCCAGCACGACCTCTCGCCCAGCACGACCTCTCGCCCAGCACGACCTCTCGCCCAGCACGACCTCTCGCCCAGTACGACCTCTCGCCCAGCACGACCTCTCGCCCAGTACGACCTCTCGCCCAGTACGATCTCTCGCTCACCATGAATTTTCCTACCACCGTCGCCTTTTCGCCTGCATTCCTCTATCCACCCCACTACCCACCATCCTCCCCACTGTCCTCATTACCACCCTTCCCGCATACCACAACAACCATCACCACAACGACCCTCACAAGTACCAACTATGCCCTGCTGTTTCGAGATTTGCAATTGGCAATGTTTATGACATTTCGTTCTAAAGAATATGTAAACTTGGAGTAAATTATATATATATATATATATATATATATATATATATATATATATATATATATATATATATATATATATATATATATATATATATATATATATATATATACATATTTCAGTATTCTCCTTCCTAGTCCCTGTTTACGTCTTTCTCTGATTGGAAGTGATAAATAACGTGATCATAAACTCTTTGTATTGCCTTTAGCGTGAACTACAATACCGTTTCGTGGTGTTGGTTTGAGTTAATGGTAAAGGAATGGTATTTAGTAGGCTGATCACGTCTTACTTAATGTTTGAAACCAAATTATACTCAGAAAAACTTAATTTAAAAAAATTAAGTCAAACTAAATTGCATGTCATTATAGTAATGAAGCATAAATTTTGTAATTAAATGAGAATAATAAACAATTCAACTCCTACTCACAGTGACTTAATGGAATAATTGACCTCACAGATACAGCATTATGGCTTAAGAAAGCAGCTTCCCATTTGTACAGGAAGAAGCAATATTTTTTTACTGAGCATTTTACCTCTTGATTATGCTTAAGGCATAATTGAATGAGCCTCTCTCTTCCTGGTGACATTGCAAGAACCTCTGCTGGCTCTTGCCGCCTGCTTTCCCAGCAGGCACGTCCTGTCTGCTGGAGCCCCCGCTCCTCACCTCTGCTCTGGCCCTTATTAGCATGCCTGAAATGAAAGTAGATTAGGTGAACCCTATCGTTACACCTGGTCTGTCTGTCTACCGGCCTGTCTGTATGTCTGCTTTTTTGTCTGTCTCTTTGAGAGTGTTTGTAAGTCTGTCCGTCGGCTTCTCTGTCTTTTTGTCTGCTTTTTTGTCTGTCTCTCTGTCAGTCTTACTGTGTATTTGCTGTTTATTCCACTCTCGAACCTGTCTTCCGACACATTTGTTTTCGTGTTTATCTAATTTTATGTCTGTTTGTATCAATAAATACATTTCTAAACCACTCGGTGCTTTAATGAACATCTCTTGATGATTGTATGTATATCATTCTATTGATGAGATAGAGATTGACACAGAGAAATCGACAGAGATCGAACTTACAGTCTCTATTTCTATCTCCACTTAATCTATTTTCATCTCTACTTTACCAATAGAGTAAGTAAGGTAGAATTAATATTCGTGAGAGGTACACAGAAATCTTTTGTGTTTTCGAAAATGGAGACACTTTGATTTATTTAATAATAATATAATTAACAGGCGTTATGGCTAATTAGAGCATTTGAACCCTGCAATGATCAATTCAACAGAGAGATATATTGTCTTTTGATGGATCTTTTCTAGATATCTTTTAATGGTAATAGGGAAGTTATCCTCTAAGAAATATGGAACTTGATGCAATTTGTTTACATCAATTAGCTCATGTTCAGGAAATACGTACGTTCTTTAATGTCACTGCACTTGTTTTCTAGGTACAAATATCTACATAACAGATATTGTTTGCTTAATACAGGTTTTTAAAATACATACACACACACACACAGATCTTCACCCAGATTACTTACCTTCACCTAGAAACGTTTACAACGAATAACAATAGAACAAGGGATCACGGATGGAAGCTTGAGACTCAGATGATTCATAGAGATGTTAGAAAGTTTTCTTTTAGTGTTAGGGTAGTCAGTAAATGGAATTACCTAAAGGAGCAGGTTGTAGTGGCTAAGTCCATTCATAACTTTAATAGCAGGTATGATAGGGAAATAGGGCAGGAGTCATTGCATTAGACAACCAACGGCTAGAAAAGCGGGGTCCAAGAGCTGGAGATTGACCCTGCAGGTACAGGTAGGTGGCAAATAAGTGAGTACACACACACACACACACCACACACACACACACACACACACACACACACACACACACCACACACACACACACACACACACACACGTGTGTGTGTGTGAGCCCAATAGGCTCAGGAATCTGTACACCTGTTGGTTGACGGTTGAGAGGCGGGACCAAAGAGTCAGAGCTCAACCCCCGCAAGCACAAATAGGTGAGTACAATTAGGTGAGTACGTCACAACAGCAAACAGTCCAACAGAAAAACATCTCAATGGAATCTTCACTCCCTAACAAATAAGAACAGATTAGAACAGATAATCCAAAAAAAAACTTTCACCGCCGGTATTAAAAAGGACGCCCCAATAGACCTTTCACTTCTAACGGAATGACCTACGCTGACAGAGCTTTCTCCTCCAGCAGTATTACCAATGGCAACTCAACTTTCTCTTCCAAGAAAGTAACCGAGAGAGATAATTTTAACATCTCAACTAACTAAAAAGTAACCAACAGTAACATTAACTTATCTATAGAGTTAAATTGTCTAATATAACCCTACTCACTAATGTCCAAAATTAAAGAAAAGTAAATGTCATAATTTTCCTACTCATTAATATTTTTTAATATATGTACACAATACATATTATAGAATATTACTGGTACACCACAACAAACCTGCAACTACAACAACCGATAGCTTATCAACAACCACAACAGCTAAACAACCATAGCAGCTGAACACCCACAACAGCACAACAACTCAACAACCACAACAGTTCAACAATCACAACAGCTTAGCAACCTCAACACATCTTTCTCCTCAACAGATTATTAATAACAAACGTTCTTATCGGAACTGATTAGGAAAAGTCAGAGATCATCAATTTTTTTTTTTTGGGGGGGGGGTCACTTGATATTTTTTACAACGACCCAAATGATAAAAATTATGACCAGAGTTTTCATACAAAAAACACAGTAAAAAATGGATGCTCTATCTGTTGATTTCGTTTGATATTATTCTCATTATCATACTTATTACTATTAATATCATTATGTTTATTAAATAGGTGTTGTTGTTGTTGTTATGTTTTGATATGAGATTTCACCGACTTGCCTAAAGCCTAGCGGCGACTTTATGAGTATTGTGTATTTATAGGTCACGACCCAGTGTGTGAAAGACCGCTAACGACCATTAGAAAAGGCTAAACACACCAGTACGTCCTTTAACAACTATCATAGGATAAATTCTAGTATGTCCACTAGCAACTAATAGAGAATGAAAATTTCAACAGGTACTGTTGCTACACCTAGCGGATACAAATTCCAACACGTCCACTAACAACTAGCGGATACAAATTCCAACACGTCCGCTAACAACTAGCGGATACAAATTCCAGCATATCCCCTAGCAAGAACTAGGGGGATACGAATTCCAGGAAGTCAGCTACCATTCCCCCTGCTCGTTGGCGTAAAAGAATAGGAAGATAATGCTGCATCATTTGAGAGAAAGTCAAACGGGTCCTGTGCGTCATACCCTTGCTACGTGATCAAGCTCTTGAGTGTTGGCCAGTGTACACTCACAGACACACATGAATGTAAAGAAACACAGACAAATACCCATGAATAAGCATATTACACGTGGAAAAATAGACACATTTGAAAGTAAACAAACACACAAGCACTCATAAATAGATACACCAAAATGTAAAAAAAAAATAGACACCCACACCTGAATAAACAGACACCCATGAATGTAACCAAACACACATGACTGTAAACAAACACGCAGGTGAATACTGAGTGACGAAGGAGCACAGTCATGCACATTAACTGGTGTAATAATAATTGAATGTGTGAATATGCAGGGAATTAGACGTAATCAACAGTTCTCGTGTCTCGACCGGCACTCTGAAGTTCTTACCCTCATACCCAACAACATTTTATTGATCTTATGATACATAACAGGTTGGTATTGACAATACTTTTGAACTTAGGTTAGGCTAGGTTAGTTTAGGTTAGATTGTGGTAAGTTAGGCTAGGCTAGGCTAGGCTAGGTTAGATTAAGCACAGCGGGGTGCGGACTGCCGACTTACCACTTTTTTCTCCCCACACACGAAAAAACGAGGGGTTTTGTATCTATATAAAAAGTGGTGACTGAATTTTTTTTTAGATGAGGTTAACTTATGGTAAGTTAGGCTAGGATGAGGCGTTGAGTCTCGGTGGCCGAGACTCAACGCCTCATTGGTGGTATAACCAATCAATTAACGAATGCTAATACCGATAGGGGGAATAAATGTTTAGAATACAGGTCATCCACCCACAACAAGAGCCCATAGCAACTGCCCCGGTTACACACACACACACACACACACATTGCTAATAGATTCAGGCGAGATACATAAAGAAGATAGAAATACGTGAAAATAGAAAATGATAGAAAATTAAACACAAGATCAATTTCCAGACACTTTAAAGATAGACACACGACAACTCAAAAGAGATATCAGGTGATTGCAAAAAGAGAAACTAGGGAGACAGGAAGAAGAAAAATAAGTTGAAATGGAATTCAAGTGAACAGAATAAAGGCTTCAAGTGAATAACTGTGTCAATTTCTATAAAGACTATGAACCTTGAACAAAGGAATACGTAAAAAGCATCAGAGTAAAGAGGTAAAGGGAACACTTTATCTAATAAGTCACAAGCAACGAGAGAACTTCCTAAAGAAATGAAGTGGAAACTGGAACAGAAAACAGTAATAAAAAAAAAGAGCCAATGCACCCAAACAAACATGTTCTCGCCCTATCTATACACATGGCTATATTATATAATAATAACGGTTTATATCTAACAAAACACCGTTATTTAATTACATGGTATAGGGCAATTAAGGAATGCGGCTTTGGAAATGAACACCACATGGGAAAGAGTACAGTTTGAGAAGTGGTTACACTGTGACTATCTACAGTCAACTTACACAAAACAAGAATCTGGGTCACTTCGATCATTTGCCGTGAACGCAAATAAGTCAGGAATAACTGGCGCATTTCCTACTTTTTGTGTGTTCACGTAAGGAGGTGTTGCATTCCTCCGTTCGTGAGGGCAAAAACAAAAACGTGGGAGAAAAACTTATACAAGAAAAAACTGTAGAAAAACTTCTACAAAACGTGGGAAAATGAGTATATATAATTGTTAATTTTGTATTCAGTGATTTAATAAGTGGTTGATAATTTTTTCTTTTATCTTCGTAAGCATCTATATGTCTCCAGGGACGAAAGTGAGTGGCGAGGAGGGCCCAGGAGTACTGTCCATGTCTTGAAGGATTACACTGTCAGTCCCTTGTCAGTCTTGTGTCGTAACAACGTCTTTTTCAACATATACACAACAAATCTACATTCTAATACAATATTTTTTGTTATTAATGTTGGTCGAAGTTTTTATGCTGATTATGTAATGAGGTTACATTTTTTTTACTTATTTTCATGGTTTGATAATTTTGTAGTTTTGTATATATGATATTTTAGTTAACTATGTGCAGATTTTGTATGTGGTTACAGAATAGCAAAAAGCTCTTGTTGGATTACCCATTCACTTAAATATTGTGAGATTCATAATATCTTTTAGGATTTATGTTTTCAAAGTTTTTGTTGTTAGAAGAGAAATATATAAACAGAGCCGCTGACAAAGATTAAATGTACAGAATTGTTTAATTTCATAACACGGTAGTGATACAGCAAAATTCCTTAAGAAATACAGAAATATTATGATTAAATTTTGCATTGCCTGCATGGACTAGTAACATTCGCGGTTATTGTGATATATAGGACCTAACTGAAGACAGTGGACAATGATTCCTTAACTTTTTATTTAAATAAAGGAGAAACACACGCATGTTGTTTAAATAAGTGTAGTTACAAAATGTACAACAAAACTTAAATGCAGATGTAATAAACAACTACTAATTATAATTAAAATATACTAGTAATATACAGAAGAGTAGTGTTAATAGTTAAAGTATTAGATACACAAATTTAAAATAAGGAAAATCTTGCTATTTTGACAAAATATTCGTAAGTTAAGTTAAGTTTTTTACGATGTGCATATCGTAAATAATTAACAATCCGATTTATAAGGTATGACGCAGGAGATCTATAATCCCGAAAGTCGTGAAGGATTTTTCCTGAACTTAGTTCAGGAAAAAAATGAGAGATAATGTTTAAACATCAACATTTTGAATAAGTAAACTCTAAACAACTTTATTCGTATATTTTTTTATGTAAATATACTTATATTGCTCGATGTAAAACAAATTACTGTTCGCATGTGTGTGGAGACTCTACAGTGAGATTAACCTCAGTAAAGAAGAGATAACAGAACAAGACGATACATCATTAACCTCTTATTTATACATCAGTTACCTCTTCTTCCAGCCCGGAAACAAGAGAAATTTAATCATGAGAGTGAGCATGACCCGTGAACAGCTTCTCAGCCAACACACAAACTTTCTAAATAAACGCAAGTAGCAAAAACATATTATGAAAAAACTTTCATCTTAACTGGAATAGTGTTGATGATGTCAGATCAATGTTGTATTCTTAGATACGTTCTCAAGGCTGTACCTCTAAACCACTAAGCACATCTTGAAATACCTTAGGAACCCGCTGGAAGAATAGTCAAGCCACCACAATAGTCTACTGATCAGTCAGCAAGTAAATTTTAGTCCTGAACATAATACTAGATTAAAGTTAGTTCTCTGTTCTCTGCATTCCATCTGTTAACTACTCTGACACTGAAAAAAGTTGTTTCTAACGTCCCTGTGGCTCATTTGGGAGCTGTGTGTGTGAGAGTGTGTATCTGTATGTGTGTGTGTGTGTGTATTTTTATATGTGAGTGCATGTATATGTGTCTAAACAAACCAAACAAAACCTCATTAAAAACTTGCCTCGCATTTTTTGTTTTGTTTTTGCTCGTGTTTTTGCAGGATCAGTTTTTTCCCCTAAAACTTTCTTTTGACGTGAGCAACATAGCATACATCTTACCTGGATCTTGGAGAGGGGGTTCTGGGAGTTCTCCTCCTCCCCAGTATTTATATTACAAAATGGCATGTGAATGATTGCTTGTTGGTTCCCATTTATGCTGTCAGCATTGGACCCATCTTATGCTATGTTTAGTATGTAATTTCGATAAAATGTGGACAGATACTTGTCCTGCAGAATTTAAGACTATTTTTTTATCGTCGGTATTTGAATGACTGCTTTTTTTATCTATATTAATAGTTCATGCATTAATATGTTTGTTTCGCATTTGAATTCTAAACATTTAAACTTTACTTTTACTTACAAATTTGAGGAAAATGTATTTCCTTGACTCAGTAGTTACTAAGATTGGAGGTCAATTTGTTACATCTGTTTACCGCACCCACATTTACAGGATTGGGTTTGCATTGCCATAATTTTTTGTCCAAAACTATATACACTGAATACAATCAAAACTTTAATAAATAGAGGTGTTAATCTGTGTTCGAATCATAAATTATTTGATGCAGTAGTTCAGTTTCTGGTTGAATTATTTTTTCCAAATGCTTTTCCTAGTAAAACCTTTTCTTAAATTTCTGAGGAGATTCTTATATACCAAATTTATACCTATTGACGAGGTTCCTACAGTCCTTAAAGACATACATTACGTCTAATTCCTGAATCTAGGCACTGTAAACTATTAGGAAAGAACTCCACAAATTAGATTTAAATTCGTGTTTACTAACAACTACACCACTGGAAGGTATTTAATAGCGTATCAATCTTGTATCATTTAAACTTAGATCTGGTGTTGTCTATCTGTTTAAATGTTCGAACTCTAATGTTCAATATCTGGGAAATACCTCACAAAACTTTAAAAACGAATACGTGAGCACATTAGTATTTCTTACCTCACTGGTCTTCTTCTGACGCAATGTACATCCACTCCTATTAGTGGTCACGGCGCAGCCCGTCCTCCAAACAAAGACCCAAAAGTGATTCCATGCACCCGCCAAACCCCCCTATTTATGAATGAAAAACGGTTTGCACACGACACAAAACTGATTTCCTTCGAACACTTTCGGAACAAGTGCTTCACTGACGAATTTTGTTCGAACCACAACGTTATAAATGCTTCAACCACGTACTACAAATATAAATATTCATCAATAGAACCTAAGCACCTAACCTAACCAGTGCCTAAATATGTACAATATGGTAATATAATTATAATATTAATTTATATTTCAGAAAATTCCTGTTTTGAATGACGAGCATATTAAAATTGATGAATGCGTCTTTGGGGTCGACCGCTGGATGGAATGGACTTGGTATGAGGACGGGTTGCACAAAACATGTCGCTTTCCCTGAAGTCAGCCCGTTTGTTTTAACAAAACTCGTTAATCCAGCCGCCAAACCCAATGTTTATGAATTAAAAACAATCTACACACGACTCTAACTTATGACGTTTAAACGTTTCGCGAACAGCGCTTCGATGACGACTCCTGTTCGAACCACAACGCTGTAAATACTTCACCCACGTACTTGAAATACAAATAATCGTCAGCAGAACCTAAACACCTCACCTCACCTACACTTAACTTTACATAAAACTTTAATTTATAATCATATTAATATATAAAGGAGAACAACCCTATTTGTAATGCACAATACTTTAAAATTGGTTAATGCGTCTTGGGGGATGGGTGCAGCTTTAACGAGCGCGATCTGAGGACTGGTTGCTGAAGTAGGTTGTTGAGTTGTTATTGTTTTTTTATCTTGCATATTGTTTATGTCAGATTTTTGAATGTTAATAATTTCCGTTCATTTAATTTTGAACTACATATTAATGTTTTTAGCTAATCTTGCGTTATATTTGTTCTTTTTTAGCATTGATGATGACGCTATAACTCCGAACCGTCTGTTATTTTAAATAAACTGAAGATTTATATAAGTTAACTTATTATACTTTTCATATAATATTTTTGGTCGCATTACGTGTAAGTTATTTGGTTATCGAGACGTGTACTCTTCAAGTACAGTTTTGTTCAGCAATGTACATATGCTTGAAGTTGACTAGAAAACATTTTGTGAATTAACGATTTAATTTCAACATTTAAATTTGGAACATGGGGAAAAATTATTTATTCACAGAATACATGCAACTGGAGTTTTGCTTCAACAAGCTGTTGGTTGTTGTAGTAATAATTTAGAACGGAACTGCTCGAACAACCTTCATGTACCCTTGACCTCTATGTTCTGATTCCTTCACAAGCCTAAAACTAAGCGCTCTTAAAAGACGACCTGGGGCCAGATTCATAAAGCAGTTACGCAAGTACTTACGAACGTGTACATTTTTCCTTGATCTTTGACGGCTTTGGTTACATTTATTAAACAGTTTACAAGCATGAAAACTTCCCAATCAACTGTTGTTATTGTTATAAACAGCCTCCTGGTGCTTCGGAGCTCATTAACTGTTTAATAATTTTAAACAAAGCCGCCAAAGTTTGAGAAAAGATGTACAGGTTCGTAAGTGCTTGCGTAACTGCTTCGTGAATCTGTCCCCCTGCTGTGCAGGTGAGTTAGTGTCATTGTGAGGTTCTGTCGATCCTTCTGTAATGACGGTGTCTCTTAGCTTCAATTGTAGCCATAACAATGCCTTATCACTGCTGTTATCATCATGAAGGCCTACACTTACAAATATATATTTATGTGACCTAGTTTCCTCTAACTCAGATATCATAAAATTGAGCAAAAGCTGTCTTGCATGTAGTTTGCACATCAGTCCTACAAACATCACCCTCATCAGCTCTCTTCTTGGGCTTAAAGCCATTGTCGAGGTCTTTGTATAGAAAACTAATGACCTAAATAGAATGGAAAATATGATTAGTCACAGTGATGGTCACGATACACGTTACTTTCTCAACAGATGCTCTTTCCATTCACAGGCTAAGCTACTTATGAGTTACTCTTTATCCTGCAACAGCACTCAGCTTCAACAAATTTCACCCTCCTGAAAATTATGCTAGAAGAAGCCATTTACATTTTTTCATTGACTTAGAGTGGAAAAGAACCCTTATTCCAGTCAGTCTTGGTGGCCTCGGTGTTTGCACCACCAACCAAATTACTACAATAACAGTCTATGCATTTGTTTACATCTGCCGTGAATGCACCTCATGTGGGGGATTTATGTTTGGTAATCTTCTTGTCTGAAACAGGCATGTGTTTTGACTCGCAGCTTCCCGCGTTCGGCTGCTCCCACTGTAGTCTCCTCTTTCATTATTCTCACGGGAACTACCATGGTAGTATCTCTTGATACTACCATGGCAGGCTCACTGGCTTTTGCCCTTATTACAATCTTCTTTGTTAATATTATCACGAGATCTACTTTTTATATTGCTCCCCATGACAGCTGGTTCTGTCATTACTCCCATGGTAACCGCCTCTGACATCACTCCTCGTTACCTACCGAATTTGATCTGTGTGCGAATGAACTTCATGACTTACCAACAGCTCCTGTTTCACAGGATATACAAAAAAATATAAAAATTCTTTGACATGTTTGCGAGTCTGTAATTAGTAGTTTATAGATTTAGTTACCTTTTCCTATTTATATTAACCCATCAAACTAATATTTTCATATAAGTTGTGTGCTTAAACACTGCATATTTTCACGGGAAATTAAATAAATTTTTGACAAACAGGGTGTATAATCCTATAAAAGTCCCCGCTAAACACACAATACCAACTGCAAGAAAAATAGAAAAAATGGCAAGTGTGAGCCTCTTATCATAGGATTGTTGTTCTGACCGACTGACGGATCATTCCTTCACAGCGAGACACACGCGCACCATCTCATAACGAAGCGAGACCAAAGCCTTAGCAACAGAGAGGGAAGAATAACACGAGCATTACACTTGTCCATCCTCACTTTCACTTGGTGATGCGGAATCAAAACAATATAATCGGCAAATAACACGTCATGCAATGTGCGTTCACTCGGTGAAAGTTTGCCGGATCTGTTAAGCTTTGCTGACAATATTTGTACGAATACGAAATGTGTTTTTGAGCTGTGCTTAAGCTGTTAAGCCCTGGGAGATATTGTCATTTAAATACACAGTCTTTTGTGATATTTTGCGTGCAGAAATTTATTTGAGGTGGCGCAAAATGTCCACACGAGAGCAATATTCTGTGAAGTGGTACATAAAAAGTTATAATAATTCTGCACTTCTATTACTACTGCTACATCTACTGTTACATCTACCGTTACTAAGGCTTCTACCACTTGTAATAATACTATAACCACTAGAAATACAATTGGTATTACTGATAATTCTGCTATTTTAACAACTACTTATAGTAAGATTACTACAATTATCAACAGCCATCAGATTGATGTTGTACAGCCAGATTCTCCAACACGGTGAGAATGTAGGTGATGTGTGCATTATACCCAGTGCACAAAATGCTGACCCAACACTCTGATTCTCTACAGCTTCCTCGTGATTAACACACAACAGATTTTCCCCTTCGCATAAACGGATTGATTTTGACGCTTGTTTCAAACATAAGCATGGCATATTTTGGCTCTCATTTGGGCAAGTAGCAAATACAAATAGTCACCTTTAGGATCAGCATTTCCTATAGCAAGAATGGCATTTGCTCCTGGATGATTGTCATATTTTGCTGAAGGATTGGCATTTACTCCAGAAACTTTGTTTGGGCATCACTGTTGAAAAAAGAGTTTAACTTGTATAGATAAATTATTTACTGGAAAAAAGGTCCAGTGTTTGGAAGAGTAATTGAAACGCAAAGTTTTCGTTTTTCCAAGACGTACTTCTTGCTTGGGTAAGATCAGATGGTAAATTTGCGGGTTCTAGAAATATAAGGTTAAAATATTTAAAGTCTAATACATTTGATAAATCGTAGAGTGGACGCTGCTTTTAGTAAAGGTATACTCAATGAAATCGCAATAACGTGGTGTGATTGGGGAGTTTGGTTAAATCTATAAGTATTCGGTGAATTATAATTTCATTACTATTTTACTGCAAATGATCTTTATAATCATTCTGGCTTAGAGCTCTCTCTTGATAATTGCCTTACCGCAATTGAAATTGTAATTTGCAACATTCCAAGGAGATAATTGACAGGATGAACGTCACTCAAAGACGGCCAGGTATTTGAACGAGTCTGCCATGAGACACTCATGACGGGGAAATTATATGAAGCAAAAACCTCTTGGAGAAAACGGCGTGAGAGTACCTATAGTCTTAAAGCATAATACACGCGGATTCAGACCCATTTTCTCCAAGTGAAAGCAGAAGGGCGTGGAACAGACATAATTAAATACGTATCACAGACATCATATACCAAAAAAGCTTCTTCGCGAGCTTGAGGTAGCTTAATGACGCAAAAATGAGCGACAGGAATCAAATTAAAGTTAAACCAATCAGTAGATGATTCGCCTTGAAGGTTAATATATGGGAGGCTGCGTTTAACAGATGCTGCACTTTAAAGGTAGATGTATAGGAAGCTGAGCCAAGCAATTGATACTTCTCCATAATAATAGATATACGGATATTAGTAACTAGGGCAAACTAAGGGTAGATAATCTTGGGAAAACTTCATATCTCTATTGGGATAAGGCATAAATAGTCAGAAGAACTGATGGTTCGTAAATGGAACCCAAACCCCAGTGTAACAAAATGTTAATCATATCCCGGTCTCAATAACACAGAACATATAGAACATACGATAAAAATGAACTTTTGCACATGTGAGAGTTTACAAGTTGGCCAATTGAGACCAAATGTGGCAAAAACGAATAACTTAACAACTTTGGACAGTTAGAAGTAACATAAAAATGTCATATATTTCTTTTTATATTGGAGGAATAGTTGACTTTTTACAGGTTTTTTACACAGGTGTCAAATAACATCAGTGTTCTATCATTTTCATGGTGCTAACAAGACTCTCAGCAAGTTGTGTAGCCAGTGGCAGTGAAACCTTACACATGCCCACCCTACATCACCCACATATACCTACGTCCCTCCACCTCTTACCCACCTCCGTATACTCACACACTCACTACCATACTTATTCACCTCCTCTCACCCACCCCAGTATACACTCCACCATTCACCCACGTCGGTACACTTACTAACATCACTACACCCTCACCACTACACCCACACAACTACACCCGCACCACTACACCTACACCACTACACCCACACCACTACACCCGCACCACTACACCTACACCACTACACCCGCACCACTACACCCACACCACTACACCCGCACCAGCCTACATACAAAACCTTGTTGTTATTACTTCTACTAATTTGTGTTACTTGTGTTACTAGAACTATTAATCCTACTACTACTACTGCTAATTATAATAACAATAATTTTACACAACTCTAAAATTTCATTCAATAATAATATTATTAATACATTTTACAACAAAAGGAATATTAAATCTGTCGATTCGGTCGTGAGAAGAAACGAGAGGATTACCCCTAAGGATGGAAGTCTTCCTTTGTTACCGACCCAGCACCAGCCCCATTACCCCCCCCCCCACACACATACCACCCCTCTCTTCCAAACACCAAGTTGACTCCTCCCATCCCGCCCTATCTCGTCCTCCCTATTCCACTCTCGCTTTCCCACTCTCCCTCAACGAGTCTGATGCTTTACCACTGCGCCACGGGGACTATTATTGCCGTGGTAAACTCGTATCTTTTTGTCAATTGAATCGACAACAAAACAAAATTAGAAACATCACAAATCGCCCTTCAACACCTTCCAATTCAAATACTTTATTCCTAAACATTTGTTCATATGTAAGTTTACACAAAGTTGCATTTAGATAATGTGGTCTTGGAGGGACGCGTCAGCCACAGTTAGACTTTTCTGGGTAAACAAAGCTTGTTTATTATTGTTATACACAACCACGTGGTACTTCGGAGCTCATGAAGTGCTAAATAAATGTAAACAAAGCCACAAAGTTTGAGAAAGGATGTATACAGGTTTAGTTAGTGGGTGCCATAAAGGCGAGATGAATCTTAGCGCAGGTCTCTGGCCCGGGACTGTGGTGTTCTTACAGATGTGCACTGAACCTGTGTTCTCTCCGGCTGTTGCCATACCAGAAAGCGACGGCCACTAGTATTCTTGCTGGTTGTTGCCATAACACGAAGCGACGGCCACTAGTATTCTTGCTGGTTGTTGCCATAACGCGAAGCGACGGCCACTAGTAGTCTTGATGGCTGTTGCCATAACGGGTAGTGGCAAATTTGTTAGTAGGATTATAAATTTTGACTTTATTTTTTGTCCTTGCCAACAAACCAGCTACAACAAAATACACATCCATAAACTGCATTTGTTCAGAATTACGGTGATATTCCTAGCCAAAATACGCTGGCAGGCGATGAACGAATGCCTGGAGAATGTTGATATGCTTCTGACAGAAAGGAAATTATTCGACCAGTTGTCAGAAATAGTGTCACAGATTTCTCTGTGGCCACCAAGAAACACCGCGTCTCGAGAATGCTGATGAATCGTACCAAAGCTTTGTGAGGCTGAACCTTGACTGGGTCAGGTACTCTGATAGGATCTTCAGGAGAGAGAGCGAGGCTGTGTTGATTCTGGCCAGGGAGGTGAACTCTCTCTCTCCTGCCCAGCAAGAGAGCCAGTATATCTTGCTGTGTGACAAGTTTGACAGCGGTGGAGAGCCGGGCAAGTGGTCAAATGGTGTCTATTATGATTTTCCCTGGAAGTTGATCGTATCTGACGAGGGTGAAGTGGTCACATTTGACCAGGGTGAAGTAATGCCAATTTGCAGTATTAGTGGCATAATACTTGCAATGTTCAGCCTTGTGAGGCACGGGAGAGCTGTTGCGTAGTTACTGGTGGTGAGGAACCTCATACCTGTTGAAGATTCCGGGGATTAGTATCCCCGCGGCCCGGTCTCTTTCCAGGCTAGCAACAGTTAATCCGTTAGTGTACGGTGGGGTAGAGTTCTCGTGAGAGAGAACGGCTATATAGGTTTACTTGCGAGTATATATACCAGGATGTGAGGTATACATGTACCAGGATGTGAGGTATTCATGAACCAGGACGTGAGGTATACATGTACCAGAATGTGAGGTATTCATGAACCAGGACGTGAGGTATACATGAACCAGGATGTGAGGTATACATGTACCAGGACGTGATGTATACATGTACCAGGATGTGAGGTATACATGTACCAGGACGTGAGGTATACATGTACTAGGACGTGAGGTTTGCCTGTAAGACGACGTGCGGTATACATATATACACTGAACAAGAGAGAGAGAGTAGTCAAGAGAGAGAACAATAGTATAGACTATAGAACAATAGAACAAGAGAACAAGAGAACAAGAGAACAAGAGAACAATAGAACAAGAGTATAGAACAAGAGAGAGAGAGTATAATCAGTACATGAACAATAAAAATATGATCGTTGTATATAACAACTAGAACGTCAACCGAATGAAGTTGCCTTAATAGGGAAATGTCAGAGACGCTCATCTGAGAGACCTACGACATACTAGCATCCTGATTACTGACCGATCTCGCGGTCAGACGAGCACCTAATTAGAAATGTAAATAAGTTTACTGAAATAAAACGTATAAATACTCGCAAAGAGATCAATATATATATATATAAATATATATATATATATATATATATATATATATATATATATATATATATATATATATATATATATATATATATATATATATATATATATGATATAATTTGTGATTATATAATCACAAATAATCGACATGTTTACCGACCATTCAGGGTGATAATCATTTCTAGGTTTGTAGTGGGTTTTGTCGAGCCAGAAGAATTAGAACCCAAGCAACGAGTACACGGAAGCTTCTGTATTTCACTAAGGCAGCGCAACTATTGGCTGTCATGCGGTAGCGTCAACACTGTGAAGCAGTAACTAGTGTAACGGCAGGTTCGTGATCAGGTCCAGACGACGCCACCGACAGCCGTGAAAACATTCGCTTTCGGTAACCACCTATCCGTAATTTGACTGCAATCCTGTTTACGTGACTGTGGAATCGGCAATCAAGACCTCATGCAACTACGATATAAACCATGATATTGCCATGCAACAGATCCGTTATGTCTCGACGGATTCCTAAATCGAAACTTGCCGCTGACATACCATGGTAATGAACAAAGCGGAGAGCACAACAATGCCTTCCTGGCGCAAGGTGAAGAGAGATGTAGCCATACTTCCACGGAGTGTCAACGAGACAAGGGGAGGAATGTTTGTCTCTGCAGGCGTCCACACCCCAGCCTGGTATATAGGGCGACTAGTTTTTGCCCTCGAGGGAAACCGTGGCTGGTTCTTGCTACCGGAGGAAGCTGCCTTGTAGAGAGTATAGAAGGGAGTGATGGATTGAAAGCAGGAAGCTTGGAGAGACAGAGTGAGAGGTGGAAAGTGAGAGTAGAGATAAAAGATAAGAGTCAGAGTGGAGGATGAATATAGAAGAATAGAAAGAAGGGAAGAGGAAGGGAGAATGAAGAAGGGAGGGAATTATCATGGGGAAAGCGTCAAGCTATTATAACTATATATAACACTTGGAAGGGGTCAAGATAAGAATTTGGGATGGGACGGGGGAAAAAGAAATGGTGCCAAACTGCTTGGACGGTTGGGGATTGAACGCCGACCTGCATGAAGCAAGACCGTCGCTCCACCGTCAAGCCTAAGTGGTTGGGCACGAGAATGAAAAGGAAAACATAATTTACTAAGAACAGTGAACGTTAATATACACCATGTATTACCAAATCGGATATCCCCAATCAAATAATATTCTGAATACAAACATTTCTCCAAATAACACTGAGACTCTAGAGCAGTCTCCTGGAGTCTCTGATATCAACTCATGCCCCTGAAAGAGCCATACTGGCCTTATGAGCTTTATGCTCATAGTTACCTTACTTCCACTGAAGCTTGCTCTTGTTTTGAAGACTGGATGTTCGAATTAGACGGTGGAACGCTGACCTCGCTTCTCAACCCGTCCTCACACTAGGCTGATTGAAGCAGCAGCCGTACTCCCTCAACCCGTCCTCACACTAAGCTTGTTAAAGCAGTGGCCGTCCTCCCTCAACCCGTCCTCACACTAGGCTGATTGAAGCAGCAACCGTACTCCCTCAACCCGTCCTCACACTAAGCTTGTTAAAGCAGTGGCCGTCCTCCCTCAACCCGTCCTCACACTAGGCTGATTGAAGCAGCAGCCGTACTCCCTCAACCCGTCCTCACACTAAGCTTGTTAAAGCAGTGGCCGTCCTCCCTCAACCTGTCCTCACACTAGGCTGTTTAAAGCAGCGACCATCCTCCCTAGACGCATTCATCAATTTTAATATTCACTGTATTAAAAATTGGTTTGTTCTCATATATATAAATTAATATTATTATGCATAAATATTCTATGTATAGTTAGGCGTAGGTTAGGTTAGGTGTTTAGGTTCTGTTGGCGATTATTTGTATTTGTAGTACGTGGGTGAAGCATTTATTGAATTGTGGTTCGAACAGAGGACGTGAGCGAAGCACTTGTTCCGGAAGTGTTCGGACGTCATCAGTTGTGAATCGTGTGAAACCGCTTTTCATTCATAAACAGGGGGTTTGGCGGCTGGATTAACGAGCTTAGATCTTTGTATGCGAGGACGGACTGCGCTTCTTCTAGGCCGACGTTCAATCCCCGTTGGTTCAAGTGGATGGACACTGTTGCTTCACTCCGTTCTTATATCCACAGCTCCTATCCTGTCTTGATATCCCTTTCAAGTGCTATATAATCTTAGTGGCTTAGCGTATAATACTTATAGTTATCTTATATGACAAGTGATAGTTGGCAAACCCTGTTTGTGACTTAAGTGTGAGGACCTGACAGCTGAGTGAACAGCGCTCGGGATTCGTAGTCCTGAGGTTCCAGACTCGATTCCCGTGGAGGCGGAAACAAATGGGCAGAGGTTCTTTCACCCTGATGCTCCAGTTCACCTAATAGTAAATTGATACCTGTGAGTTAGACAGCTGCTACGGGCTGCTTCCTGGGGATGTGTAACAAAAAGGAGGCTTGGTCGAGGACCGACCAGGCCTCACCTCTCGGTGTATGTAATTGCTTTCGGGAAAGAATGTTGTGAAGTTTTATTGAATGTGCTTCTGTGTATTTGAGAAGTGTGTGTGTGTGTGTGTGTGTGTGTGTGTGTGTGTGTGTGTGTGTGTGTGTGTGTGTGTGTGTGTGTGTGTGTGTGTGTGTGTGTGTGAAGAGATTTTTAACTGTAGTCCAAAAGACTCGTGGAAATGTTTCCGTTGAAGGGAAATAAAAAAGATCCATTAAGCTACACCCGACATTTATTATGTATATGATGTTAAATATGCGTTCGATTTATAATGTAATTATAATAATCTTCCTGAATTTGGATATTACGTAATTGTGGCTTACTTCATCTTTTGCTATTATTTTTTTAATTTCTTTAAGAGCTTAATTTTATTTCCTCATGTCGTGCTAATTTTCACATTTTATTTTATTTATAATTCAAGATCGCCACATATCACTCTGAAAGCATTTACGTAATACATGAAATGTTTTGAGTTCCATTTTGTCAAGTACTGAGCTGCCAACCCAGAATCCAGAATATTGCACACAAAAAAGGCAAAATAAATATATGAATTTAATCGTGGAAATCTGATCAACTGGGTCGACAGCACAAGCACTGAACATTGATAACAATGGGAAATGGAAGATGTACTCGTGTCTTCTCATCTGCTCCTCTCAAAGAGTAGATGTGTGGTGTCGATGGACGGTTTCCTTGACAGCTTATCTTCTAAAAGACTGTAAAAGCAAAACAGAAACAATATAAATATTAAGCCGGTCAAGGACTGTGGGATTGGATTCTGCGGCTAAACTGTAAGGTGTTGACTGTATGGTTGAGCCGTGAGGCTTAATTGTGTGGGTTGAACGGTACACAAACAATGAAATGCACACTAAATATATCAGATAATTCACTTATTATTTCTACTGCAGTTGTGTGTGTATACACTTACCTTCACTCCTCGTATTAATCCTAATTTATATTTCCTCGGCTAATATTTACAAAACATATATACACACCTATATTTTTTATATACAGCAAAAATACAATTCTACAATACCTGGTATTACTACGACAACCGTGAATACTTCTCATTGTTTATCCTAGTGCTACCATTACTACAGGAACCACTACTACTACTACTGATAATAAAACAACCTCTTTCACTACCACTACAACAAATAATTTGATTTTAACTGCTTAACTACAGCTAACTCTACTACTACTACTGCGGCTCCTTCTACACGCACATACCCATCATTTCCCGCCTCAAGTTTTGAAAGACAAAAAACACAAGGGAAGGACACTATCAAGGAAAAGCGCCAAGCCATCACGACTATATAGCACTGGGAAGGGGTCCGAATAAGGATTTGGGATGGGACGGGGAAGAAAGGAATAGTACCCAACCACTTGGACGGTCGGGGATTAAACGCCGACCTGCATGAAGCGAGACCGTCGCTCCTAAATTATGTTGCCTCCCGAACCCCACCTCCCACCCATCCGTTCTCCTACACCAGCAGGAGAGAACAATGCTCTTACTCATGGCGAAGAACTTGAAGCCCCTCAGTTGCTTGTAACTGTCCGAGTGGAAGGTCACGGTGAGATAGTTCTTCTCCGATTCGAACTTCCAGTTTGTAGGGGGTAGCTTGTTGCCACACATCCTGCGAGTAGGGGAGCAGACGAGTATGTGAGCTGAAACTGCTGGTGTGTTGTATTGTTGTTGTTATAGATTAAGCTACTCGGAACAAGTTCCAAGTAGCACGGGCTATGGTGAGCCCGTAACTTACCTGGCACAGGAGCGGGGCAAGTAGCACGGGCTATGGTGAACCCGTAACTTACCTGGCACAGGAGCGGGGCAAGAAGCACGGGCTATGGTTAGCCTCGTGGACGGGAGATGTCTCCCGTGTGGTGTGTTGTAATTTTGTCGCTATTTTAAATGATTGTTCTTGTAGTCTATTACGTCTGGCTGTACGTATTTGCATGTCACTCTGATACGCCCTGTCTGTTTATATAGCGTAACTGGGAAAGAAGCATCTGTAATATAAAGCCTAGATTATCATCTCAGAATTATGAGGTGAGCTACAGTTCTCGTGAGGTTATAAGGGTAAGGGAAGAGACGGGTCAACGCAGCTCTGTACCTAATATTCAAAGTTTTGGGATGAATCAACGCTGTAAGATTCATAACAACCAATGATTCATTCGAATCAATGCAACAGGCATCATAAGAAATGCGTAAAGGATGGTCAAGGTTGGTAATTAATTTTTAAGGAAAGGTTGCACAATAACTAATGGGTAGGAAATGGTCAAGGTGTCAGATAATATAAGAGTCAAATGGTAATATGTATCCAAGGTAAACAAATCCACAAGGGCCGTGACGAGGATTCGAATCTGCGTCCGGGAGCATCCCAGACACTGCCTTAATCGACTGAGCTACGACAGGGTTAAAAGGGTTGAAACCGAAGTTCTACTGAACTTACTGGATCAGTAGATCTACTGATCTACTTAAGTTCAGTAGAACTTCGGTTTCTAGTTCCAGTAAGTTCAGTAGAACTTCGGTTTCTAGTTCCAGTAAGTTCAGTAGAATTTACTGGATCAGTAGATCCAGTAGATCTACTGATCTACTGGATCTACTTAAGTTCAGTAGAACTTCGGATTCAACCCTTTTAACCCTGTCGTAGCTCAGTCGATTAAGGCAGTGTCTGGGATGCTCCCGGACGCAGATTCGAATCCTCGTCACGGCCCTTGTGGATTTGTTCATTTGATGCATCACGTTAGTGTGATCTCTGTGTGTATCCAAGGTAATGTAATTATCAGGAGAAAGCACCAAGCCAGTTTGATCACAGAGCACTCTGAAGGGAAATGCAATCGAAGTGAAGGTCCATCGGTTATCGAACGCCGGCGCGGCCAAAAAAAGGGACCCTCGTTCGACCAGTCCAACTGGATGGACAAAATGTACGATCAAGAGAATTCATTCTGCAATATTATTGATAATACATGACATTCATAAGGATGTTTTTGTATCAATCATATAATTATAAGTTATTTAATTTATTTAAATTATGAATTAGTTTTGTTTCATCTGGATTACAGGCATAATAACCAGCAGAATACTCACTTGACGCCGTAGGTTTTAGCCATATGGACTATCTGTATATAATCCTTGATGCAGCCCATGGTATACTCTATCCTCAGGGTATCGAACAGGAGCCTTACATGCCTGCCTTTTGACGCCTGAGAGATAAAAAAGCGCGGTTGTTATATATACTTATATATATAAAAATATATGTATTGTATATGTAGGCAGGGATGAAAGCAGAGGCACACAGCAACGGAAACGGGACGTCTCACCGTGATGTTGAACGAGCAGT
Source organism: Procambarus clarkii (assembly GCF_040958095.1). NCBI lineage: Eukaryota > Metazoa > Arthropoda > Malacostraca > Decapoda > Cambaridae > Procambarus > Procambarus clarkii. Next base: position 10,324,750 of record NC_091232.1, read on the forward strand.
GATAATTGGCAGGGTAGAGAGCAGGATATAAGGGAGAGGTGACCACCTTCACGGGATTAGCCTCTGTTAGGACCACCCCGCCACACCTCGCCGGCTTTCCTGTCAAGATAACGGGGAAAAACATTGAAATTGAAATAAGTTTATTGCGGTAAAATACACACAAAGTGATGAGGTAGTGCAAACTATTCTCACACATTGGCACAAGAATATATATATATATATATATATATATATATATATATATATATATATATATATATATATATATATATATATATATATATATATATATATATATACCTTATATACATTGGAAGACAGAAGAGTGAGGGGAGACATGATCACTACCTACAAAATCCTCAGGGGAATTGACAGGGTAGACAAGGATAAACTATTCAACACTGGTGGTACGCGAACAAGGGGACACAGGTGGAAACTGAGTACCCACATGAGCCACAGAGACGTTAGAAAGAACTTTTTCAGTATCAGAGTAGTTAACAGGTGGAATGCATTAGGCAGCGATGTGGTGGAGGCAGACTCCATACACAGTTTTAAATGTAGATATGATAGAGCCCAGTAGGCTCAGGAATCTGTACACCAGTTGATTGACAGTTGAGAGGCGGGACCAAAGAGCCAAAGCTCAACCCCCGCAAGCACAAATAGGTGAGTATGCACACAAGAAAATACAGATAACCTTTCACAAAGTAACTAATAATAACAGGTGTTTCCAGACTCCCCCAAAAATACAAACCCTTGTAATGAAAAAAATCAGTAGCTGAGCGCAACACAAACCCTAAATTCCCACAAATATTCCGTAAACATCTGTTTACACCAATCTTCACCTCCGCCATCGGTCAGTAAACTGTACTCACTATCTTACCAGTATTGACATTAGGTTTTTCAGTTGGACTTGTAGTTCTGTTAACTGGACTTGTGGTCGTTGTTTTAATGCGGCGTGTTGAAGTGCTTTTAGTAAAGTGTTTCGTTCTCTTCTTAGCGTGGTGTGTGAAAATGGTCTCAGTTGGGCTTTTGATAGTGCTCTTAGTTGAGTGCTTTGTTCTCTTCTTAACTGGTCTTGTTGTAGTGCTCTTAGTTGAGTGCTTTGTTCTCTTCTTAACTGGTCTTGTTGTAGTGCTCTTAGTTGAGTGCTTTGTTCTCTTCTTAACTGGTCTTGTTGTAGTGCTCTTAGTTGAATGCTTTGTTCTCTTCTTAACTGGTCTTGTTGTAGTGCTCTTAGTTGAATGCTTTGTTCTCTTCTTCGTTGGACTTGCAGTCATGTTCGTAGCTGGGCTTGAGGTAATGCTCTTAGTTGAGTGCATTGTTCTATTCCTAGTTGGGATTTTGGTAACTTTCATAGTTGAGTAATTTGTTCTCTTCTTTTTTGGGCTTGTGAAAATGGTCGTTGAGCGTGTGGCTGTGTTCTTAATTGGTCTTTTGCTAGTACTCTTATGAAAGTATTTTGTTACTTTTTTAGTATGGATTTTGATAGTGCTCTTATGTAAGTGTCTTGTTACTTTCTTAGTTTGCATTTTGATAGTGCTCTTAGTTAAGTGTTTCGTTCTCCTTTTAGTTAGGTTTTTGATAGTGCTCTTAATGGGGCTTATGGCAGTGCCTGTAGTTGAGCTTATAGTAGTGTTCTTAGTTGGTCTTTTGCTAGTGCTCTTAATGGGGCTTATGGCAGTGCCTGTAGTTGAGCTTATAGTAGTGTTCTTAGTTGGTCTTTTGCTAGTGCTCTTATGGAAATGTTTTGTTCCCTTCTTAGTGTGGGTTAGGATAGTGCTCTTAGTTAAGTGTTTTGTTCTTTTCTTCATCGGGCTTATAGCAGTGCTCGTAGTTGGGCTTGCAGTAGTGTTTCTAGTTGGGCTTGTGGTCGTGCTCTTAAATGGGTTTGTAGTAGTGCTCTTAGGTCGACTTTTGATAGTGCTCTTATGTAAGTGTTTTGTAACCTTCTTAGTTTGTATTTTGATAGTGTTCTTATGTAAGTGTTTTGTTCTCTTCTTAGTTGGGCTTTTCGTTCTCTTCTTAGTTGGACTTTTCGTAATGTTCGCAATTAGGCTTGTAGAAGTGTTCGAAAATGGGCTTGACTTAGTGGTTGCCGTGTTGCCTGTCGTATTTAGAGAGGTTCTGGTTGGCGCTATGGTTGTGGAATCATTCGTAAAAGAGTAAGTTAATGAATATAGACAAGCAAAAAGGGAAAATAATGATGAATTTATTTGACCAATGATGAGTGTAACATCATAATATATCTAATGTAAATCTTTGACAATGGCAAACAATTCCTCAGACTTGCCCTCCCTCTCTCCTCTAACTATGGTGGCTTAATTGTTTACACACACTTACCGGTAGTGGGAGTGGCTTGTGTTGTTGAGCTTGTAGTGGTGTTTGTTGTATTTCTTGTTGTGGTTGAAGTTGTGGGAGCAATTGTTGTTGTCGCTGTAACAAGAATATAATATGAGAGACTGCTTTATTTTGTTCAGGCACAGTGTAACATATTATATTCGAAACTTTGTGTTTGTCTTCATTCATTAACTCTACATACATTCACACACACACACACACACACACACACACACACACACACACACACACACACACACACACACACACATGCAGGTCAACATACAAAAAAGAGAAACAATCAGATGTGTTTCTAGACTTCCCAAATATACTAACCCTTGTAATTAAAAACAAAAATCAGCAGCCGAGCGCAACACAAACCCTAAACTCCCACAAATATTCCGTAAACATCTGTTTACACCAATCTTCACCTCCGCCATCGATTAGTAAACTGTACTCACTATCTTACCAGTATTGACATTAGTTTTTTCAGTTGGACTTGTTGTTGTACTCTTAATTGGACTTGTGGTCGTGCTCTTAATTGGACTTGTGGTCGTGTTCATAGTCGAGTGTTTTGTTCTTTTCTTACTGTGGATTAGGATAGTGCTCTTAGTTAAGTGTTTTGTTCTCTTCTTAATTGGGCTTATAGCAGTGTTCGTAGTTAGGCTTGCAGTAGTGTTTCTAGTTCTTCTTTTGCTAGTGCTCTTAGTTAAGTGTTTTGTTATCTTCTTAGCTGGAGACATGGTAATTCTCTTACTTGAGTGTTTTGTCCTCCTCTTAGTTGGCCTTGTGGTAGTGTTTCTAGTTGGTCTTTTGCTGGTACTCTTATGTAAGTGTTTAGTTACCTTCTTAGAATGGATTATGATAGTATTCTTAGTTAAATGTTTTGTTCTCTTCTTAGCTGGATTTGTGACAGTGCTCTTAATTGGCCTTATGGCAGTGCTCTTAATTGGGCTTATGGCAGTGCTCTTAATTGGGCTTATGGCAGTGCTCATAGTTGAGCTTGTAAAAGTGTTATTAGTTGGTCTTTTGCTAGTGCTCTTATGGAAGTGTTTAGTTACCTTCTTAGTATGGATTTTGACAGTGCTCTTAGGTAAGTGTCTCGTTCTCTTCTTAGTTGGGCTTGTGACAGTGCTCTTAATTGGACTTGAAGTAGTCTTCGTAGTTGGGCTTGTAGTAGTGTTATTAGTTGGACTTTTGGTAGTGCTCTTATGTAGGTGTTTTGTTACCTTCTTAGTGTGGATTTTGACAGTGCTCTTAGGTAAGTGTTTTGTTCTCTTCTTAGTTTGGCCTGTGATAGTGCTCTTAAATGGGCTTGAGGTTGTGTTCGCAGTTGGACTTGTAGTACTGCTCTTAAGCGGGCTCGTAGTCAAGACTTTTGTTGAACTTTTAGTGGTACTCGTAATTGGGATTGAAGCTGTACTCTCAGTTAAGCTTTTCGTTCTCTTCTTGGTTGGGCTTTTCGTTCTCTTCTTAGTTGGGCTTTTCGTAATGTTCGCAATTAGGCTTGTAGAAGTGTTCGAAAATGGGCTTGACTTAGTGGTTGCCGTGTTGCCTGTCGTATTTATAGAGGTTCTGGTTGGCGCTATGGTTGTGGTATCATTCGTAAAAGAATAAGTTAATATAGACAACCAAAAAGTGAAAAATAATGATGAATTTGTTTGGTCAATGATGCGTGTAACATCATATAACATTTAACGTAAATCTTTGACAATGGCAAACAATTCCTCAGACTTGCCCTCCCTCTCTCCTCTAACTATGGTGGCTTAATTGTTTACACACACTTACCGGTAGTGGGAGTGGCTTGTGTTGTTGAGCTTGTAGTGGTGTTGGTTGTATTTCTTGTAGTGGTGTTGGTTGTATTTCTTGTTGTGGTTGAAGTTGTGGGAGCAATTGTTGTTGTCGCTGTAACAAGAATATAATATGAGACTAATTTAATTTGACCATTTACATTTGAAATTTGGAGTTACTTGTGGGACACATTCGTGCGTGTACACGCGCGTGCGTGCACACACACACATACACACATAGGATAAGGGCCTCGCGGCTATGGACAGCGTTCTGGGGTCGTAGTCCAAAGGGCCCGGGTTCGATCCCCGACAGAGGCAGAAACAAATTTGCATAATTTCTTTCGCCCTGTTCCCTCCCTGGTCACCTAGCAGTAAATAGGTACCTGGGAGTTACACAGCTCCTACGGACTGCTTCCTGGGAATGTGTGTGTGATCGGTGTGACGTAGATATGAATGAGAAAATATCGTCAGGAGTCCAAAGGTTATAAATGCGAGGTACAGTTTGATCCTACAGGTACAAATAACATATAGCAAATAAGCACACATAGAAACATGAACATCCAGAATACCATAGGGAAAAGAAAAAGAAAATACTGGCGTTACCAGACTCCCTAAAATACCAACCTTGTAATAAAAAAAAAAAATCGGTACCGGAGTGCAACACAGAACCTGAATTTCCACACATATTTGTGAAAAGGGAAGGGAACTATGAGGAGAAAGTACCAAGTCTTTATGACTATATAGCACTTGGAAAGGGGATCAGAATAAGGAATTGGGCGGTCACGGGCGTTAGGAATGGTGCCCAATCACTTGGGCTGGACGGTAGAGCGACGGTCTCGCTTCATGCAGGTCGGCGTTCAATTCCCGACCGTCCAAGTGGTTGGGGGGCACCATTCCTTTCTCCCCGTCCCATCCCAAAACCTTATCCTGACCCCCTTCCCAGTGTTATATAGTCGTAATGGCTGGGCGCTTCCTCCTGATAGTTCCTTCCCTTCCCTTCCCTTCCCTTCCCTTCCCTTCCCTTCCCTTCCCTTCCCTTCCCTTCCCTTCCCTTTGATTCCTTCCTTCCCTTTCCTTCCCTTCAGTAGAGACATTAAATTTCCCACAAACATTCAGTAAACATCAGTTTCCACCCTCACACCTGCTTCTCCGCCATCGGTCAGTAAACTGTATTCTCTTACCAGTAGTGGCATTAACATTTTTAGTTGGACTTGACGTGGTAGTCTTAATTGGGCTTGTGGTCGTGGACTTAATTGGGCTTGATGTAGAGGTCTTATTTAGGCGTGTTGTAGTGCTCTTAGTTAAGTGTTTTGTTCTCTTCTTAGTTGGGCTTGTGAAAACGGTCTCAGTTGGTCTTGTGGAAATACTTGTTGTTGGGCTTGTGGTAGTGGTCTCAGTTGGTCTTGTGAAAATACTTGTTGTTGGGCTTGTGGTAGTGGTCTTACTTGGGCTTGTGGTAGTGGTCTTAGTTGAACTTTTTGTTATCTTCTTGGTATGGCGTTTGGTTGTGATCTTAGTTGGACTTGTGGTCATATTTGGGCTTGTGGTAGTGGTCATATTTGGGCTTGTGGAAGTGGTCTTAGTTGGACTTGTGGTAGTGGTCTTTGTTGAGCTCTTTGTTATCTTCTTGGTATGGCGTTTGGTTGTGATCTTAGTTGGACTTGTGATCATATTTGTGCTTGTGGTAGCGGTATTTGTTGGGCTTGTGGTAGTGGACTTTGTTGGGCTTGTAGTAGTGGTCTTAGTTGGACTTGTGGTAGTGGTCTTAGTTGAGCTCTTTGTTATCTTCTTGGTATGGCGTTTGGTTGTGATCTTAGTTGGACTTGTGGTCATATTTGGGCTTGTGGTAGTGGTCTTTGTTGGGCTTGTGGTGGTAGTTTTAATTGGGCTTGTTATAGTGGTCTTAGTTGGACTTGTGGTAGTTGTCTTAGTTGGACTTGTGGTAGTGGTCTTCGTTGGGCTCGTGGTAGTGGTCTTCGTTGGGCTCGTGGTAGTGGTCTTCGTTGGGCTTGTTGCCGTGTTTTTAGTTGATAATTTCGTTCTCTTCTTAGTTGGGCTTTTCGTAATGTTCGCAATTAGGCTTGTAGAAGTGTTCGAAAATGGGCTTGACTTAGTGGTTGCCGTGTTGCCTGCCGTATTTAGAGAGGTTCTGGTTGGCGCTATGGTTATCATTCGTAAAAGAGTAAGTTAATGAATATAAAAATGAATAAGCAAGAAGTTAAAATAATAGTGAATTTATTCGATCAATGATACGTGTAACATCATATTATATTTAACATAAATATTGGTGAATATATTTGATCGATAATGTATTTAACATTTCAGTACATTCGCCATAATTATTTGTTAATTTATTTGATCGATGATTCACATAGCATTATATTATATTAAACTTGAAAAAGCATTTTTGTAAATTCCAAACAATTCCTCATCCTAGCCGATACTCTTCCAGCTATGATGGATTAATTGTTTACACTTACCGGTAGTGGCAGTAGCTTGTGTCGTTGTGCTTGTAGTCGTGTTTACTGTTTTGTTTGTCGTGGTTGAGGTCGTGGAAATATTTATAGAGGTCGCTGGAAAAATGGAAATGAAAAAAAAAAGTCATTAGTACAAATTATTGCAGTTAACTGGAACATATTATATATCAGATTCTGTATTAGTAATGTAACTTCCGTTCTTGTCATCTTTACTTCGACTCTCTGTCACTCTTGTCACGACCTGCAGGGGCCAGATTCTCGAATCAGTTACGCAAGCACTTACGCAAGCACTTTCATTTTTCCTCCGTGGTCTGACATTGTCACATTCTTAATCACGTGTTTATTTTCGTGATATACACATATATATATATATATATATATATATATATATATATATATATATATATATATATATATATATATATATATATATATATATATATATATATGTAAATACGATTGCCCTCCCCCTCCCTACCTGCTTTGGGCTAATACACAATTCATACACTCACCAGTTGTGGTAGTTGATGGACTTGTGGTAGTTGTTGGACTTGTGGTAGTTTTTGGACTCGTGGTAGTTATTGGACTCGTGGTAGTTGTTGGACTCGTGGTGGTTGTTGGACTCGTGGTGGTTGTTGGACTCGTGGTGGTTGTTAGACTCGTGGTGGTTGTTAGACTCGTGGTGGTTGTTGGACTCGTGTTGGTTGTTGGACTCGTGGTGGTTGTTAGACTCGTGGTGGTTGTTGGACTCGTGTTGGTTGTTGGACTCGTGGTGGTTGTTGGACTTGTGGTAGTTGTTGGACTTGTGGTAGTTGTTGGACTTGTGGTAGTTGTTGGACTTGTGGTAGTTGTTGGACTTGTGGTAGTTGTTGGACTCGTGGTAGTTGTTGGACTCGTGGTAGTTGTTGGACTCGTGGTGGTTGTTGGACTCGTGGTGGTTGTTGGACTCGTGGCAGTTGTTGGACTCGTGATGGTTGTTGGACTCGTGGTAGTTGTTGGACTCGTGGTAGTTGTTGGACTCGTGGTAGTTGATGGACTCGTGGTAGTTGATGGACTCGTGGTAGTTGTTGGACTCGTGGTAGTTGTTGGAATCGTGGTAGTTGTTTCTGCTGTTGGACTCGTGGTAGTTGTTGGACTCGTGGTAGTTATTGGACTCGTGGTAGTTGTTGGACTCGTAGTAGTTATTGGACTCGTGGTAGTTGTTGGACTCGTGGTAGTTGTTCGACTCGTGGTAGTTGTTGGACTCGTGGTAGTTGTTGGACTCGTGGTAGTGGTTGGACTCGTGGTAGTGGTTGGACTCGTGGTAGTGGTTGGACTCGTGGTAGTGGTCGGACTCGTTGTAGTGGTTGGACTCGTGGTAATTGATGGACTCGTGGTAGTTGTTGGACTCGTGGTAGTGGTTGGACTCGTGGTAGTTGTTGGACTCGTGGTGGTTGTTTCTGTTGTTGGACTCGTGGTAGTTGTTGGACTTGTGGCAGTTGTTGGACTCGTGGTAGTTGTTGGACTCGTGGTAGTGGTTGGACTCGTGGTAGTGGTTGGACTCGTGGTAGTTGTTGGACTCGTGGTAGTGGTTGGACTCGTGGTAGTTGTTGGACTCGTGGTGGTTGTTTCTGTTGTTGGACTCGTGGTAGTTGTTGGACTCGTGGTAGTTGTTTCTGTTGTTGGACTCGTGGTAGTTGTTTCTGTTGTTGAACTCGTGGTAGTTGTTGAACTCGTGGTAGTTGTTGGACTCGTGGTAGTTGTTAGACTCGTGGTAGTTGTTGAACTCGTGGTAGTCGCTTCTGTTGTTAGAATCGTGGTAGTTGTTGGACTCGTGGTAGTTGTTGGACTCGTGGTAGTTGTTGGACTCGTGGTAGTTGTTGGACTCGTGGTAGTTGTTGGACTCGTGGTAGTTGTTGGACTCGTGGTAGTTGTTGGACTCGTGGTAGTTGTTGGACTCGTGGTAGTTGTTGGACTCGTGGTAGTTGTTGGACTCGTGGTAGTTGTTGGACTCGTGGTAGTTGTTAGACTCGTGGTAGTTGTTAAACTCGTGGTAGTTGTTGGACTCGTGGTAGTTGTTGGACTCGTGGTAGTTGTTTCTGTTGTTGGACTCGTGGCAGTTGTTGAACTCGTGGTAGTTGTTGGACTCGTGGTAGTTGTTGGACTCGTGGTAGTTGTTTCTGTTGTTGGACTCGTGGTAGTTGTTGGACTCGTGGTAGTTGTTGGACTTGTGGTAGTGGTTGGACTCGTGGTGGTGGTTGGACTCGTGGTAGTTGTTGGACTCGTGGTAGTGGTTGGACTCGTGGTGGTGGTTGGACTCGTGGTAGTTGTTGGACTTGTGGTAGTGGTTGGACTCGTGGTGGTGGTTGGACTCGTGGTAGTGGTTGGACTCGTGGTAGTGGTTGGACTCGTGGTAGTGGTTGGACTCGTGGTAGTTGTTGGACTCGTGGTGGTTGTTTCTGTTGTTGGACTCGTGGTAGTTGTTTCTGTTGTTGGACTCGTGGTAGTTGTTTCTGTTGTTGGACTCGTGGTAGTTGTTGAACTCGTGGTAGTTGTTGGACTCGTGGTAGTTGTTGAACTCGTGGTAGTTGTTGAACTCGTGGTAGTTGTTGGACTCGTGGTAGTTGTTAGACTCGTGGTAGTTGTTGAACTCGTGGTAGTTGTTGGACTCGTGGTAGTTGTTGGACTCGTGGTAGTTGTTTCTGTTGTTGGACTCGTGGTAGTTGTTGGACTCGTTTTAGTTGTTGGACTTGTGGTAGTGGTTGGACTCGTAGTAGTTGTTGAACTCGTGGTAGTTGTTGGACTCGTGGTAGTTGCTGAACTCGTGGTAGTTGTTTCTGTTGTTAGAATCGTGGTAGTTGTTGGACTCGTGGTAGTTGTTGGACTCGTGGTAGTGGTTGGACTCGTGGTAGTTGTTGGACTTATGGTAGTGGTTGGACTCGTGGTAGTTGTTGGACTCGTGGTTGTTGTTTCTGTTGTTGGACTCGTGGTAGTTGTTGGACTCGTGGTTGTTGTTTCTGTTGTTGGACTCGTCGTAGTTGTTGGACTCGTGGTTGTTGTTTCTGTTGTTGGACTCGTCGTAGTTGCTTCTGTTGTTGGACTGGTGGTAGTGGTTGTTGTATATATGGTAGTGGAAGCAGTAGTAGTGTTCGTGAGAGTGTTGATTGCTGTATAAAGCCAAAAAAAAACATAAGTAATATAAATTTCGATTATCAATACTTGATGTTAATTCAAATTAATTAAGATGTTACTTGATGTTAGTTAAGTTAGCTAAGATGTACGTGATGATAATTCAAGTAGTTAATATGTATTCCATAAGGTTGAAATGTTCGCATTTTCATTACTTCACTTTTGAAAGCTCTATCAAATTGTGACATACATATGGACCACTTACAAATGGTAGCACTGTAACTGCTAAAACTAGATTCGTAGCTGCAGGACCATGAACTGCTTGACCAGAAACTATGAGATCTGGAACTGGTTGAGCTAGTACTATGTAAGCTTGAAATGCTGCTTCCGCTTGAGCTGATATTTACGTTACTGGGACTGCTTGAGCTGGAGCTGGAACTGCTAGAACCTGAAAAATGCATAAGTTCAATATTTATACAACAGCTGTGAATGTTATGTGCATGTGAATATATTAGTATCAACAAAGAATGTTTTGGACATGAATATTTAAAATATCAAATGAATTTTGTCCTTCTAAATGTCAACAACATCTTGAGGCGCCATTTCTGTCACTAACATAAAGCAAAGTAACAGAAATTATTATAATCATGAATTTGCAGAATGATTATTACAAATTTACATTTGATAATACTTTCATAGGTATTCCTTTGGTATGTAGAATACATAACTGGTTTAATGTTGGGGTTAAAGCCTGTCAACTTTTGGAGGGTTAAGTAAGATCACCACATAGCCATTTTTTTTGTTTGCAGAGATATTCCAGATCGGTATCAAAGGCCCAGCCAAAGTGGGCCTTTGGCTGGCCCTCTACGTGATACTCATTTCGTGTTCCTGTTTTACTTAGGGATGAATGAGTATTTATAACTCATCTGTTCACTTCAGTAAGATTATGTTCAGTGTAATAGCTCACGGACCGACCGATGCAGCTTGATGGTGGTGGACTTAAGGCCTACCAACCTACCTGTGGAGGGTTATTAATACCAGCACAATATTATACTGTTTAACCAACAACTATATTTTAGTCCTGGACATAATTCCAGGGCTAAAGTATACTCTCAGTCCTGGACATAATTCCAGGGCTATAGTATGCTCTCAGTCCTGGACATAATTCCAGGGCTAAAGTCTACTCTCAGTCCTGGACATAATTCCAGGGCTAAAGTCTACTCTCAGTCCTGGACATAATTCCAGGGCTATAGTATACTCTCAGTCCTGGACATAATTCCAGGGCTAAAGTCTACTCTCAGTCCTGGACATAATTCCAGGGCTAAAGTCTACTCTCAGTCCTGGACATAATTCCAGGGGTATAGTATACTCTCAGTCCTGGACATAATTCCAGGGCTATAGTATACTCTCAGTCCTGGACATAATTCCAGGGGTATAGTATACTCTCAGTCCTGGACATAATTCCAGGGCTATAGTATACTCTCAGTCCTGGACATAATTCCAGGGCTATAGTATACTCTCGTTATATACACCTGGACAACGAGTACACATCTCTGTGTGTATCTCAGGTATGAACTGTGATTGGAGGAACTTTTAATTTTGATATAATTTATTGGCATTTTTTTTAATTATGCAAATAAACACAAAAAATATCATACTAGATACATTGATTTAGAGAAGTTATACAAGTTTGTTTTAATACTTACGAATATTTAAGCTGCAACTATTGAAGCTTGAGCTTGAAATACTATAGCAGGAAACTCTAGAGGGTGAACTGCCGCTGAAGCTTGTACTGCTTGAGCTGAAATTGTATGAGCTTGAACTGCTTAAGCTGGATCTGCTGAAGCTGGATCTGCTGAAGCCTGAACTGCTTAAGCTGGATCTGCTTAAGCTGGATCTGCTGAAGCCTGAACTGCTTAAGCTGGAACTAATAAAACTTGAAATGCTTGCGATTGAATTGCTCGAGCTTGAAGTACAAATGCTTGAGCTACTGCTAAATGAAGTGGAGCGTAAGCTGCAGTAAATTGTATTCCTTGAGCTAGTGCTTCTAAAGCTGAAACAATTAGAAATGGAACTACTTAAGCTAGAACAGCTTAATGTAAAGCTTGTAAAGGTCGAACTGCTTGGGTATGATCTGCTGAAGCTTAAACTACTTGAAACTGAACTACTGAAGCTAGAGCTGCTTAAGTACATGCTTGATCTGGAAGTACTTCTGCTGGAACTCTTGAAACTGGAGCTGCTCAAGCTGTATGAGTAACTAGAAGAGCTTGAAATGATTGAGCTTGAATTGACTGAGCTGTAACTGTAGAAGCTTGAACTGCTGAAGCTTGAAATACTGCTGCTTGAGAAGCTGGAGCTTAAACTAATTGAGCCTGAACTGCTTGACAAGGCACTACACATTCTGGATATGCTATAACTGGAGTTACTGAAGCTTGAACCACTGGAGACACGACTATAAGAGCTTGGGCTACTTAAAGTTGATCTGCTGCTGCAGCTTAACCATTTGAAGCTTGAACTGCTTAATCCGCTTGATGTAGAAGTGCTGAAGCTTGAACACCTGTATTTAGAACTGCTTGAGAAGGAACTACTAAAACTGGAACTTGTGGAAAGGGTTGAACTGATAGAACCTGAGCTGTTGATGCTTAAACGGCTTGAGCTTGACTTGCTAAAACTAAAACTGCTTGAACTTGAGATACTGAAGCTTGAACTTCCTGAGCTGGAACTGCTTGAACTGGAACTAATCAAACTTGAACACTTTGCCATGGAATTGCTTGAATATAAACAGCTTGAGCTGTAACTGCTTGAGCTGGGCCTGTTGAAGCTGGGACTGCTGAAGGGTGATCTTCTTGAGGAGGAACTACTAGAGATTGAGATGCTGGAACTTGAGCAGAATAAGCTGAAACTGCTGGAGCTAATACTGCTATACCTCGAACTGCTTAGGCTTGAACTGTAGCTTGAACTGCTGTAACTTGTTCCACAGAGTCTTGAAATACTTGAGCAGAAGGTAATAAATCTTGAACTGCTGGAACTCATACTGGTTATCCTGGAACTGTTGTACCTACTACAACTTAGGCTCGAACCAATAATGCTTGAACTGTTGAAGCTTGAACAACCAAATCTTGAACTGCTTGAGCTTGAAGTACTAAAACTGGAGGCGCTCGTGATGAAACTAGTGGAAACGTAGCTGCTTGAGCTAATGGAGTAACTCCAGCAACTTGAAATGATTGAGCTTGAACTGATTGATATGGAACTGCTCAAGCTTGAACGGCGGAAGCTTGAACTGCTGAAGCTTGAAGTGTAGATGATGGCACTGCTTGAGATTAAACGGCTGAAGCTTGAACTGTAGATGCTGGCACTGCTTGAGATTAAACTGCTAAAGCTTGAACGACTGAAGCTTGAACTGCTGAAGCTTGAAGTGTAGATGCTAGCACTGCTAGAGATTGAACTTCTGATGCTTGAACGACTGAAGCTTGAACTACTGAAGCTTGAAGTCTTGATGCTAGCACTGCTTGAGATTAAACTGCTGAAGCTTGAACTGTTGAATCTTGAACTTCTGATGCTTGAAGTGTAGATGCTGGCACTGCTTAAGCTTGAACGGCTGAAGCTTGAACTGCTGAAGCTTGAAGTGTAGATGCTGGCACTGCTGAAGCTTGAAGTGTAGCTGCTGGCACTGCTAGAGATTAAACTACTGAAGGTGGGACTGCTCAAGCTTGAAGTGTAGCTACTAGCACTGCTAGAGATTAAACTACTGAAGCTTGAACTGCTGAAGATTGAACTGCTGAAGCTTGAACTGCTGATGCTTGAAGTGTAGCTGCTCGCACTGCTAGAGATTAAACTACTGAAGCTTGGACTGCTGAAGCTTGAAGTGTAGCTGCTAGCACTGCTAGAGATTAAACTACTGAAACTTGAACGGCTGAAGCTTGAACTGCTGAAGCTTGAACTGCAGAAGCTTGAACTTCTGAAGCTTGAACTTCTGAAGCTTGAAGTGTAGATGCTGGCACTGCTTGAGATTAACCTACTGAAGCTTGAACTGCTGAAGCTTGAAGTGAAGATGCTGACACTGCTTGAGATTAAGCTGCTGAAGCTTGAACTGCTGAAGCTTGAACTTCTGAAGCTTAAAGTGCAGATGCTGGCACTGCTTGATATTAAACTACTGAAGCTTGAACTGCTGAAGCTTGAAGTGTAGCTGCTAGCACTGCTTGAGATTAAACTACTGAAGCTTGAACTGCTGAAGCTTGAACGGCTGAAGTTTGAAGTGTAGCTGCTGGCACTGCTTGAGATTAAACTACTGAAGCTTGAAGTGCTGAAGCTTGAACGGCTGAAGCTTGACGTGTAGCTGCTGGCACTGCTTGAGATTAAACTACTGAACCTAGAACTGCAGAAGCTTGAACGGCTGAAGTTTGAACTTCTGATGCTTGAACGGCTGAAGCTTGAACTGCTGAAGCTTGAAGTGTTGATGCTAGAACTGCTTGAGATAAAACTACTGAAGCTTGAACTGTTGAAGCTTGAAGTGTAGCTGCTGGCACTGCTTGAGATTAAACTTACGAAGCTTGAACTGCTGTAGCTTGAACTTCTGATCCATGAAGTGTAGATGCTGGCACTGCTGAAGCTTGAACGGCTGAAGCTTGAACTACTGAAGCTTGAAGTGATGCTAGCACTGGTTGCGATTAAACTACTGAAACTTGAACTGTTAAAGCTTGAACTTCTGATGCTTGAAGTGTAGATGTTGGCACTGCTGAAGCTTGAACGGCTGAAGCTTGAACTACTGGAGCTTAAAATGTTGATGCTACCATTGGTTGAGATCAAACTTCTGAAGCTTGAACTGCTGAAGCTTGAACAGCTGAAGCTTGAAGTGTAGCAGCTAGCACTGCTTGAGATTAAACTACTGAAGCTTGAACTGCTGAAGCTTGAACGGCTGAAGCTTGAAGTGTAGCTGCTGGTACTGCTTGAGATTAAACTACTGAAGCTTGAACTGCTGAAGCTTGAAGTGTAGCTGCTCGGACTGCTTGAGATTAAACTTCTGAAGCTTGAACTGCTGAAGCTTGAACAGCTGAAGCTTGAAGTGTAGCTGCTGGTACTGCTTGAGATTGAACTATTAAAGCTTGAATGGCTTAAGCTTGAAGTGTAGCTGCTGGTACTGCTTGAGATTAAACTACTGAAGCTTGAACTGCTGAAGCTTGAAATGTAGCTGCTGGCACTGCTTGAGAATAAACTACTGAAGCTTAGACTGCTGAAGCTCGAAGTGTAGCTGCTGGGACTGCTTGAGATTAAACTTCTGAAGCTTGAACTGCTGAAGCTTTGACTGCTGAAGCTTGAAGTGTAGCTGCTGGTACTGCTTGAGATTAAACTACTGAAGCTTGAACTGCTGAAGCTTGAACGGCTGAAGCTTGAAGTGTAGCTGCTGGTACTGCTTGAGATTAAACTACTGAAGCTTGAAGTGTAGCTGCTGGCACTGCTTGAGGTTAAACTACTGAAGCTTGGACTGCTAAAGCTCGATGTGTAGCTGCTGGGACTGCTTGAGATTAAACTTCTGAAGCTTGAACTGCTGAAGCTTGAACCGCTGAAGCTTGAAGTGCAGCTTCTAGCACTGCTTAAGCTTGAAGTGCAGCTGCTAGCACTGCTTAAAATTGAACTATTGAAGCTTGAACGGCTGAAGCTTTGACTGCTGAAGCTTGAAGTGTAGCTGCTGGCACTGCTTGAGATTAAACTACTGAAGATTGAACTGCTGAAGTTTGAACGGCTGAAGCTTGAAGTGTAGATGCTGGCACTGCTTGAGATTAAACTACTGAAGCTTGAACGGCTGAAGCTTGAAATGTAGCTGCTGGCACTGCTTGAGATTGAACTATTGAAGTTTGAACGGCTTAAGCTTGGACTGTTGAAGCTTGAAGTGTAGCTGCTGGTACTGCATGAGATTATACTACTGAAGCTTGAACTGCTGAAGCTTGAAGTGTAGCTGCTGGCACTGCACGAGATTAAACTACTGAAGCATGAACTGCTAAAGCTTGAACGGCTGAAGCTTGAAGTGTAGATGGTGGTACTGCTTGAGATTAAACTACTGAAGCTTGAACTGCTGAAGCTTGATCGGCTGAAGCTTGAAGTGTAGCTGATGGCACTGCTTGAGATTGAACTATTGAAGCTTGATCGGCTGAAGCTTGGACTGCTGAAGCTTGAAGTGTAGCTGCTGGTACTGCTTGAGATTAAACTACTGAAGCTTGAACTGCTGAAGCTTGAACGGCTGAAGCTTGAAGTGTAGCTGCTGGTACTGCTTGAGATTAAACTACTGAAGCTTGAAGTGTAGCTGCTGGCACTGCTTGAGGTTAAACTACTGAAGCTTGGACTGCTAAAGCTCGATGTGTAGCTGCTGGGACTGCTTGAGATTAAAATTCTGAAGCTTGAACTGCTGAAGCTTGAACCGCTGAAGCTTGAAGTGCAGCTGCTAGCACTGCTTAAGCTTGAAGTGCAGCTGCTAGCACTGCTTAAAATTGAACTACTGAAGCTTGAACGGCTGAAGCTTTGACTGCTGAAGCTTGAAGTGTAGCTGCTGGCACTGCTTGAGATTAAACTACTGAAGATTGAACTGCTGAAGTTTGAACGGCTGAAGCTTGAAGTGTAGATGCTGGCACTGCTTGAGATTAAACTACTGAAGCTTGAACGGCTGAAGCTTGAAGTGTAGCTGCTGGCACTGCTTGAGATTGAACTATTGAAGTTTGAACGGCTTAAGCTTGGACTGTTGAAGCTTGAAGTGTAGCTGCTGGTACTGCATGAGATTGAACTACTGAAGCTTGAACTGCTGAAGCTTGAAGTGTAGCTGCTGGCACTGCACGAGATTAAACTACTGAAGCATGAACTGCTAAAGCTTGAACGGCTGAAGCTTGAAGTGTAGATGCTGGTACTGCTTGAGATTAAACTACTGAAGCTTGAACTGCTGAAGCTTGATCGGCTGAAGCTTGAAGTGTAGCTGATGGCACTGCTTGAGATTGAACTATTGAAGCTTGATCGGCTGAAGCTTGAACTGCTGAAGCTTGAAGTGTAACTGCTGGTACTGCTTGAGATTAAACTACTGAAGCTTGAACTGCTGAAGCTTGAAGTGTAGCTGCTGGCACTGCTTGATATTAAACTACTGAAGCTTGGACTGCTGAAGCTCGAAGTGTAGCTTCTGGGACTGCTTGAGATTAAACTTCTGAAGCTTGAACTGCTGAAGCTTGAACTGCTGAACCTTGAACGGCTGGAGCTTGAAGTGCGGCTGCTGGCACTGCTTGAGATTAAACTACTGAAGCTTGAACTGCTGAAGCTTGAACGGCTGAAGCTTGAAGTGTAGCTGCTGGCACTGCATGAGATCAAACTACTGAAGCTTGAAGTGTAGATGCTGGCACTGCTTGAGATTAAACTACTAAAGCTTGAACGGCTGAAGCTTAAAGTGTAGCTGCTGGCACTGCTTGAGATTGAACTATTGATGCTTGAACGGCTGAAGCTTTGACTGTTGAAGCTTGAAGTGTAGGTGCTGGTACTGCTTGAGATTAAACTACTGAAGCTTGAACTGCTGAAGCTTGAAGTAAACGTGCTGGTACTGCCTGAGATTAAACTACTGAAGCTTGGACTGCTGAAGCTTGAAGTGTAGCTGCTGGCACTGCTTGAGATTAAACTACTGAAGTTTGAACGGCTGAAGCTTGAAGTGTAGCTGCTGGCACTGCATGAGATAAAACTACTGAAGCTTGAACTGCTGAAGCATGAACGGCTGAAGCTTGAAGTGTAGATGCTGGCACTGCTTGAGATTAAACTACTGAAGCTTGAACTGCTGAAGCTTAAACGGCTGAAGCTTGAAATGTAGCTGTTGGTACTGCTTGAGATTAAACTACTGAAGCTTGAACTGCTGAAGTTTGAAGTGTAGCTGCTGGCACTGCTTGAGATTAAACTACTGAAGGTTGAACTGCTGAAGCTTGAACGGCTGAAGCTTGAAAAGTAGATGCTGGCACTGCTTGAGATTAAACTAATAAAGCTTGAACTGCTGAAGCTTGAGTTGTGGCTGCTGGCACTGCTTGAGATTAAACTACTGAAGCTTGAACTGCTGAAGCTTGAAGTGTAGCAGCTGGCACTGCTTGAGATTAAACTACTGAAGCTTGGACTGCTGAAGCTCGAAGTGTAGTTGCTGGGACTGCTTGAGATTAAACTACTGAAGCTTAAAGTGTAGCTGCTGGCACTGCTTGAGATTGAACTATTGAAGCTTGAACGGCTGATGCTTAGACGGCTGAAGCTTGAAGTGTAGCTGCTGGCACTGCTTGAGATTGAACTACTGAAGCTTGAACGGCTGAAGTTTGAAGTGTAGCTGCTGGCACTGCATGAGATTAAACTACTGAAGCTTGAACTGCTGAAGCTTGAAGTGTAGATGCTGGCACTGCTTGAGATTAAACTTCTGAAGCTTGAACTGCTGAAGCTTAAACGGCTGAAGCTTGAAATGTAGCTGTTGGTACTGCTTGAGATTAAACTACTGAAGCTTGGACTGCTGAAGCTCGAAGTGTAGTTGCTGGGA
The DNA here is from genome assembly GCF_040958095.1 of Procambarus clarkii. Lineage (NCBI taxonomy): Eukaryota > Metazoa > Arthropoda > Malacostraca > Decapoda > Cambaridae > Procambarus > Procambarus clarkii. Next base: position 10,342,989 of record NC_091232.1, read on the forward strand.
CTGCTTGAGATTAAACTTCTGAAGCTTGAACTGCTGAAGCTTGAAGTGAACCTGCTGGTACTGCCTGAGATTAAACTACTGAAACTTGAAGTGTAGCTGCCGACACTGCTTGTGATTGAACTACTGAAGCTTGAACGGCTGAAGCTTGAAGTGTAGTAGCTGGCACTGCATGAGATTAAACTACTGAAGCTTGAACTGCTGAAGCTTGAAGTGTAGATGCTGGCACTGCTTGAGATTAAACTATTGAAGCTTGAACTGCTGAAGCTTGAACGGCTGAAGCTTGAAGTGTAGCTGGTGGTACTGCTTGACATTAAAATACTGAAGCTTGGACTGCTGAAGCTCGAAGTGTAGTTGCTGGGACTGCTTGAGATTAAACTTCTGAAGCTTGAACTGCTGAAGCTTGAACGCCTGAAGCTTGAAGTGTAGCTGCTGGCACTGCTTGAGATTGAACTACTGAAGCTTGAACGGCTGAAGCTTGAAGTGTAGCTGCTGGCACTGCATGAGATTAAACTACTGAAGCTTGAACTGCTGAAGCTTGAACGGCTGAAGCTTGAAGTGTAGCTGGTGGTACTGCTTGACATTAAAATACTGAAGCTTGGACTGCTGAAGCTCGAAGTGTAGTTGCTGGGACTGCTTGAGATTAAACTTCTGAAGCTTGAACTGCTGAAGCTTGAACGGCTGAAGCTTGAAGTGTAGCTGCTGGCACTGCTTGAGATTGAACTACTGAAGCTTGAACGGCTGAAGCTTGAAGTGTAGCTGCTGGCACTGCATGAGATTAAACTACTGAAGCTTGAACTGCTGAAGCTTGAACGGCTGAAGCTTGAAGTGTAGATGCTGGCACTGCTTGAGATTAAACTTCTGAAGCTTGAACTGCTGAAGCTTGAAGTGAACCTGCTGGTACTGCTTGAGATTGAACTACTGAAGCTTGAACGGCTGAAGCTTGAAGTGTAGCTGCTGGCACTGCATGAGATTAAACTACTGAAGATTGAACGGCTGAAGCTTGAAGTGTAGCTGCTGGTACTGCTTGAGATTAAACTACTGAAGCTTGAACTGCTGAAGTTTGAAGTGTAGCTGCTGGCACTGCTTGAGATTAAACTACTGAAGGTTGACCTGGTGAAGCTTGAACGGCTGAAGCTTGAAGTGTAGATGCTGGCACTGCTTGAGATTAAACTACTAAAGCTTGAACTGCTGAAGCTTGAAGTGTAGCTGCTGGCACTGCTTGATATTAAACTACTGAAGCTTGAACTGCTGAAGCTTGAAGTGTAGCTGCTGGCACTGCTTGAGATTAAACTACTGAAGCTTGGTCTGCTGTAGCTCGAAGTGTAGCTACTGGGACTGCTTGAGATTAAACTTCTGAAGCTTGAACTGCTGAAGCTTGAACGGCTGAAGCTTGAAGTGCAGCTGCTGGCACTGCTTGAGATTGAACTATTGAAGCTTGAACGGCTGATGCTTAGACTGCTGAAGCTTGAAGTGTTGCTGCTGGCACTGCTTGAGATTAAACTACTGAATCTTGAACTGCTGAATCTTGAACGGCTGAAGCTAGAAGTGTAGATGTTGGCACTGCTTAAGATTAAACTACTAAAGCTTGAACGGCTGAAGCTTGAAGTGTAGGTGCTGGCACTGCTTGATATTAAACTACTTAAGCTTGAACTGCTGATGCTAGAACGCCTGAAGCTTGAAGTGTAGCTGCTGGCACTGCTTGAGATTAAACTACTGAAGCTTGAACGGCTGAAGCTTGAAGTGTAGCTGCTGGCACTGCTTGAGATTGAACTATTGAAGCTTGAACAGCTGAAACTTTGACTGCTGAAGCTTGAAGTGTAGCTGCTGGCACTGCTTGAGATCAAACTACTGAAGCTTGAACGGCTGAAGTTTGAAGTATTGCTGCTGGCACTGCATGCGATTAAACTACTGAACCTCGAACTGCCGAAGCTTGAACGGCTGAAGCTTGAAGTGTAGATGCTGGCACTGCTTGAGATTAAACTACTGAAGCTTGAACTGCTGAAGCTTGAACGGCTGAAGCTTGAAGTGTAGCTGCTGGTAGTGCTTGAGATTAAACTACTGAAGCTTGAGCTGCTGAAGTTTGAAGTGTAACTACTGGGACTGCTTGAGATTAAACTACTGAAAGTTGAACTGTTGAAGCTTGAACGGCTGAAGCTTGAAGTGTAGATGCTGGCACTGCTTGAGATTAAACTACTAAAGCTTGAACTGCTGAAGCTCGAAGTGTAGCTACTGGGACTGCTTGAGATTAAACTTCTGAAGCTTGAACTGCTGAAGCTTGAACGACTGAAGCTTGAAGTGCAGCTGCTGGCACTGCTTGAGATTGAACTATTGAAGCTTGAACGGCTAATGCTTAGACTGCTGAAGCTTGAAGTGTTGCTGCTGGCACTGCTCGAGATTAAACTACTGAAGCTTGAACTGCTGAAGCTTGAACGGCTGAAGCTTGAAGTGTAGATGCTGGCACTGCTTAAGATTAAACTAGTAAAGCTTGAACGGCTGAAGCTTGAAGTGTAGCTTCTGGCACTGCTTGATATTAAACTAATTAAGCTTGAACTGCTGAAGCTAGAACGGCTGAAGCTTGAAGTGTAGCTGCTGGCACTGCTTGAGATTAAACTACTGAAGCTTGAACGGCTGAAGCTTGAAGTGTAGCTGCTGGCACTGCTTGAGATTGAACTATTGAAGCTTGAACAGCTGAAACTTTGACTGCTGAAGCTTGAAGTGTAGCTGCTGGCACTGCTTGAGATTAAACTACTGAAGCTCGAACTGCCGAAGCTTGAACGGCTGAAGCTTGAAGTGTAGATGCTGGCACTGCTTGAGATTAAATTACTAAAGCTTGAACTGCTGAAGCTTGAACAGCTGAAGCTTGAAGTGTAGCTGCTGGCACTGCATGAGATTAAACTACTGAAGCTCGAACTGCCGAAGCTTGGACTGCTGATGCATGAAGTGTAGCTGCTGGGACTGCTTGAGATTAAACTTCTGAGGCTTGAACTGCTGAAACTTGAACGGCTGAAGCTTGAAGTGCAGCTGCTGGCACTGCTTGAGATTGCACTATTGAAGCTTGAACGGCTGAAGCTTAGACTGCTGAAGCTTGAAGTGTAGCTGCTGGCACTGCTTGAGATTAAAGTACTGAACCTTGAACTACTGAAGCTTGAACGGCTTAAGCTTGAAGTGCAGCTGCTGGCACTGCTTGAGATTAAACTACAGAAGCTTGAACTGCTGAAGGTTGAACGGCTGAAGCTTGAAGTGTATGTGCTGGCACTGCTTGTGATTAAACTACTGAAGCTTGAACTGCTGAAGCTTGAAGTGTAGCTGCTGGCACTGCTTGAGTTTAAACTTCTGAAGCTTGAACTGCTGAAGCTTGAAGTGTTGCTGCTGGCACTACTTGAGATTAAAGTACTGAAGCTTGGACTGCTGAAGCTCAAAGTGTTGCTGCTGGGACTGCTTGAGATTAAACTTCTGAAGCTTGAACTGCTGAATCTTGAACGACTGAAGCTTGAAGTGCAGCTGCTGGCACTGCTTGAGATTGAACTATTGAAGCTTGAACGGCTGAAGCTTTGACTGCTGAAGCTTGAAGTGTAGCTGCTGGCACTGCTTGAGATTAAACTACTGAAGCTTGAACTGATGAAGCTTGAACGGCTGAAGCTTGAAGTGTAGCTGCTGGTACTGCTTGAGATTAAACTACTGAAGCTTGAACTGCTGAAGCTTGAACAACTGAAGCTTGAAGTGTAGATGCTGGCACTGCTTGAGATTAAACTACTGAAGCTTGAACTTCTGAAGCTTGAACGTCTGAAGCTTGAAGTGTAGCTGCTGGCACTGCTTGAGATTGAACTATTGAAGCTTGAACGGCTGAAGCTTGGACTGCTGAAGCTTGAAGTGTAGCTGCTGGTACTGCTTGAGATTAAACTACTGAAGCTTGAACTGCTGAAGCTTGAAGTGTAGCTGCTGGCACTGCTTGAGATTAAACTATTAAAGGTTGAACGGCTGAGGCTTAGACTGCTGAAGCTTGAAGTGTAGCTTCTGGCACTGCTTGAGATTAAACTACTGAAGCTTGAACTGCTGAAGCTTGAACGGCTGAAGCTTGAAGTGTAGCTGCTGGCACTGCTTGAGATGAAACTACTGAAGCTTGAACGGCTGAAGCTTGAACGGCTGAATCTTGAAGTGTAGCTGCTGGCACTGCTTGAGATTAAACTTCTGAAGCTTGAACTACTGAAGCTTGAAGTGTTGCTGCTGGCACTGCTTGAGATTGAACTACTGAAGGTTGAATTACTGTAGGTTGAAGTGTAGATGCCAGCACTGCTTGAGATTAAACTACTGAAGCTTAAACTGCTGAAGCTTGAACTGCTGAAGCTTGAACTTCTTGAGCTGGAAATAACTGAGTTGGAACTGATGGACTTCGAAATACTGGAACTGTAAGTGCTATTCCAAAAGCTTGAACTGAATGAGGTTAAGCTCTTGATACTGGAACTGCATGAGCTTGAACTAATTAAACTTGAACTCATTGACTTGTAGCTGCTGAAGTTTGAACATGAAGAGCTTAATCTGTAACTGCTTGAGCTGTGTCTGTTGCAGCTGGAACAGCTGAAACTGGAACTACTGAAGCTTGAGCTGGAGCTGCAGAAGCTTAAACTTGAACTGCATGGAGAGTAACTGCTAGTGCTGGATCTTCTTATGCAGGAACTACTGTAGCTGGAGCTATTGTAGCTTAAACTACCGTAGCTTGAACTACTGTAGCTTGAACAACTATAGCTTGAACTACTGTAGCTTAAACTACTGTAGCTTGAACTACTGTAGCTTAAACTACTGTAGCTTGAACTACTGTAGCTTGAACTACTGTAGCTTGAAGAACTATAGCTTGAACTACTGTAGCTTAAACTACCGTAGCTTGAACTACTGTAGCTTGAACAACTATAGCTTGAACTACTGTAGCTTAAACTACTGTAGCTTGAACTACTGTAGCTTGAACTACTGTAGCTTGAACTACTGTAGCTTGAAGAACTATAGCTTGAACTACTGTAGCTTAAACTACTGTAGCTTGAACTACTGTAGCTTGAACTACTGTAGCTTGAAGAACTATAGCTTGAACTACTGTAGCTTAAACTACTGTAGCTTGAACTACTGTAGCTTGAACTACTGTAGCTTGAAGAACTATAGCTTGAACTACTGTAGCTTAAACTACTGTAGCTTGAACTACTGTAGCTTGAAGAACTGAAGCTGGAACTACTTGATTTGGAAGTGCTGAAGCTGGACCAGCTAGAACCTAAAAATTCAGAAAACTCATTAAAAATATGTTGAATTTGAACGAAGGTTAATATATTAATTTTGTCAGCAATTCAGGTGACAGACTGGGAAGCGTCATCAATTTGGAAGTAACCGAACATTAAATAATTTATTCATGTAATTAGCTGCTTTACTATGCTCTATTCAAGTGAAATAAATCTAAAATAAATTATGCTCTGAACAACCCATCGTTTAAATTTATATAACTATAAATTTAAGGTACTACAATTGACATTTTCTGTTTAACAAGATGACATGTAAAAAAATAAATCTAAATGAAAAAAAAATCTAAATGATATATATCATTTCTTGAGAGCTAAATTCAACTGATAATTGTTTCTTGTTAATTAGGGCGCTTTCATTAATTATGTATTAAAAGAAATCTTGTAGTATCAATGGTAAAATTTTACAAAGATACTTTGGAATGCCAATATAGACGTCTGTTTCACCAGTTTTGGCAAATAATGTAATAATATTTTTTAGAAAATAGGTCACTTCACCAAATTTACAGTTTTCAACGTCAATAGGGGTTAGGTATGTGGAAGACATTCTCTTTCTATAGTCAAAAAAACTTTGACTCTGCAACATTTTTTAATGTTCCCAGCATCCTGTTTTAACACAAAATTTGTATATATATATAATTATTAAGTGATTAAATAATGGATTCAAAATAAGTCTAAGGAAACCTGAATAAATTGATGGACATATTCACACTATTACAGCGGTTTTCAGGATCCTAAGTCACATACCTCACCTTGAGGTCCCAGGTGTCCCTCAGAGAATATTCTTTCCAAGCTTGGAGTTCCTCCAATGTCTGACTTAATTTCCTCCCTACGGTAAAATCTTTCCCATTAGATTTTAAATACCTCCCGGGAAGCCAAGTGCCTCACCTTTCAGAATCATTACTCAATTGCAAATTAAAATTGCATTTAATGGTATATATCTGAGACCTTTTAGAATAGTACCCTTCACAGACGATTTTTTTCTGAATTAAAACCATAGCAAGAAAATGATTTACATATATATAGTTACTATCCGTAATCCTCCAACCCCAACCACACACATACACACACTAGGGAACACGCGTGGAAATTGAGTACCCAAATGAGCCAAAGAAATATTAAAAAGAATTTGTTTAGTGACAAAGTAGTTGACAATGGAATGCTTTAGGAAGTGATGTAGTGGAAGCAAACTCCTTACACAGTTTCAAGTGTAGATATGATAGAACCCGATAGGCTCAGAAACCTGCACATCAGTTGAGAGGCGGGACCAAAGAGCCAGAGCTCAACTCCCGTAAGCACAAATAGGTGAGTACAACTAGGTGAATACACACATCACAGTTCCTTCTCAATAACTTCCTTATTAGACAAATACTTCATATTTTTCTCGACTGTCAAAAGGCATTTGACACTGTTTCCCACGAAAGACAGTTTTACAAGATCGAAAACCAGGCTGAGATAACGAGAAAAAACACTGAACTGGACAAGGGAGTGTCTGAAGGACAGAAAGCAAAGAGTCACATTCAGAGAGGCGGTTTCACGCTGGAGGAATGTAACAAGTGGGGTCCCAAAAGGCTCTGCCCTGGGACCGCTGCTGTTATTAATTATTGTGACCGACTTACCCGAGTAAATGAGCTCAGGCATGTCAATGTATGCAGATGATGCAAAGCTGACAAGGAACGTGAAAACAGAGGAGGATTGCAGAAAGTTACAGGAGAACCTTGACAGACTCCAGAAGTGGTCAGCCACATAGTTGCTGGAAATCAACTCCAACAAGTGTAAGGTAATGAAGTTGGGAGAGGGAGAGACCGGAAGGCAGCTACAACATACGGGGAAGGCAGCTACAACATACGGGGAAGGCAGCTACAACATACGGGGAAGGCAGCTACAACATACGGGGAAGGCAGCTACAACATACAAGGAAGGCAGCTACAGGAATAGGAAAGAAAGAAGGATCTGGAAGTGGACATAATTCCGACACTCGCACCGGAGGCACACATAAACAGGATAACATCGGCAGCATATGGGGACACTGGCAATATAAAAATTTCGTTTAGAAACATGAATCAGGACTTCTTTATTCTTTATTTATACTTCTTTGCTTCTTTATTCTTGTTATTAGAACACGCATCACCGGTACGGAATCCGCACCTTGTGGAACATAAAAGCCAAAAATTGAAATAAGTGAAAAAGTATACAAAATTGTGGCCAGAGCTAAGAGGACTAAGTTATGAACACAGGCTAATGGAACTAGATCTCACAACTCTAGAGGGAAGAAGGAACAGAAGGAATATAATCACAACTTACAAGATACTAACGGGAATAGATCAGGTGGACAAGGATAGCATCTTCAGACTGAGATAAAGCTGGACAAAAGGACACAGGTAAAAGCTGGCAGCGCAAATGAACCAAAGTACTCGGACCCTATACGGGTAGTTAAAAAATGGAATGCTCAAGAAGTTGTGGAAGCCACCCAACTTTAAGGCCTGATTAGACACAGAATGTGAAAGACAGAGTAGTTGAGTTTAAACGCAACAGGTGCAAGGCTGGGTGTCGTATGGGACACCCAGGTTCCTCTCAGGCAAACGAGGAAAATAAACACCTCCCAGCGAGGTATATACCACAGGTATGTTCTGATCTCCCACAAATTCTGATCCCAGCAGTGATGGTAATCCTCACTACTACAACACAAACTCAGATTAGTCTCTAGGTCCCGGTGCCAACCCCGGGACACCATCCACCTACAGCCCAAACACATGGATGACACCTTCCTTAACTTCATTTCGTCCGAAAATCTAATAGAATCAAAACACCGTATGCTGGAAACTTGCCTCAAATTCCCAAAGCAACCCGCCTGTAAGCAGTAACATAATTTAATAACTTCATGACGAAAGTCCCTGACGCTCCAGGAAGCATAAAACATGGCACTGGCATGTGCCATATATAAATATATATATATATATATATATATATATATATATATATATATATATATATATATATATATATATATATATATATATATATATGTCGTACCTAGTAGCCAGAACGCACTTCTCAGCCTACTATGCAAGGCCCGATTTGCCTAAGAAGCCAAGTTTTCCTAAATTAATATATTTTCTTTAATTTTTTTCTCATGAAATGATAAAGCTACCCATTTCATTATGTATGAGGTCATTTTTTTATTGGAGTTAAAATTAACGTAGATATATGACCGAACCTATCCAACCCTACCTAACCTAACCTATCTTTATAGGTTAGGTTAGGTTAGGTAGCGGAAAAAGTTAGGTTAGGTTAGGTAGTTGAAAAAACATTAATTCATGAAAACTTGGCTTATTAGGCAAATCGGGCCTTGCATAGTAGGCTGAGAAGTGCGTTCTGGCTACTAGGTACGACATATATATATATATATATATATATATATATATATATATATATATATATATATATATATATATATATATATATATATATATATATATATATATTGAATTATATTCAACACAAAAGTATAATTACAATTACAAATTGTAATAATACAATAAAAAAAACTGGTAAGAAAATAGTAAGGAGTCGTAGTCAATATCAGGATGTTTTAGAGTGTGAGAAGTGCAAGAAATACGGGCTGCTGGACCATAGTATGCAAGCATGCTATGGTCACCGCAATTATTGCAATCACTGTAATCACTGAAAAGTGAAGTCATTGCATACCGAGGTGTTAAATTGATTGACTTACTTAGGTGTCTGGAGCTGTTAGAATTCCAGTTACTTGAACTTGAAATACTTGAATAAACGGTGTTTGGGGTACTTGAACTTGATCTGCTTGGACTTGAACTACTTGAACTTGATCTGCTTGAACTTGAACTAATTGAGCTTGAATTGCTTGGCCATGAAATGCTTGAATAAACGGCAACTGAGCTGCCTGAACGTGAACTTGACCTGCTTGAACATAAGCTGCTTGAGCTTGGACTATTTGACCTTGAAATACTTGGAAAAACTCTACTTGAGCTAGATTTGCTAGAACCTGAGCTACATGAGCTTAAGGTGAATGAACTTGAGGTTGATATGCTTAAGCTGGAACTACCTGGACTAGATGTGCCAAATGAAGAGATAGTTGTTGCAGGGATGCTGGAAGCTAAACTTCTAGAACTGGAGATACTAGATAGGGAACAACTTGGAATTATGCTGCTTGTACTGAAACTTACTGAAGAAGAAGTGCTTGAAATAGAACAAAAAGTGCTGTATCCACTGGATACTGAGCTGGTTGAACTGAATATGCTTGGTCTTGCTCTACTTGATACCATGCTGCTTGAAATTAAACTACTTGTGATTGAATATAATGAACTTGAGTTGCTTATGATGGAAATCGAGGAAGTTTGTATTGCATGACTACTACTCATTGTTGTAGGCCAGCTCGATAGTGACCAACGGGAACATAAGCTGCTTATGACAGAACAACCTGAAATTGTGCTAGTTTTGCTTGAACTTTCATAAAGAGATGTACTCGAGAAAGATGTTATTGTTGTGTATATACTCCAAATTGAGCTGCATGTTAGGCAACTACTAGAAATTAAGCTAGTCATGCTGGAACTGATTGAAATAAACGAACTCGATAGAGAGGGAATTGTGCCTGAGATAGGAGAACTTAATAAACTTGTGCTTAAAGTTCTCGATATTGAGCTGCTAGAACCAGTGATACTTGTGATTAAATAACTTTTAATTGAGCTCGTTATACTAGATCTACTTGAAACAGATGTGCCTAATGTCGAACTCGTTGTTGCCGAGCTGCTAGAAACGAGGCTGCCAGAACTCGAGATACTTGTCAAGGAACAACTTGAAATTAATCTTGATATACTACAACTGAATGAAGAAGATGTACTTGAAATAGAAATAATTGTGCTGTATCTACTTAATACTGAGCTGGTAGAACTGGATCTGCTTGTGATAGATCTACTTGATAGTGTGCTGCAAGAACTTGAACTGCTTATGATGGATCTGACTGTAGTAGATACAGCAAAACTAGAGGAAACTATAGCAGAACAACTCGACACAGAGAAGCGTGAACATAAGCTGCTGGAAATGGAACAAGCTGAAGTTAAGCTAGTTGTGCTAGCACTTCCTGAAACCGACCTACTCGAACAAGAGGAAACTGTCGAGGAGCTACTCGACAATGAGCTGCAAGAAATTGGGATACTTGTAAGGGAACTACTACAAAGGATGCTGGTCGAACTGGAAAGTACTGAAGTAAATGAACTTGATATAAAACTAATTGAAGATGAGCTGTTAGAACTTGATCTACTTGCGCTTAATGTACTCAAAACAGAGCTGCTAGAACAAGTAATACTTGACATTAAACTACTTGAAATTGAGCTTTTTAAGCTGGAACTACCTGAACTAGATGTGCCAAATGAAGAGATAGTTGTTGCAGGAATGCTGGAAGCTAAACTTCTAGAACTAGAGATACTAGATAGGGAACAACTTGAAATTATGCTGCTTGTACTGAAACTTACTGAAGAAGAAATGCTTGAAATAGAATTAAAAATGCTGTATCCACTCGATACTGAACTGGTTGAACTGAACATGCTTGCTTTTCCTCTACTTGATACCATGCTGCTTGAAATTAAACTACTTGCGATTGAATATAATGAACTTGAGTTGCTTATGATGGAAATCGAGGAAGTTTCTATTGCATGGCAACTACTCATTGTTGTAGGCCAGCTCGATAGTGAGCAACGGGAACATAACCTGCTTATGACAGAACAACCTGAAATTGTGCTAGTTTTGCTTGAACTTTCATAAAGAGATGTACTCGACAAAGATGTTATTGTTGTGTATATACTCCACATTGAGCTGCTTGAAAATGAGCTGCTTGTTAGGCAACTACTATAAATTAAGCTAGTCATGCTGGAACTGATTGAAGTAAACGAACTCGATAGAGAGGGAATTGTGCCTGAGATAGGAGAACTTAATAAACTTGTGCTTAAATTTCTCGATATTGAGCTGCTAGAACCAGTGATACTTGTGATTAAATAACTTTTAATTGAGCTCGTTATACTAGATCTACTTGAAACAGATGTGCCTAATGTCGAACTCGTTGTTGCCGAGCTGCTAGAAACGAGGCTGCTAGAACTCGAGATACTTGTCAAGGAACAACTTGAAATTAATCTAGATATACTACAACTGAATGAAGAAGATGTACTTGAAATAGAAATAATTGTGCTGTATCTACTTAATACTGAGCTGGTAGAACTGGATCTGCTTGTGATAGATCTACTTGATAGTGTGCTGCAAGAATTTGAACTGCTTATGATGGAACTGACTGTAGTAGATACAGCAAAACTAGAGGAAACTATAGCAGAACAACTCGACACAGAGAAGCGTGAACATAAGCTGCTGGAAATGGAACAAGCTGAAGTTAAGCTAGTTGTGCTAGCTTTTCCTGAAACCGATCTACTCGAACAAGAGGAAACTGTCGTGGAGCTACTCGACAATGAGCTGCTAGAAATTGGGATACTTGTAAGGGAACTACTACAAAGGATGCTGGTCGAACTGGAAAGTACTGAAGTAAATGAATTTGAAATAAAACTAATTGAAGATGAGCTGTTAGAACTTGATCTACTTGCGCTTAATGTACTCAAAACAGAGCTGCTAGAACAAGTAATACTTGACATTAAACTACTTGAAATTGAGCTTTTTAAGCTGGAACAACCTGAACTAGATGTGCCAAATGAAGAGATAGTTGTTGCAGGGATGCTGGAAGCTAAACTTCTAGAACTAGAGATACTAGATAGGGAACAACTTGAAATTATGCTGCTTGTACTGAAACTTACTGAAGAAGAAATGCTTGAAATAGAATTAAAAATGCTGTATCCACTCGATACTGAACTGGTTGAACTGAACATGCTTGTTTTTGCTCTACTTGATACCATGCTGCTTGAAATTAAACTACTTGTGATTGAATATAATGAACTTGAGTTGCTTATGATGGAAATCGAGGAAGTTTGTATTGCATGACTACTACTCATTGTTGTAGGCCAGCTCGATAATGAGCAACGGGAACATAAGCTGCTTATGAGAGAACAACCTGAAATTGTGCTAGTTTTGCTTGAACTTTCATAAAGAGATGTACTCGAGAAAGATGTTATTGTTGTGTATATACTCCACATAGAGCTGTTTGAAAATGAGCTGCTTGTTAGGCAACTACTAGAAATTAAGCTAGTCATGCTGGAACTGATTGAAGTAAACGAACTCGATAGTGAGGGAATTGTGCCTGAGATAGGAGAACTTAATAAACTTGTGCTTAAAGTTCTCGATATTGAGCTGCTAGAACCAGTGATACTTGTGATTAAATAACTTTTAATTGAGCTCGTTATACTAGATCTACTTGAAACAGATGTGCCTAATGCCGAACTCGTTGTTGCCGAGCTGCTAGTAACGAGGCTGCCAGACCTCGAGATACTTGTCAAGGAACAACTTGAAATTAATCTAGATATACTACAACTGAATGAAGAAGATGTACTTGAAATAGAAATAATTGTGCTGTATCTACTTAATACTGAGCTGGTAGAACTGGATCTGCTTGTGATAGATCTACTTGATAGTGTGCTGCAAGAACTTGAACTGCTTATGATGGATCTGACTGTAGTAGATACAGCAAAACTAGAGGAAACTATAGCAGAACAACTCGACACAGAGAAGCGTGAACATAAGCTGCTGGAAATGGAACAAGCTGAAGTTAAGCTAGTTGTGCTAGCTCTTCCTGAAACCGACCTACTCGAACAAGAGGAAACTGTCGTGGAGCTACTCGACAATGAGCTGCTAGAAATTGGGATACTTGTAAGGGAACTACTACAAAGGATGCTGGTCGAACTGGAAAGTACTGAAGTAAATGAACTTGAAATAAAACTAATTGAAGATGAGCTGTTAGAACTTGATCTAGTTGCGCTTAATGTACTCAAAACAGAGCTGCTAGAACGAGTAATACTTGACATTAAACTACTTGAAATTGAGCTTTTTAAGCTGGAACTACCTGAACTAGATGTGCCAAATGAAGAGATAGTTGTTGCAGGGATGTTGGAAGCTAAACTTCTGGAACTAGAGATACTAGATAGGGAACAACTTGAAATTATGCTGCATGTACTGAAACTTACTGAAGAAGAAATGCTTGAAATAGAATTAAAAATGCTGTATCCACTCGATACTGAGCTGGTTGAACTGAACATGCTTGTTTTTGCTCTACTTGATACCATGCTGCTTGAAATTAAACTACTTGTGATTGAATATAATGAACTTGAGTTGCTTATGATGGAAATCGAGGAAGTTTGTATTGCATGACTACTACTCATTGTTGTAGGCCAGCTCGATAGTGACCAACGGGAACATAAGCTGCTTATGACAGAACAACCTGAAATTGTGCTAGTTTTGCTTGAACTTTCATAAAGAGATGTACTCGAGAAAGATGTTATTGTTGTGTATATACTCCACATTGAGCTGCTTGAAAATGAGCTGCTTGTTAGGCAACTACTAGAAATTAAGCTAGTCATGCTGGAACTGATTGAAGTAAACGAACTCGATAGAGAGGGAATTGTGCCTGAGATAGGAGAACTTAATAAACTTGTGCTTAAAGTTCTCGATATTGAGCTGCTAGAACCAGTGATACTTGTGATTAAATAACTTTTAATTGAGCTCGTTATACTAGATCTACTTGAAACAGATGTGCCTAATGTCGAACTCGTTGTTGCCGAGCTGCTAGTAACGAGGCTGCCAGAACTCGAGATACTTGTCAAGGAACAACTTGAAATTAATCTAGATATACTACAACTGAATGAAGAAGATGTACTTGAAATAGAAATAATTCTGCTGTATCTACTTAATACTGAGCTGGTAGAACTGGATCTGCTTGTGATAGATCTACTTGATAGTGTGCTGCAGAAACTTGAACTGCTTATGATGGATCTGACTGTAGTAGATACAGCAAAACTAGAGGAAACTATAGCAGAACAACTCGACACAGGGAAGCGTGAACATAAGCTGCTGGAAATGGAACAAGCTGAAGTTAAGCTAGTTGTGCTAGCTCTTCCTGAAACCGACCTACTCGAACAAGAGGAAACTGTCGTGGAGCTACTCGACAATGAGCTGTTAGAAATAGGGATACTTGTAAGGGAACTACTACAAAGGATGCTGATCGAACTGGAAAGTACTGAAGTAAATGAACTTGAAATAAAACTAATTGAAGATGAGCTGTTAGAACTTGATCGACTTGCGCCTATTGTACTCAAAACAGAGCTGCTAGAACGAGTAATAATTGACATTAAACTACTTGAAATTGAGCTTTTTAAGTTGGAACTGCCTGAACTAGATGTGCCAAATGAAGAGATAGTTGTTGCAGGGATGGTGGAAGCTAAACTTCTAGAACTAGAGATACTAGATAGGGAACAACTTGAAATTATGCTGCATGTACTGAAACTTAATGAAGAAGAAATGCTTGAAATAGAATTAAAAATGCTGTATCCACTCGATACTGAGCTGGTTGAACTGAACATGCTTGTTTTTGCTCTACTTGATACCATGCTGCTTGAAATTAAACTACTTGTGATTGAATATAATGAACTTGAGTTGCTTATGATGGAAATCGAGGAAGTTTGTATTGCATGACTACTACTCATTGTTGTAGGCCAGCTCGATAGTGACCAACGGGAACATAAGCTGCTTATGACAGAACAACCTGAAATTGTGCTAGTTTTGCTTGAACTTTCATAACGAGATGTACTCGAGAAAGATGTTATTGTTGTGTATATACTCCACATTGAGCTGCTTGAAAATGAGCTGCTTGTTAGGCAACTACTAGAAATTAAGCTAGTCATGCTGGAACTGATTGAAGTAAACGAACTCGATAGAGAGGGAATTGTGCCTGAGATAGGAGAACTTAATAAACTTGTGCTTAAAGTTCTCGATATTGAGCTGCTAGAACCAGTTATACTTGTGATTAAACAACTTGAAATTGAGCTCGTTATACTAGATCTACTTGAAACAGATGTGCGTAATGTCGAACTCGTTGTTGCCGAGCTGCTAGAAACGAGGCTGCCAGAACTCGAGATACTTGTCAAGGAACAACTTGAAATTAATCTAGATATACTACAACTGAATGAAGAAGATGTACTTGAAATAGAAATAATTGTGCTGTATCTACTTAATACTGAGCTGGTAGAACTGGATCTGCTTGTGATAGATCTACTTGATAGTGTGCTGCAAGAACTTGAACTGCTTATGATGGAGCTGACTGTAGTAGATACAGCAAAACTAGAGGAAACTATAGCAGAACAACTCGACCTAGAGAAGCGTGAACATAAGCTGCTGGAAATGGAACAAGCTGAAGTTAAGCTAGTTGTGCTAGCTCTTCCTGAAACCGACCTACTCGAACAAGAGGAAACTGTCGTGGAGCTACTCGACAATGAGCTGCTAGAAATAGGGATACTTGAAAGGGAACTACTACAAAGGTTGCTGGTCGAACTGGAAAGTACTGAAGTAAATGAACTTGAAATAAAACTAATTGAAGATGAGCTGTTAGAACTTGATCGACTTGCGCCTATTGTACTCAAAACAGAGCTGCTAGAACGAGTAATACTTGACATTACACTACTTGAAATTGAGCTTTTTAAGTTGGAACTGCCTGAACTAGATGTGCCAAATGAAGAGATAGTTGTTGCAGGGATGCTGGAAGCTAAACTTCTAGAACTAGAGATACTAGATAGGGAACAACTTGAAATTATGCTGCATGTACTGAAACTTACTGAAGAAGAAATGCTTGAAATAGAATTAAAAATGCTGTATCCACTCGATACTGAGCTGGTTGAACTGAACATGCTTGTTTTTGCTCTACTTGATACCATGCTGCTTGAAATTAAACTACTTGTGATTGAATATAATGAACTTGAGTTGCTTATGATGGAAATCGAGGAAGTTTGTATTGCATGACTACTACTCATTGTTGTAGGCCAGCTCGATAGTGAGCAACGGGAACATAAGCTGCTTATGACAGAACAACCTGAAATTGTGCTAGTTTTGCTTGAACTTTCATAAAGAGATGTACTCGAGAAAGATGTTATTGTTGTGTATATACTCCACATTGAGCTGCTTGAAAATGAGCTGCTTGTTAGGCAACTACTAGAAATTAAGCTAGTCATGCTGGAACTTATTGAAGTAAACGAACTCGATAGAGAGGGAATTGTGCCTGAGATAGGAGATCTTAATAAACTTGTGCTTAAAGTTCTCGATATTGAGCTGCTAGAACCAGTGATACTTGTGATTAAATAACTTTTAATTGAGCTCGTTATACTAGATCTACTTGAAACAGATGTGCCTAATGTCGAACTCGTTGTTGCCGAGCTGCTAGTAACGAGGCTGCCAGAACTCGAGATACTTGTCAAGGAACAACTTGAAATTAATCTAGATATACTACAACTGAATGAAGAAGATGTACTTGAAATAGAAATAATTCTGCTGTATCTACTTAATACTGAGCTGGTAGAACTGGATCTGCTTGTGATAGATCTACTTGATAGTGTGCTGCAGAAACTTGAACTGCTTATGATGGATCTGACTGTAGTAGATACAGCAAAACTAGAGGAAACTATAGCAGAACAACTCGACACAGGGAAGCGTGAACATAAGCTGCTGGAAATGGAACAAGCTGAAGTTAAGCTAGTTGTGCTAGCTCTTCCTGAAACCGACCTACTCGAACAAGAGGAAACTGTCGTGGAGCTACTCGACAATGAGCTGCTAGAAATTGGGATACTTGTAAGGGAACTACTACAAAGGATGCTGGTCGAACTGGAAAGTACTGAAGTAAATGAACTTGAAATAAAACTAATTGAAGATGAGCTGTTAGAACTTGATCTACTTGCGCTTAATGTACTCAAAACAGAGCTGCTAGAACGAGTAATACTTGACATTAAACTACTTGAAATTGAGCTTTTTAAGCTGGAACTACCTGAACTAGATGTGCCAAATAAAGAGATAGTTGTTGCAGGGATGTTGGAAGCTAAACTTCTGGAACTAGAGATACTAGATAGGGAACAACTTGAAATTATGCTGCATGTACTGAAACTTACTGAAGAAGAAATGCTTGAAATAGAATTAAAAATGCTGTATCCACTCGATACTGAGCTGGTTGAACTGAACATGCTTGTTTTTGCTCTACTTGATACCATGCTGCTTGAAATTAAACGACTTGTGATTGAATATAATGAACTTGAGTTGCTTATGATGGAAATCGAGGAAGTTTGTATTGCATGACTACTACTCATTGTTGTAGGCCAGCTCGATAGTGACCAACGGGAACATAAGCTGCTTATGACAGAACAACCTGAAATTGTGCTAGTTTTGCTTGAACTTTTATAAAGAGATGTACTCGAGAAAGATGTTATTGTTGTGTATATACTCCACATTGAGCTGCTTGAAAATGAGCTGCTTGTTAGGCAACTACTAGAAATTAAGCTAGTCATGCTAGAACTGATTGAAGTAAACGAACTCGATAGAGAGGGAATTGTACCTGAGATAATAGAACTTAATAAACTTTTGCTTAAAGTTCTCGATATTGAGCTGCTAGAACCAGTGATACTTGTGATTAAACAACTTGAAATTGAGCTCGTTATGCTAGATCTACTTGAAACAGATGTGCCTAATGTCGAACTCGTTGTTGCCGAGCTGCTAGAAACGAGGCTGCCAGAACTCGAGATACTTGTCAAGAACCAACTTGAAATTAATCTAGATATACTACAACTGAATGAAGAAGATGTACTTGAAATAGAAATAATTGTGCTGTATCTACTTAATACTGAGCTGGTAGAACTGGATCTGCTTGTGATAGATCTACTTGATAGTGTGCTGCAAGAACTTGAACTGCTTATGATGGAGCTGACTGTAGTAGATACAGCAAAACTAGAGGAAACTATAGCAGAACAACTCGACCTAGAGAAGCGTGAACATAAGCTGCTGGAAATGGAACAAGCTGAAGTTAAGCTAGTTGTGCTAGCTCTTCCTGAAACCGACCTACTCGAACAAGAGGAAACTGTCGTGGAGCTACTCGACAATGAGCTGCTAGAAATTAGGATACTTGTAAGGGAACTACTACAAAGGTTGCTGGTCGAACTGGAAAGTACTGAAGTAAATGAACTTGAAATAAAACTAATTGAAGATGAGCTGTTAGAACTTGATCGACTTGCGCTTAATGTACTCAAAACAGAGCTGCTAGAACGAGTAATACTTGACATTAAAGTACTTGAAATTGAGCTTTTTAAGTTGAAACTGCCTGAACTAGATGTGCCAAATGAAGAGATAGTTGTTGCAGGGATGCTGGAAGCTAAACTTCTAGAACTAGAGATACTAGATAGGGAACAACTTGAAATTATGCTGCATGTACTGAAACTTACTGAAGAAGAAATGCTTGAAATAGAATTAAAAATGCTGTATCCACTCGATACTGAGCTGGTTGAACTGAACATGCTTGTTTTTGCTCTACTTGATACCATGCTGCTTGAAATTAAACTACTTGTGATTGAATATAATGAACTTGAGTTGCTTATGATGGAAATCGAGGAAGTTTGTATTGCATGACTACTACTCATTGTTGTAGGCCAGCTCGATAGTGACCAACGGGAACGTAAGCTGCTTATGACAGAACAACCTGAAATTGTGCTAGTTTTGCTTGAACTTTCATAAAGAGATGTACTCGAGAAAGATGTTATTGTTGTGTATATACTCCACATTGAGCTGCTTGAAAATGAGCTGCTTGTTAGGCAACTACTAGAAATTAAGCTAGTCATGCTGGAACTGATTGAAGTAAACGAACTCGATAAAGAGGGAATTGTGCCTGAGATAGGAGAACTTAATAAACTTGTGCTTAAAGTTCTCGATATTGAGCTGCTAGAACCAGTGATACTTGTGATTAAACAACTTGAAATTGAGCTCGTTATACTAGATCTACTTGAAACAGATGTGCGTAATGTCGAACTCGTTGTTGCCGAGCTGCTAGAAACGAGGCTGCCAGAACTCGAGATACTTGTCAAGGAACAATTTGAAATTAATCTAGATATACTACAACTGAATGAAGAAGATGTACTTGAAATAGAAATAATTGTGCTGTATCTACTTAATACTAAGCTGGTAGAACTGGATCTGCTTGTGATAGATCTACTTGATAGTGTGCTGCAAGAACTTGAACTGCTTATGATGGATCTGACTGTAGTAGATACAGCAAAACTAGAGGAAACTATAGCAGAACAACTCGACACAGAGAAGCGTGAACATAAGCTGCTGGAAATGGAACAAGCTGAAGTTAAGCTAGTTGTGCTAGCTCTTCCTGAAACCGACCTACTCGAACAAGAGGAAACTGTCGTGGAGCTACTCGACAATGAGCTGCTAGAAATTAGGATACTTGTAAGGGAACTACTACAAAGGATGCTGGTCGAACTGGAAAGTACTGAAGTAATTGAACTTGAAATTAAACTAATTGAAGATGAGCTGTTAGAACTTGATCGACTTGCGCCTATTGTACTCAAAACAGAGCTGCTAGAACGAGTAATACTTGACATTAAACTACTTGAAATTGAGCTTTTTAAGTTGGAACTGCCTGAACTAGATGTGCCAAATGAAGAGATAGTTGTTGCAGGGATGCTGGAAGCTAAACTTCTAGAACTAGAGATACTAGATAGGGAACAACTTGAAATTATGCTGCATGTACTGAAACTTACTGAAGAAGAAATGCTTGAAATAGAATTAAAAATGCTGTATCCACTCGATACTGAGCTGGTTGAACTGAACATGCTTGTTTTTGCTCTACTTGATACCATGCTGCTTGAAATTAAACTACTTGTGATTGAATATAATGAACTTGAGTTGCTTATGATGGAAATCGAGGAAGTTTGTATTGCATGACTACTACTCATTGTTGTAGGCCAGCTCGATAGTGACCAACGGGAACATAAGATGCTTATGAGAGAACAACCTGAAATTGTGCTAGTTTTGCTTGAACTTTCATAAAGAGATGTACTCGAGAAAGATGTTATTGTTGTGTATATACTCCACATTGAGCTGCTTGAAAATGAGCTGCTTGTTAGGCAACTACTAGAAATTAAGCTAGTCATGCTAGAACTGATTGAAGTAAACGAACTCGATAGAGAGGGAATTGTACCTGAGATAATAGAACTTAATAAACTTTTGCTTAAAGTTCTCGATATTGAGCTGCTAGAACCAGTGATACTTGTGATTAAACAACTTGAAATTGAGCTCGTTATGCTAGATCTACTTGAAACAGATGTGCCTAATGTCGAACTCGTTGTTGCCGAGCTGCTAGAAACGAGGCTGCCAGAACTCGAGATACTTGTCAAGGAACAACTTGAAATTAATCTAGATATACTACAACTGAATGAAGAAGATGTACTTGAAATAGAAATAATTGTGCTGTATCTACTTAATACTGAGCTGGTAGAACTGGATCTGCTTGTGATAGATCTACTTGATAGTGTGCTGCAAGAACTTGAACTGCTTATGATGGAGCTGACTGTAGTAGATACAGCAAAACTAGAGGAAACTATAGCAGAACAACTCGACCTAGAGAAGCGTGAACATAAGCTGCTGGAAATGGAACAAGCTGAAGTTAAGCTAGTTGTGCTAGCTCTTCCTGAAACCGACCTACTCGAACAAGAGGAAACTGTCGTGGAGCTACTCGACAATGAGCTGCTAGAAATAGGGATACTTGTAAGGGAACTACTACAAAGGTTGCTGGTCGAACTGGAAAGTACTGAAGTAAATGAACTTGAAATAAAACTAATTGAAGATGAGCTGTTAGAACTTGATCGACTTGCGCTTAATGTACTCAAAACAGAGCTGCTAGAACGAGTAATACTTGACATTAAAGTACTTGAAATTGAGCTTTTTAAGTTGAAACTGCCTGAACTAGATGTGCCAAATGAAGAGATAGTTGTTGCAGGGATGCTGGAAGCTAAACTTCTAGAACTAGAGATACTAGATAGGGAACAACTTGAAATTATGCTGCATGTACTGAAACTTACTGAAGAAGAAATGCTTGAAATAGAATTAAAAATGCTGTATCCACTCGATACTGAGCTGGTTGAACTGAACATGCTTGTTTTTGCTCTACTTGATACCATGCTGCTTGAAATTAAACTACTTGTGATTGAATATAATGAACTTGAGTTGCTTATGATAGAAATCGAGGAAGTTTGTATTGCATGACTACTACTCATTGTTGTAGGCCAGCTCGATAGTGACCAACGGGAACGTAAGCTGCTTATGACAGAACAACCTGAAATTGTGCTAGTTTTGCTTGAACTTTCATAAAGAGATGTACTCGAGAAAGATGTTATTGTTGTGTATATACTCCACATTGAGCTGCTTGAAAATGAGCTGCTTGTTAGGCAACTACTAGAAATTAAGCTAGTCATGCTGGAACTGATTGAAGTAAACGAACTCGATAAAGAGGGAATTGTGCCTGAGATAGGAGAACTTAATAAACTTGTGCTTAAAGTTCTCGATATTGAGCTGCTAGAACCAGTGATACTTGTGATTAAACAACTTGAAATTGAGCTCGTTATACTAGATCTACTTGAAACAGATGTGCGTAATGTCGAACTCGTTGTTGCCGAGCTGCTAGAAACGAGGCTGCCAGAACTCGAGATACTTGTCAAGGAACAATTTGAAATTAATCTAGATATACTACAACTGAATGAAGAAGATGTACTTGAAATAGAAATAATTGTGCTGTATCTACTTAATACTAAGCTGGTAGAACTGGATCTGCTTGTGATAGATCTACTTGATAGTGTGCTGCAAGAACTTGAACTGCTTATGATGGATCTGACTGTAGTAGATACAGCAAAACTAGAGGAAACTATAGCAGAACAACTCGACACAGAGAAGCGTGAACATAAGCTGCTGGAAATGGAACAAGCTGAAGTTAAGCTAGTTGTGCTAGCTCTTCCTGAAACCGACCTACTCGAACAAGAGGAAACTGTCGTGGAGCTACTCGACAATGAGCTGCTAGAAATTAGGATACTTGTAAGGGAACTACTACAAAGGATGCTGGTCGAACTGGAAAGTACTGAAGTAATTGAACTTGAAATTAAACTAATTGAAGATGAGCTGTTAGAACTTGATCGACTTGCGCCTATTGTACTCAAAACAGAGCTGCTAGAACGAGTAATACTTGACATTAAACTACTTGAAATTGAGCTTTTTAAGTTGGAACTGCCTGAACTAGATGTGCCAAATGAAGAGATAGTTGTTGCAGGGATGCTGGAAGCTAAACTTCTAGAACTAGAGATACTAGATAGGGAACAACTTGAAATTATGCTGCATGTACTGAAACTTACTGAAGAAGAAATGCTTGAAATAGAATTAAAAATGCTGTATCCACTCGATACTGAGCTGGTTGAACTGAACATGCTTGTTTTTGCTCTACTTGATACCATGCTGCTTGAAATTAAACTACTTGTGATTGAATATAATGAACTTGAGTTGCTTATGATGGAAATCGAGGAAGTTTGTATTGCATGACTACTACTCATTGTTGTAGGCCAGCTCGATAGTGACCAACGGGAACATAAGATGCTTATGACAGAACAACCTGAAATTGTGCTAGTTTTGCTTGAACTTTCATAAAGAGATGTACTCGAGAAAGATGTTATTGTTGTGTATATACTCCACATTGAGCTGCTTGAAAATGAGCTGCTTGTTAGGCAACTACAAGAAATTAAGCTAGTCATGCTGGAACTGATTGAAGTAAACGAACTCGATAGAGAGGGAATTGTGCCTGAGATAGGAGAACTTAATAAACTTGTGCTTAAAGTTCTCGATATTGAGCTGCTAGAACCAGTGATACTTGTGATTAAACAACTTGAAATTGAGCTCGTTATACTAGATCTACTTAAAACAGATGTGCGTAATGTCGAACTCGTTGTTGCCGAGCTGCTAGAAACGAGGCTGCCAGAACTCGAGATACTTGTCAAGGAACAACTTGAAATTAATCTAGATATACTACAACTGAATGAAGAAGATGTACTTGAAATAGAAATAATTGTGCTGTATCCACTTAATACTAAGCTGGTAGAACTGGATCTGCTTGTGATAGATCTACTTGATAGTGTGCTGCAAGAACTTGAACTGCTTATGATGGATCTGACTGTAGTAGATACAGCAAAACTAGAGGAAACTATAGCAGAACAACTCGACACAGAGAAGCGTGAACATAAGCTGCTGGAAATGGAACAAGCTGAAGTTAAGCTAGTTGTGCTAGCTCTTCCTGAAACCGACCTACTCGAACAAGAGGAAACTGTCGTGGAGCTACTCGACAATGAGCTGCTAGAAATTAGGATACTTGTAAGGGAACTACTACAAAGGATGCTGGTCGAACTGGAAAGTACTGAAGTAAATGAACTTGAAATAAAACTAATTGAAGATGAGCTGTTAGAACTTGATCGACTTGCGCTTAATGTACTCAAAACAGAGCTGCTAGAACGAGTAATACTTGACATTAAAGTACTTGAAATTGAGCTTTTTAAGTTGGAACTGCCTGAACTAGATGTGCCAAATGAAGAGATAGTTGTTGCAGGGATGCTGGAAGCTAAACTTCTAGAACTAGAGATACTAGATAGGGAACAACTTGAAATTATGCTGCATGTACTGAAACTTACTGAAGAAGAAATGCTTGAAATAGAATTAAAAATGCTGTATCCACTCGACACTGAGCTGGTTGAACTGAACATGCTTGTTTTTGCTCTACTTGATACCATGCTGCTTGAAATTAAACTACTTGTGATTGAATATAATGAACTTGAGTTGCTTATGATGGAAATCGAGGAAGTTTGTATTGCATGACTACTACTCATTGTTGTAGGCCAGCTCGATAGTGAGCCAACGGGAACGTAAGCTGCTTATGACAGAACAACCTGAAATTGTGCTAGTTTTGCTTGAACTTTCATAAAGAGATGTACTCGAGAAAGATGTTATTGTTGTGTATATACTCCACATTGAGCTGCTTGAAAATGAGCTGCTTGTTAGGCAACTACTAGAAATTAAGCTAGTCATGCTGGAACTGATTGAAGTAAACGAACTCGATAAAGAGGGAATTGTGCCTGAGACAGGAGAACTTAATAAACTTGTGCTTAAAGTTCTCGATATTGAGCTGCTAGAACCAGTGATACTTGTGATTAAACAACTTGAAATTGAGCTCGTTATACTAGATCTACTTGAAACAGATGTGCGTAATGTCGAACTCGTTGTTGCCGAGCTGCTAGAAACGAGGCTGCCAGAACTCGAGATACTTGTCAAGGAACAACTTGAAATTAATCTAGATATACTACAACTGAATGAAGAAGATGTACTTGAAATAGAAATAATTGTGCTGTATCTACTTAATACTGAGCTGGTAAAACTGGATCTGCTTGTGATAGATCTACTTGATAGTGTGCTGCAAGAACTTGAACTGCTTATGATGGATCTGACTGTAGTAGATACAGCAAAACTAGAGGAAACTATAGCAGAACAACTCGACACAGAGAAGCGTGAACATAAGCTGCTGGAAATGGAACAAGCTGAAGTTAAGCTAGTTGTGCTAGCTCTTCCTGAAACCGAACTACTCGAACAAGAGGAAACTGTCGTGGAGCTACTCGACAATGAGCTGCTAGAAATTAGGGATACTTGTAAGGGAACTACTACAAAGGATTGCTGGTCGAACTGGAAAGTACTGAAGTAAATGAACTTGAAATAAAACTAATTGAAGATGAGCTGTTAGAACTTGATCGACTTGCGCTTAATGTACTCAAAACAGAGCTGCTAGAACGAGTAATACTTGACATTAAACTACTTGAAATTGAGCTTTTTAAGTTGAAACTGCCTGAACTAGATGTGCCAAATGAAGAGATAGTTGTTGCAGGGATGCTGGAAGCTAAACTTCTAGAACTAGAGATACTAGATAGGGAACAACTTGAAATTATGCTGCATGTACTGAAACTTACTGAAGAAGAAATGCTTGAAATAGAATTAAAAATGCTGTATCCACTCGATACTGAGCTGGTTGAACTGAACATGCTTGTTTTTGCTCTACTTGATACCATGCTGCTTGAAATTAAACTACTTGTGATTGAATATAATGAACTTGAGTTGCTTATGATGGAAATCGAGGAAGTTTGTATTGCATGACTACTACTCATTGTTGTAGGCCAGCTCGATAGTGACCAACGGGAACGTAAGCTGCTTATGACAGAACAACCTGAAATTGTGCTAGTTTTGCTTGAACTTTCATAAAGAGATGTACTCGAGAAAGATGTTATTGTTGTGTATATACTCCACATTGAGCTGCTTGAAAATGAGCTGCTTGTTAGGCAACTACTAGAAATTAAGCTAGTCATGCTGGAACTGATTGAAGTAAACGAACTCGATAAAGAGGGAATTGTGCCTGAGATAGGAGAACTTAATAAACTTGTGCTTAAAGTTCTCGATATTGAGCTGCTAGAACCAGTGATACTTGTGATTAAACAACTTGAAATTGAGCTCGTTATACTAGATCTACTTGAAACAGATGTGCGCTAATGTCGAACTCGTTGTTGCCGAGCTGCTAGAAACGAGGCTGCCAGAACTCGAGATACTTGTCAAGGAACAACTTGAAATTAATCTAGATATACTACAACTGAATGAAGAAGATGTACTTGAAATAGAAATAATTGTGCTGTATCTACTTAATACTGAGCTGGTAGAACTGGATCTGCTTGTGATAGATCTACTTGATAGTGTGCTGCAAGAACTTGAACTGCTTATGATGGATCTGACTGTAGTAGATACAGCAAAACTAGAGGAAACTATAGCAGAACAACTCGACACAGAGAAGCGTGAACATAAGCTGCTGGAAATGGAACAAGCTGAAGTTAAGCTAGTTGTGCTAGCTCTTCCTGAAACCGACCTACTCGAACAAGAGGAAACTGTCGTGGAGCTACTCGACAATGAGCTGCTAGAAATTGGGATACTTGTAAGGGAACTACTACAAAGGATGCTGGTCGAACTGGAAAGTACTGAAGTAAATGAACTTGAAATAAAACTAATTGAAGATGAGCTGTTAGAACTTGATCGACTTGCGCTTAATGTACTCAAAACAGAGCTGCTAGAACGAGTAATACTTGACATTAAACTACTTGAAATTGAGCTTTTTAAGTTGGAACTGCCTGAACTAGATGTGCCAAATGAAGAGATAGTTGTTGCAGGGATGCTGGAAGCTAAACTTCTAGAACTAGAGATACTAGATAGGGAACAACTTGAAATTATGCTGCATGTACTGAAACTTACTGAAGAAGAAATGCTTGAAATAGAATTAAAAATGCTGTATCCACTCGATACTGAGCTGGTTGAACTGAACATGCTTGTTTTTGCTCTACTTGATACCATGCTGCTTGAAATTAAACTACTTGTGATTGAATATAATGAACTTGAGTTGCTTATGATGGAAATCGAGGAAGTTTGTATTGCATGACTACTACTCATTGTTGTAGGCCAGCTCGATAGTGACCAACGGGAACATAAGCTGCTTATGACAGAACAACCTGAAATTGTGCTAGTTTTGCTTGAACTTTCATAAAGAGATGTACTCGAGAAAGATGTTATTGTTGTGTATATACTCCACATTGAGCTGCTTGAAAATGAGCTGCTTGTTAGGCAACTACAAGAAATTAAGCTAGTCATGCTGGAACTGATTGAAGTAAACGAACTCGATAGAGAGGGAATTGTGCCTGAGATAGGAGAACTTAATAAACTTGTGCTTAAAGTTCTCGATATTGAGCTGCTAGAACCAGTGATACTTGTGATTAAACAACTTGAAATTGAGCTCGTTATACTAGATCTACTTGAAACAGATGTGCCTAATGTCGAACTCGTTGTTGCCGAGCTGCTAGAAACGAGGCTGCCAGAACTCGAGATACTTGTCAAGGAACAACTTGAAATTAATCTAGATATACTACAACTGAATGAAGAAGATGTACTTGAAATAGAAATAATTGTGCTGTATCTACTTAATACTGAGCTGGTAGAACTGGATCTGCTTGTGATAGATCTACTTGATAGTGTGCTGCAAGAACTTGAACTGCTTATGATGGATCTGACTGTAGTAGATACAGCAAAACTAGAGGAAACTATAGCAGAACAACTCGACACAGAGAAGCGTGAACATAAGCTGCTGGAAATGGAACAAGCTGAAGTTAAGCTAGTTGTGCTAGCTCTTCCTGAAACCGACCTACTCGAACAAGAGGAAACTGTCGTGGAGCTACTCGACAATGAGCTGCTAGAAATTGGGATACTTGTAAGGGAACTACTACAAAGGATGCTGGTCGAACTGGAAAGTACTGAAGTAAATGAACTTGAAATAAAACTAATTGAAGATGAGCTGTTAGAACTTGATCGACTTGCGCTTAATGTACTCAAAACAGAGCTGCTAGAACGAGTAATACTTGACATTAAACTACTTGAAATTGAGCTTTTTAAGTTGGAACTGCCTGAACTAGATGTGCCAAATGAAGAGATAGTTGTTGCAGGGATGCTGGAAGCTAAACTTCTAGAACTAGAGATACTAGATAGGGAACAACTTGAAATTATGCTGCATGTACTGAAACTTACTGAAGAAGAAATGCTTGAAATAGAATTAAAAATGCTGTATCCACTCGATACTGAGCTGGTTGAACTGAACATGCTTGTTTTTGCTCTACTTGATACCATGCTGCTTGAAATTAAACTACTTGTGATTGAATATAATGAACTTGAGTTGCTTATGATGGAAATCGAGGAAGTTTGTATTGCATGACTACTACTCATTGTTGTAGGCCAGCTCGATAGTGACCAACGGGAACGTAAGCTGCTTATGACAGAACAACCTGAAATTGTGCTAGTTTTGCTTGAACTTTCATAAAGAGATGTACTCGAGAAAGATGTTATTGTTGTGTATATACTCCACATTGAACTGCTTGAAAATGAGCTGCTTGTTAGGCAACTACTAGAAATTAAGCTAGTCATGCTGGAACTGATTGAAGTAAACGAACTCGATAAAGAGGGAATTGTGCCTGAGACAGGAGAACTTAATAAACTTTTGCTTAAAGTTCTCGATATTGAGCTGCTAGAACCAGTGATACTTGTGATTAAACAACTTGAAATTGAGCTCGTTATGCTAGATCTACTTGAAACAGATGTGCCTAATGTCGAACTCGTTGTTGCCGAGCTGCTAGAAACGAGGCTGCCAGAACTCGAGATACTTGTCAAGGAACAACTTGAAATTAATCTAGATATACTACAACTGAATGAAGAAGATGTACTTGAAATAGAAATAATTGTGCTGTATCTACTTAATACTGAGCTGGTAAAACTGGATCTGCTTGTGATAGATCTACTTGATTGTGTGCTGCAAGAACTTGAACTGCTTATGATGGAACTGACTGTAGTAGATACAGCAAAACTAGAGGAAACTATAGCAGAACAACTCGACACAGAGAAGCGTGAACATAAGCTGCTGGAAATGGAACAAGCTGAAGTTAAGCTAGTTGTGCTAGCTCTTCCTGAAACCGACCTACTCGAACAAGAGGAAACTGTCGTGGAGCTACTCGACAATGAGCTGCTAGAAATTGGGATACTTGTAAGGGAACTACTACAAAGGATGCTGGTCGAACTGGAAAGTACTGAAGTAAATGAACTTGAAATAAAACTAATTGAAGATGAGCTGTTAGAACTTGATCTACTTGCGCTTAATGTACTCAAAACAGAGCTGCTAGAACGAGTAATACTTGATATTGAACTACTTGAAATGGAGCTTTTTAAGCTGGAACTACCTGAACTAGATGTGCCAAATGAAGAGATAGTTGTTGCAGGGATGCTGGAAGCTAAACTTCTAGAACTATAGATACTAGATTGGGAACAACTTGAAATTATGCTGCATGTACTGAAACTTACTGAAGAAGAAATGCTTGAAATAGAATTAAAAATGCTGTATCCACTCGATACTGAGCTGGTTGAACTGAACATGCTTGTTTTTGCTCTACTTGATACCATGCTGCTTGAAATTAAACTACTTGTGATTGAATATAATGAACTTGAGTTGCTTATGATGGAAATCGAGGAAGTTTGTATTGCATGACTACTACTCATTGTTGTAGGCCAGCTCGATAGTGAGCAACGGGAACATAAGCTGCTTATGACAGAACAACCTGAAATTGTGCTAGTTTTGCTTGAACTTTCATAAAGAGATGTACTCGAGAAAGATGTTATTGTTGTGTATATACTCCACATTGAGCTGCTTGAAAATGAGCTGCTTGTTAGGCAACTACTAGAAATTAAGCTAGTCATGCTAGAACTGATTGAAGTAAACGAACTCGATAGAGAGGGAATTGTGCCTGATATAGGAGAACTTAATAAACTTTTGCTTAAAGTTCTCGATATTGAGCTGCTAGAACCAGTGATACTTGTGATTAAACAACTTGAAATTGAGCTCGTTATGCTAGATCTACTTGAAACAGATGTGCCTAATGTCGAACTCGTTGTTGCCGAGCTGCTAGAAACGAGGCTGCCAGAACTCGAGATACTTGTCAAGGAACAACTTGAAATTAATCTAGATATACTACAACTGAATGAAGAAGATGTACTTGAAATAGAAATAATTGTGTTGTATCTACTTAATACTGAGCTGGTAGAAATGGATCTGCTTGTGATAGATCTACTTGATAGTGTGCTGCAAGAACTTGAACTGCTTATGATGGATCTGACTGTAGTAGATACAGCAAAACTAGAGGAAACTATAGCAGAACAACTCGACACAGAGAAGCGTGAACATAAGCTGCTGGAAATGGAACAAGCTGAAGTTAAGCTAGTTGTGCTAGCTCTTCCTGAAACCGACCTACTCGAACAAGAGGAAACTGTCGTGGAGCTACTCGACAAATGAGCTGCTAGAAATTGGGATACTTGTAAGGGAACTACTACAAAGGATGCTGGTCGAACTGGAAAGTACTGAAGTAAATGAACTTGAAATAAAACTAAATGAAGATGAGCTGTTAGAACTTGATCGACTTGCGCTTAATGTACTCAAAACAGAGCTGCTAGAACGAGTAATACTTGACATTAAACTACATGAAATTGAGCTTTTTAAGTTGGAACTGCCTGAACTAGATGTGCCAAATGAAGAGATAGTTGTTGCAGGGATGGTGGAAGCTAAACTTCTAGAACTAGAGATACTAGATAGGGAACAACTTGAAATTATGCTGCATGTACTGAAACTTACTGAAGAAGAAATGCTTGAAATAGAATTAAAAATGCTGTATCCACTCGATACTGAGCTGGTTGAACTGAACATGCTTGTTTTTGCTCTACTTGATACCATGCTGCTTGAAATTAAACTACTTGTGATTGAATATAATGAACTTGAGTTGCTTATGATGGAAATCGAGGAAGTTTGTATTGCATGACTACTACTCATTGTTGTAGGCCAGCTCGATAGTGAGCAACGGGAACATAAGCTGCTTATGACAGAACAACCTGAAATTGTGCTAGTTTTGCTTGAACTTTCATAAAGAGATGTACTCGAGAAAGATGTTATTGTTGTGTATATACTCCACATTGAGCTGCTTGAAAATGAGCTGCTTGTTAGGCAACTACTAGAAATTAAGCTAGTCATGCTAGAACTGATTGAAGTAAACGAACTCGATAGAGAGGGAATTGTGCCTGAGATAGGAGAACTTAATAAACTTTTGCTTAAAGTTCTCGATATTGAGCTGCTAGAACCAGTGATACTTGTGATTAAACAACTTGAAATTGAGCTCGTTATGCTAGATCTACTTGAAACAGATGTGCCTAATGTCGAACTCGTTGTTGCCGAGCTGCTAGAAACGAGGCTGCCAGAACTCGAGATGCTTGTCAAGGAACAACTTGAAATTAATCTAGATATACTACAACTGAATGAAGAAGATGTACTTGAAATAGAAATAATTGTGTTGTATCTACTTAATACTGAGCTGGAAGAACTGGATCTGCTTGTGATAGATCTACTTGATAGTGTGCTGCAAGAACTTGAACTGCTTATGATGGATCTGACTGTAGTAGATACAGCAAAACTAGAGGAAACTATAGCAGAACAACTCGACACAGAGAAGCGTGAACATAAGCTGCTGGAAATGGAACAAGCTGAAGTTAAGCTAGTTGTGCTAGCTCTTCCTGAAACCGACCTACTCGAACAAGAGGAAACTGTCGTGGAGCTACTCGACAATGAGCTGCTAGAAATTGGGATACTTGTAAGGGAACTACTACAAAGGATGCTGGTCGAACTGGAAAGTACTGAAGTAAATGAACTTGAAATAAAACTAAATGAAGATGAGCTGTTAGAACTTGATCGACTTGCGCTTAATGTACTCAAAACAGAGCTGCTAGAACGAGTAATACTTGACATTAAACTACTTGAAATTGAGCTTTTTAAGTTGGAACTGCCTGAACTAGATGTGCCAAATGAAGAGATAGTTGTTGCAGGGATGGTGGAAGCTAAACTTCTAGAACTAGAGATACTAGATAGGGAACAACTTGAAATTATGCTGCATGTACTGAAACTTACTGAAGAAGAAATGCTTGAAATAGAATTAAAAATGCTGTATCCACTCGATACTGAGCTGGTTGAACTGAACATGCTTGTTTTTGCTCTACTTGATACCATGCTGCTTGAAATTAAACTACTTGTGATTGAATATAATGAACTTGAGTTGCTTATGATGGAAATCGAGGAAGTTTGTATTGCATGACTACTACTCATTGTTGTGGGCCAGCTCCATAGTGGCCAAAAGCTGCTTATGACAGAACAACCTGAAATTGTGCTAGTTTTGCTTGAACTTTCATAAAGAGATGTACTCGAGAAAGATGTTATTGTTGTGTATATACTCCACATTGAGCTGCTTGAAATTGAGCTGCTTGTTAGGCAACTACTAGAAATTAAGCTAGTCATGCTGGAACTGATTGAAGTAAACGAACTCGATAAAGAGGGAATTGTGCCTGAGATAGGAGAACTTAATAAACTTGTGCTTAAAGTTCTCGATATTGAGCTGCTAGAACCAGTTATACTTGTGATTAAACAACTTGAAATTGAGCTCGTTATACTAGATCTACTTGAAACAGATGTGCGCAATGTCGAACTCGTTGTTGCCGAGCTGCTAGAAACGAGGCTGCCAGAACTCGAGATACTTGTCAAGGAACAACTTGAAATTAATCTAGATATACTACAACTGAATGAAGAAGATGTACTTGAAATAGAAATAATTGTGCTGTATCTACTTAATACTGAGCTGGTAAAACTGGATCTGCTTGTGATAGATCTACTTGATAGTGTGCTGCAAGAACTTGAACTGCTTATGATGGATCTGACTGTAGTAGATACAGCAAAACTAGAGGAAACTATAGCAGAACAACTCGACACAGAGAAGCGTGAACATAAGCTGCTGGAAATGGAACAAGCTGAAGTTAAGCTAGTTGTGCTAGCTCTTCCTGAAACCGACCTACTCGAACAAGAGGAAACTGTCGTGGAGCTACTCGACAATGAGCTGCTAGAAATTGGGATACTTGTAAGGGAACTACTACAAAGGATGCTGGTCGAACTGGAAAGTACTGAAGTAAATGAACTTGAAATAAAACTAATTGAAGATGAGCTGTTAGAACTTGATCTACTTGCGCTTAATGTACTCAAAACAGAGCTGCTAGAACGAGTAATACTTGATATTGAACTACTTGAAATGGAGCTTTTTAAGCTGGAACTACCTGAACTAGATGTGCCAAATGAAGAGATAGTTGTTGCAGGGATGCTGGAAGCTAAACTTCTAGAACTATAGATACTAGATTGGGAACAACTTGAAATTATGCAGCATGTACTGAAACTTACTGAAGAAGAAATACTTGAAATAGAATTAAAAATGCTGTATCCACTCGATACTGAGCTGGTTGAACTGAACATGCTTGTTTTTGCTCTACTTGATACCATGCTGCTTGAAATTAAACTACTTGTGATTGAATATAATGAACTTGAGTTGCTTATGATGGAAATCGAGGAAGTTTGTATTGCATGACTACTACTCATTGTTGTAGGCCAGCTCGATAGTGAGCAACGGGAACATAAGCTGCTTATGACAGAACAACCTGAAATTGTGCTAGTTTTGCTTGAACTTTCATAAAGAGATGTACTCGAGAAAGATGTTATTGTTGTGTATATACTCCACATTGAGCTGCTTGAAAATGAGCTGCTTGTTAGGCAACTACTAGAAATTAAGCTAGTCATGCTAGAACTGATTGAAGTAAACGAACTCGATAGAGAGGGAATTGTGCCTGAGATAGGAGAACTTAATAAACTTTTGCTTAAAGTTCTCGATATTGAGCTGCTAGAACCAGTGATACTTGTGATTAAACAACTTGAAATTGAGCTCGTTATGCTAGATCTACTTGAAACAGATGTGCCTAATGTCGAACTCGTTGTTGCCGAGCTGCTAGAAACGAGGCTGCCAGAACTCGAGATGCTTGTCAAGGAACAACTTGAAATTAATCTAGATATACTACAACTGAATGAAGAAGATGTACTTGAAATAGAAATAATTGTGTTGTATCTACTTAATACTGAGCTGGTAAGAACTGGATCTGCTTGTGATAGATCTACTTGATAGTGTGCTGCAAGAACTTGAACTGCTTATGATGGATCTGACTGTAGTAGATACAGCAAAACTAGAGGAAACTATAGCAGAACAACTCGACACAGAGAAGCGTGAACATAAGCTGCTGGAAATGGAACAAGCTGAAGTTAAGCTAGTTGTGCTAGCTCTTCCTGAAACCGACCTACTCGAACAAGAGGAAACTGTCGTGGAGCTACTCGACAATGAGCTGCTAGAAATTGGGATACTTGTAAGGGAACTACTACAAAGGATGCTGGTCGAACTGGAAAGTACTGAAGTAAATGAACTTGAAATAAAACTAAATGAAGATGAGCTGTTAGAACTTGATCGACTTGCGCTTAATGTACTCAAAACAGAGCTGCTAGAACGAGTAATACTTGACATTAAACTACTTGAAATTGAGCTTTTTAAGTTGGAACTGCCTGAACTAGATGTGCCAAATGAAGAGATAGTTGTTGCAGGGATGGTGGAAGCTAAACTTCTAGAACTAGAGATACTAGATAGGGAACAACTTGAAATTATGCTGCATGTACTGAAACTTACTGAAGAAGAAATGCTTGAAATAGAATTAAAAATGCTGTATCCACTCGATACTGAGCTGGTTGAACTGAACATGCTTGTTTTTGCTCTACTTGATACCATGCTGCTTGAAATTAAACTACTTGTGATTGAATATAATGAACTTGAGTTGCTTATGATGGAAATCGAGGAAGTTTGTATTGCATGACTACTACTCATTGTTGTAGGCCAGCTCCATAGTGGCCAAAAGCTGCTTATGACAGAACAACCTGAAATTGTGCTAGTTTTGCTTAAACTTTCATAAAGAGATGTACTCGAGAAAGATGTTATTGTTGTGTATATACTCCACATTGAGCTGCTTGAAAATGAGCTGCTTGTTAGGCAACTACTAGAAATTAAGCTAGTCATGCTGGAACTGATTGAAGTAAACGAACTCGATAAAGAGGGAATTGTGCCTGAGATAGGAGAACTTAATAAACTTGTGCTTAAAGTTCTCGATATTGAGCTGCTAGAACCAGTTATACTTGTGATTAAACAACTTGAAATTGAGCTCGTTATACTAGATCTACTTGAAACAGATGTGCGCAATGTCGAACTCGTTGTTGCCGAGCTGCTAGAAACGAGGCTGCCAGAACTCGAGATACTTGTCAAGGAACAACTTGAAATTAATCTAGATATACTACAACTGAATGAAGAAGATGTACTTGAAATAGAAATAATTGTGCTGTATCTACTTAATACTGAGCTGGTAAAACTGGATCTGCTTGTGATAGATCTACTTGATAGTGTGCTGCAAGAACTTGAACTGCTTATGATGGATCTGACTGTAGTAGATACAGCAAAACTAGAGGAAACTATAGCAGAACAACTCGACACAGAGAAGCGTGAACATAAGCTGCTGGAAATGGAACAAGCTGAAGTTAAGCTAGTTGTGCTAGCTCTTCCTGAAACCGACCTACTCGAACAAGAGGAAACTGTCGTGGAGCTACTCGACAATGAGCTGCTAGAAATTGGGATACTTGTAAGGGAACTACTACAAAGGATGCTGGTCGAACTGGAAAGTACTGAAGTAAATGAACTTGAAATAAAACTAATTGAAGATGAGCTGTTAGAACTTGATCTACTTGCGCTTAATGTACTCAAAACAGAGCTGCTAGAACGAGTAATACTTGATATTGAACTACTTGAAATGGAGCTTTTTAAGCTGGAACTACCTGAACTAGATGTGCCAAATGAAGAGATAGTTGTTGCAGGGATGCTGGAAGCTAAACTTCTAGAACTATAGATACTAGATTGGGAACAACTTGAAATTATGCAGCATGTACTGAAACTTACTGAAGAAGAAATGCTTGAAATAGAATTAAAAATGCTGTATCCACTCGATACTGAGCTGGTTGAACTGAACATGCTTGTTTTTGCTCTACTTGATACCATGCTGCTTGAAATTAAACTACTTGTGATTGAATATAATGAACTTGAGTTGCTTATGATGGAAATCGAGGAAGTTTGTATTGCATGACTACTACTCATTGTTGTAGGCCAGCTCGATAGTGAGCAACGGGAACATAAGCTGCTTATGACAGAACAACCTGAAATTGTGCTAGTTTTGCTTGAACTTTCATAAAGAGATGTACTCGAGAAAGATGTTATTGTTGTGTATATACTCCACATTGAGCTGCTTGAAAATGAGCTGCTTGTTAGGCAACTACTAGAAATTAAGCTAGTCATGCTAGAACTGATTGAAGTAAACGAACTCGATAGAGAGGGAATTGTGCCTGAGATAGGAGAACTTAATAAACTTTTGCTTAAAGTTCTCGATATTGAGCTGCTAGAACCAGTGATACTTGTGATTAAACAACTTGAAATTGAGCTCGTTATGCTAGATCTACTTGAAACAGATGTGCCTAATGTCGAACTCGTTGTTGCCGAGCTGCTAGAAACGAGGCTGCCAGAACTCGAGATACTTGTCAAGGAACAACTTGAAATTAATCTAGATATACTACAACTGAATGAAGAAGATGTACTTGAAATAGAAATAATTGTGTTGTATCTACTTAATACTGAGCTGGTAGAAACTGGATCTGCTTGTGATAGATCTACTTGATAGTGTGCTGCAAGAACTTGAACTGCTTATGATGGATCTGACTGTAGTAGATACAGCAAAACTAGAGGAAACTATAGCAGAACAACTCGACACAGAGAAGCGTGAACATAAGCTGCTGGAAATGGAACAAGCTGAAGTTAAGCTAGTTGTGCTAGCTCTTCCTGAAACCGACCTACTCGAACAAGAGGAAACTGTCGTGGAGCTACTCGACAATGAGCTGCTAGAAATTGGGATACTTGTAAGGGAACTACTACAAAGGATGCTGGTCGAACTGGAAAGTACTGAAGTAAATGAACTTGAAATAAAACTAATTGAAGATGAGCTGTTAGAACTTGATCGACTTGCGCTTAATGTACTCAAAACAGAGCTGCTAGAACGAGTAATACTTGACATTAAACTACTTGAAATTGAGCTTTTTAAGTTGGAACTGCCTGAACTAGATGTGCCAAATGAAGAGATAGTTGTTGCAGGGATGGTGGAAGCTAAACTTCTAGAACTAGAGATACTAGATAGGGAACAACTTGAAATTATGCTGCATGTACTGAAACTTACTGAAGAAGAAATGCTTGAAATAGAATTAAAAATGCTGTATCCACTCGATACTGAGCTGGTTGAACTGAACATGCTTGTTTTTGCTCTACTTGATACCATGCTGCTTGAAATTAAACTACTTGTGATTGAATATAATGAACTTGAGTTGCTTATGATGGAAATCGAGGAAGTTTGTATTGCATGACTACTACTCATTGTTGTAGGCCAGCTCGATAGTGAGCAACGGGAACATAAGCTGCTTATGACAGAACAACCTGAAATTGTGCTAGTTTTGCTTGAACTTTCATAAAGAGATGTACTCGAGAAAGATGTTATTGTTGTGTATATACTCCACATTGAGCTGCTTGAAAATGAGCTGCTTGTTAGGCAACTACTAGAAATTAAGCTAGTCATGCTAGAACTGATTGAAGTAAACGAACTCGATAGAGAGGGAATTGTGCCTGAGATAGGAGAACTTAATAAACTTTTGCTTAAAGTTCTCGA
Source organism: Procambarus clarkii (assembly GCF_040958095.1). Taxonomy (NCBI): domain Eukaryota; kingdom Metazoa; phylum Arthropoda; class Malacostraca; order Decapoda; family Cambaridae; genus Procambarus; species Procambarus clarkii. The sequence continues at coordinate 10,380,644 of NC_091232.1, forward strand.
TATTGAGCTGCTAGAACCAGTGATACTTGTGATTAAACAACTTGAAATTGAGCTCGTTATGCTAGATCTACTTGAAA